>NC_136261.1:347636582-348063114 GCF_964187855.1 Myxine glutinosa
AGGTATAAAACATATGGACACTGCCAGGACTTCCAGGAAAGAAGTTGGAATTTCAAACAAGGTGGATCTGGGGTGAATTAGCGGGGGTAGAAAAGATCAAGGTTTTGGATGGGGGAAGATAAGAGATGGTGGTGAACAGCTGTTTTAAAGACCTGGAGGGAGGAGTGGGATTGAAGGGAGTGAGGGAGTTTGTTCCAGAGGCGGGAGAAAAGAGGAATGAAAGAGTGAAGGTGAGCAGAGAGCCGAGATTTCGGCAGTTTAACCATCAGAGGGTTGCTGGCAGATCTTGTGCGACCTGTAGGAATATTTGGGGGACAGAGCACAGAGAGAGAGCTGGGGGTGCAAAGGCCGGAGAGGAGTCGGTAGAAGACAGAAAGACCACCTACCTGCCTGCGGTGAGTGAGTGAAAGGCCCTCAGAGATAGCTTCATCGCGGGAGATTCCAATAATTCTGAAAGCTTTGGTTTCAACAGCGTGAAGCCGAGCTAGGTGTGAGGCAGGAGCACCGGCCCATAGGGGAGAACAGTATTCCATTGAGCTGCGGATGAAAGCCTTGTATGTGGTGAGGAGCTCAGGTGTGCCGAGGAAGGACTTCGCACGACGTAGGATGCCCAGTCGGCGACTGGCTTTGGAGGCCAGCTTGGAAATGTGGTTTTCCCAAGAAAGACCATGGCAGATAGTGAGACCCAAAATCTTGAGCGACAGAACTTCTTGGAGAGGATTGTTGAGAAAGTAGATGGGAGGGTTGTCCAGTCGATCTTTTCGGAGAGACATAGTAAGAGTGTGAGATTTGTCAGGATTGAAAGACATGTTCCACTTGTTTGACCAGTCTGTGATTTTGTCCAGGTCTTCAGAGAGTGAGGAGGCAGCAGACTGCCGATCTGAGGGAAGAGGAATGGAGCGGCAGAGAGTGGAGTCATCAGCAAAGAGATAGAGAGGATTTTCGAGAGAGTCAGAGAGATCATTGATGAAGACCAGAAAAAGCACGGGGCCCAGAACACTGCCTTGGGGAACTCCAGCCTGAACAGGAAGAGGAGATGAGAGAAACACATTCAGGGCCACACGTTGACGACGACTAGAGAGGAAGTCCGCCAGCCATGCGTGGAGATTTCCATGGTGGAGATTGCTTGGAGCAAAACCTCCGGTGGTTGCAGGCAGATGAACCGGTGCCACAAAAGGGTAGTGACGAGGTTGTTGACAACTAGCGCGCGACCCTTATAGGAAAGGTGGGGTAGAGCTCTTTTCCATCGGCTCAAACGCCCATCTACCTGGTCAATGATCCTGTCCCAATTGTTCTGGGCATAATGAGGAGGACCGAGGAAGACGCCCAAATACTTGATGCCATCGTTTGCCCACACTAGCTCTGCAGGAAGGGGAGGTGGTGGTAATAACGGTGGCATAGGTAAGTCATTTTTTGGAAAGGGGATCCACAGAGCCTTGCTTTTCCCCCAATTACACCTTAATGATGAGGCAAGGTTGAAGTCCGACAAACACTTTGCCATGGCGTCACTGTCGCATTTTCTTTTTATAATGACACAAAGGTCGTCGGCATAAGCTGACAGGGTCAAAGGTGGGTGTCCTGGAGAAAGGACAAGTCCAGGGATATCCTTTCTGAGGGCGATTAAGAGGGGCTCCAAGGCAAGGGCAAATAATAGACCTGAAAGTGGACAACCTTGCCTTACCCCTCTCTGAACCTTTATGGGTGGGCAAAATTCGTTGTTAACTTTGATCAAGCTGGAGATGTTTGCATATAACAAAGCTATGTAGGCCAATCCAAAATCCTCTTTGACACATTTACCAGTTAACAAATCTCTGACTAGGAATATGTTGTCATAGATGGATCTGCCAGGGATGCCGCAACTTTGATCAGGTGACACCAGGTCCCCAATAACTGTCTTCAACCGGTTCGCAAGGACCTTGGAAAACAATTTGTAATCCGTGCACAACAAAGAGATCGGACGCCAGTTTGACAGGTGTCGGAGATCGCCAGTCTTGGGTAGCAGGCAGAGTACTGCTCTTCTAAAACTGAGCGGTAATTCTCTGGATAAAAGAGATGCATCCAGAACATTGAGCAGCTCTGGGCCCAAAATGTCCCAGAATGCCGAAAGAAATTCGGCCGGTAGGCCATTGATGCCAGGGGCCTTTCCCGACTCCATCTCAGCAAGTGCACCGGTTAGCTCTGGAAGGGTAATTGGAGCATCCAGTTCCAGACGTTGGGCCTCAGCCACGGAAGGAAGATGAGAGGTCAAAACATTCATCATTTCGTGAGAAACTGTTTTGGCCTTGAAAAGTTCAGAAAAGAAATCGATTACATTTAATCTTATGTCACTCAGATTTGTTAGGATGTTCCCCCCTGGGTCCAAAACCGAAGATATAAGTCGTGCTGGTTTCTCTACAGTTTCTAGGTGAAAGAAAGCCTTAGTTGGGGTATCTGAAACCTTTATATTCTGTATTCTTAGCCTAACTAGTGTGCCCGCTGCTTTTTCATGGATCAAATCCCTTAATTGGGCCTTCTTCTCGAGTAGCAACCGATAGTTCACTGGGTTGCTCTCATTGGCCAACTTGCCCTCTAACCTTAAGATGTCTGCTTCCAAGCAAGCCATCGTGATATGTTTTACATTGGTACAGTGCGAATTAAATTGTTGACAAAATACTCGAATTTGGGCCTTTAGGTTATCCCACCAGAGACTAATTGAGGAGAAAGAAGATTTTTTAGTACTCATTTCAGCCCAGAAATCACGAAAGGAGTCTGTAAATAAACTATCTTCTAAAAGTTTAACGTTAAACTTCCAGTAACTATTTCTGCATGTGGGTCGAGGAAAAGAAAGATCTAAGGTTACCATATGGTGGTCTGAAAACAATGACGGAAAACAACCTGAAGAGGCCGCGACGTTCCTAAAGGGTACATTAATGTACCAGCGGTCGAGTCTTGCCAAAGACACCCGGCCATTGGCACATCGACACCAGGTATACTGGACTATGTTGGGGTGATACAATCGCCAAACATCCAGTAGACCGGCCGTCTTAAAGAAACGGGATAGGTCCGCATGGGACTCGGGGTGGGGTTCTGCAGAGTTTCTGTCCTTCGAAGGGTCAAAGGTGCAATTAAAGTCACCACCAATGCACACACATTGGTCGAGATCAACTGATTTCAGGTGGTTTACCATGGAGGTGAAGAAGGCCTTTCGGTCCCTGCTCTCACTAGGTGCGTACACATTGAAAATGGTACAGCGGAAGTTTTGATGTGCAAGCTGAAGGGAAATAAGCCGGCCTTTTATGACTTCCTGAAAATGACAAGACTCAAAAGATAGACCTGGCTTTAGAAAAAACCCAACCCCAGCAGATGAGGCTGACAGATTGCTAAAATAGCATTGTCCTTTAAAAGTTTGGCACCAGTCATGTTCCACGTTAGGTGTGATGTGGGTCTCTTGCAGTAAAAGAACATTTGCCTTTTTACGATCAAACAAGTTTTTGACTTGGGCCTGACGGAGGTGACTTGCACCCCCACCATTCATGTTTAAGGTCGCAAGGGAAATGTTTTTCATTCCGTGTTAATGAAATCGCCCTGTGCTTGGGAACACTCCGTACCTGCTCGGGTAGCAAACTTTCTTAACCTGTGGAATTGAGATTTCGTCAGGTCAAAATCCTCACGCGCTTTGATTATTGACTTTGCGGTGCAAATGAATGCAGCCAAGTCAGGGAAATAGTGTTTAATGGCAATGTTGCGGTGACGATACGTTTCGTTAAGGAAGGTAAGAATGAGTTGAGGGGATACCTGCGAGTGACCTGTCATCGCTTGTGACAGCGCGGTTGCCTCAATGTCATCTTCGGACTCAGACACGTCAGATAACATGTCGTCAGGTTCTGGGGTATTACCCGCTGCCCCCGCGGTCTTGTCTGGAGGCACCTTCACAAGTTTCCCAAGGTGTTCCCGAGAACACTCGTTAACACTTTGGTGGATATTTGTATCTGGGGTCGGAGCTTGGGTTTGAGATCCCAGCAAACTCAAACCCCGTTTGTACAGTGGGAACGTTTATTGAATCCTTAGTCTGCTCGGTATTTAAAGGGGGGACAAGCGGAAAAACATTTCCCAGCTCGGAAATGGTAGTAATTTCACTGGAGGTTTCGCACTCGGAAACTTCCAGGTGAGAGGTACAAATTTTATTTTTCGGCTCATTTACATAACTAGGGCATGCCCGTACTATATATATATCTAAAATTATATCCCCCCCCCTCTATTTACATGAAATGGTTTGGTCCATTCGCAAAGCCAAAGCGAACGGCTTGCGAGTACGGTGACAATCCCCCCCCCCTCTATTTACATGAAATGGTTTGGTCCAAAGCGAACGGCTTGCGAGTACGGTGACAATCCCCCCCCTCTATTTACATGAAATGGTTTGGTCCAAAGCGAACGGCTTGCGAGTACGGTGACAATCCCCCCCCTCTATTTACATGAAATGGTTTGGTCCAAAGCGAACGGCTTGCGGAGTTTGGTAAAGAAATCGCCATAGCGTGCACAAACGCGCAGGAAAGCGAAAGAATCGCAAATTAGTTTTAATTAGTTTTAAAACATAGTTTAACGCCAACATAGCGCCAACATAGTTTGCCAACGGGAAATAAATGAATACGCTCTCAAATGTGCCGTCCGAGGCAGAGTCTGTTCGCCACGTTCGGCACACGTGATAGCTCGCTGCTCTCTGATTGGTTGAATCGTTTTTTGCTTGCTTGCACGGCTTGCGAGTACGGTGACAATCCCCCCCCCCTCTATTTACATGGAATGGTTTGGTCCAAAGCGAATGGCTTGTGAGTACGGTGACAATCCCCCCCCCCCCCCCCCCTCTATTTACATGAAATGGTTTGGTCCAAAGCGAACGGCTTGCGGAGTTTGGTAAAGAAATCGCCATAGCTCGGTAACTACTTGTCCGATTAATTTAAAACCTTGAAAAGGCACATCCGCGGGTCCCCAGCAATATACCTGGCAAGTTTCAAGTATATCGGACCGGTAGTTGTCGAGAAACAGCGGTCGCATACACACACACAGACACACACACAGACATTCACACAGAGATTACTGGAATTATAGATAGATGAGACTCGCTGGTGTCATTGACAACGGTATTCATGTACTCAGTTAGTGAGGGAATGTCAGAGGGACACTCGGACACATGTGCACCGGAAATGGTGCCGCCCATGACCGCCTTCTTTGCAGCACCAGCAAAATTGCTTGGCGCTGGTGCTCTTCGCTTTTTAGCATACACTATGGATTCTTCGTTCATGGGTTCGGGAAAGGGGGCAATGCTAGTTGGGTCAGTCACATCGGTGGGTGTCATCACATTGGAATCGGAAAGCACCGGTGTGACAGACGACTCTGTCGGGGTGTCAGAAGGTACGGTCGGGGTGTCAGAAGGTACGGTCGGGGTGTCAGAAAGTACGGTCGGGGTGTCAGAAGGTACGGTCGAGGTGTCAGAAGGTACGGTCGGGGTGTCAGAAGGTACGGTCGGGGGGTCAAAGGGTACGGTCGGGGTGTCAGAAAGTACGGTCGGGGTGTCAGAAGGTACGGTCGGGGTGTCAGAAGGTACGGTCGGGGTGTCAGAAGGTACGGTCGGGGCGTCCGAAGGTGCAGTCAGGGTGTCAGAGGGTACGGTCCGGGTGACGGAAGGTACGGTAGGGGTGACAGGAGATACGGTCTGGGTGACGGAAGGTACGGTAGGGGTAACAGGAGATACGGTCCGGGTGTCAGCGAGCATGGTCGGGGTGTCAGAAGGCGGGTGGAGGGATTGGCCTTTTTACAAACCCTTTCGTTATGTCCCGGTTCACCACACTTCGGACAAGAGGCCCTAGGACAGAATCTTTTAACGTGTCCGAATTCTCCACAATTGAAGCAAGTTAAGGAGGCTGAGGAAGCATACATGTGGTATTCCCGATCATCCAACGATACTTTAAAGGATATATTTAAACCTGTATCGGCTCCGCGATCCGGGAGAATCATGTACACCTGCCTCCTGAAGCTCATTACGTGTTTGACACGATCGCTGCGACACCCGAGCGGAATCATTGAGATTCGGGAGACAATTTTACCATAACGAGGCAGAACGGATAGGAGTTTATCGCCTGGCATGAACGGTGGTACATGGGATATTGTTATCATGGTAGCTGGCGTATCCATAGGGGATACCGTAATATAATGACCCCCTTTTATGGTTAGACCGGTACTAACGACGTCATGAACGAGTTTTTCTTCTGACACGAAGACAACAAATTTCTGGTTCATTCGTGATGCCGCACGAACATTACCGTTTCCTATGATGGATCCCATGGCAAGGATAATGTCCTCAGTAGGAGCTCCTTCGGGCGGAACACATGCGAATGCATGCTTACGCGTTAAATTTTCGAACGTCTCGTAACGAGAGCGTGTATTCGCCATACCAGCGAAATTCCCCCCCCCCCCCCTGTCCGAACCGGACAAGAAGGTATCAAACTTAAATAATCGAACTAAAGTAAATAATAAACGTGCATTATAAGCACAAAAATGGCTTACAAAGCGTCGTCAAAGCCAGTAGGCCGCACCCAAAATGGGCTCGCTCTCAATCCTCTCTCTCTCGAAGACAAGGGTGCAGAACGGATGAAAACACAATGCCGAAGCACACAGGATGGAAAAGGAGAGGGAGGGGGGGCAGGGGAGGGCAGGAGAGGGGGAAAAACTCACAACGGACTCACCAAAACACAGAGCAGTTGCTCACAGCCGCCATGACGCCACGCCCACCACAAATGGCCCGCAGGGGGCGAGAGAGAGAGAGAGACAGGAAAAAAAAAAAAGAAAGAGAAAGAAAGAAAGAAATGGGGAACACCAACAGCAGGATAAAATACGTGAATGCGGACAAACAAGAACTCCAACGGAACGGAGTACTCGGGACTGCTTAACAACATTTGGGCGGTCTCCATGGAAATGGTGCTCTCGTGTACTTCGTGGTACAAACTCCGTACTCGAACAAATGCTGTCTGGGCCGTCGTTTTCAGTTTCACTCGATCCTCTTGTTTGTGACAACTTTCACAAACTTGCGTAATTAAAATAAATGCGTGATTAATATAAATAAATATTAATCGTAAAATAATTAATTTCTTAATCAATTGGCTAATAGCGTACCAAAACCACCAGGTATTCATGCAAAGCTGTAACTTTTTGAAAATTAACTAAATAATTAATTTATGGAAAATTAAATAATTAATCGATTAATTAATTAATCAATAAATCAAAAATACCATTTACAGACAAATCACTTGGTCATTGTCATGTCCAAATATCAGCTTCCTAGCTCAAAAGATGCCTGAGATATTGCCCAGATGGGAAAGTAAATAAATAAGTGATTAATAATGAAAATAAATAAATAAGAATCGCAAAAAATTTTTTTTATTAATTAATTGGCTGACAGCATACCGAAACCTTTAATGTTTTGAAAATTAAATCAGCAATTAATCGAGTAATTAATTAATCAATTAATTTATTAATCAATAAATCACACACAGCCAAATCGCTTGGTCACTGTCTTGTCCAAATATCACCGTTCTAGCTCAAATCGTGCCTTGAGATATTGCCCAGATGAAAAATAAAATAAATAAGTACTTAATAAATCGATAATAATCAAGTAATTAATGAATTAATTGATTAATCAAAAAGTAAAAAAATGGCATTTTGCCAAAGCACTTTCTCACTATTGTGCTGAAATTTCAGCTTCCGAGCTCAAAGGATGGCTGAGATATCGCCCGGACAAACAAGAAAACAACCAGAGTGAAAACGGAGTACTCCCTTTCACTGCGCATCATCGCCACGCCACCTTCGGTGCCTGACAATGACGTCATGCAGCGCCTGGAGATTGAAAAGAAAAGAGTGGTGCAGATCAAACAAACAAACGGAGTGAAAACTGATTACGGCTCGCTTATACTCATCATACACCTCCATTAATCGCTTGCTTTGCCCGCCAACCAACTCTCCTCATAGCTTGCTCCGCTGGCCAAGGCCCTCTCCTGATTTCTGGCTCCGCTGGCTAAACACCTCTCCTGATCACTGGTTCCACTCGCCAAACACATCCCCAATTGCTTGCTCCACTTGCCGAGCAACTCTCCTGATCGCTGGCTCCGCCTGCCAAACACATCTACTAATCGCTGGTTCTTCTCGCCAAACATATCTCCTCATCGCTTGCTCCGCTTGCCGAGCATATCTCCTGATCGTTGCCTCCACTCACCAAACACATCTCCTAATCGCTTGCTCCACTTGCCGAGCACCTCTTCTGATCGCTGGCTCCACTCGCCAAACTCCTCTCCTAATCACTGGCTCCGCTCGCCAAACACCTCTCCTAATCGCTGGCTCCACTCACCAAACACATCTCCTAATCGCTTGCTCCACTTGCCGAGCACCTCTTCTGATCGCTGGCTCCGCTCGCCAAACAACTCTCCTAATTGCTGGCTCCGCTCGCCAAACACCTCTCCTAATCGCTGGCTCCACTCACCAAACACATCTCCTAATCGCTTGCTCCACTTGCCGAGCACCTCTTCTGATCGCTGGCTCTGCTCGCCAAACAACTCTCCTAATCGCTGGCTCCGCTCGCCAAACACCTCTCCTAATCGCTGGCTCTGCTTGCCAAACTCTTCTCCTAATCGCTGGCTCTGCTCGCCAAACTCCTCTCCTAATCGCTGGCTCTGCTCGCCAAACTCCTCTCCTAATCGCTGGCTCTGCTCGCCAAACTCCTCTCCTAATCGCTGGCTCTGCTCGCCAAACTCCTCTCCTAATTGCTGGCTCTGCTCGCCAAACTCCTCTCCTAATCGCTGGCTCTGCTCGCCAAACTCTTCTCCTAATCGCTGGCTCTGCTCACCAAACTCCTCTCCTAATCGCTGGCTCCGCTCGCCAAACAACTCTCCTAATTGCTGGCTCTGCTCGGCAAACTCCTCTCCTAATCGCTGGCTCTGCTCGCCAAACACCTCTCCTAATCGCTGGCTCTGCTCGCCAAACTCTTCTCCTAATCGCTGGCTCTGCTCGCCAAACTCCTCTCCTAATCGCTCGCTCTGCTCGCCAAACTCCTCTCCTAATCGCTGGCTCTGCTTGCCAAACTCCTCTCCTAATCGCTGGCTCTGCTCGCCAAACTCCTCTCCTAATCGCTGGCTCTGCTCGCCAAACTCCTCTCCTAATCGCTGGCTCTGCTCGCCAAACTCCTCTCCTAATCGCTGGCTCTGCTCGCCAAACTCCTCTCCTAATCGCTGGCTCTGCTCGCCAAACTCCTCTCCTAATCGCTGGCTCTGCTCGCCAAACTCCTCTCCTAATCGCTGGCTCTGCTCGCCAAACTCCTCTCATAATCGCTGGCTCTGCTCGCCAAACTCTTCTCCTAATCGCTGGCTCTGCTCGCCAAACTCCTCTCCTAATCGCTGGCTCTGCTCGCCAAACTCCTCTCCTAATCGCTGGCTCTGCTCGCCAAACTCCTCTCCTAATCGCTGGCTCTGCTCGCCAAACTCCTCTCCTAATCGCTGGCTCTGCTCGCCAAACTCCTCTCCTAATCGCTGGCTCTGCTCGCCAAACTCCTCTCCTAATCGCGGGCTCTGCTCGCCAAACACCTCTCCTAATCGCTGGCTCTGCTCGCCAAACTCCTCTCCTAATCGCTGGCTCTGCTCGTCAAACACCTCTCTGATTTACGACCCTACAGAAGAGCTCACTTTGAGCTGTGACAGTTCGTCTTATATAATAGATTGTGCATTATTGCAAACCAACGACACTGATATTTTGCTACAAGTCAGGTTCACTATGTCAATAAATTATATTTCGTTCAAAATCATGGTAGATTAGCAAACCTATACATTTTTGGAAAGGTTATAGCATAAGGAAACTAAAAATCAATGTTTACATTTGGAGAGATACCTGTATGGCGGCCATTTTGGATTTTCAAAATGGCCACTGTAAAATACATCTTTTGTTCTATTTCTGCCTCTAATTACCCTAAAAACTTTTAAAAATACACTAAACCTATATTTTCAGGGACAAGGAATCCAATGAAAGTATCAAATTAGTGCTATGGGGAATGGTAAGACACGAATCAAAGGTTTTGAATTGCAAAATACTGTCTTTATATTCGCGATAAGTTGCATAATCAAATACATGTTATTGAAGGAGCTGGGGCTCCCACGTCGATCGGAAGAATGGACGCGACAAAAAGCTGGAATTCATCCGAGTTGCTTTAATCAAACCAAACACTCAGGCACTCTCAAAAGCCCGTTTATCGGGCAGCAATATATATACATATTATCCCGGAGCGTTTGCCCAGGAAAGGCGAGAGGGGGTGTGGCCAGCGTCCCGACCGAGGCCTGGCAAGTTGAGCGCGGGCCTGCCCGGGCGTCCTGGACGAGCCCGGCATGGTGATCGCTCCGCGTCCTTGATAGGTGCAAGGCGATTGTGAAAACCCAGCGGTAGCCGCTACACACGTCCCCCCAGAATCGACTTGCACCGGCAGGGTCAATTTGAGGGGGGTCCTGATGACCCGGCCGAAGCGACCCCTGGCGGGTCGTGGGAGGGGGTCTGGTGTGGTGGTGGGCGGTCGAGTGGGGGGCACCGTGGACGGGGGGCGGCCTCACCGCGGCGGAAGGGCCACCCGTGGTGGGTGGTCGACGTCCACGTGCGCCGGCTTGAGGCGGTCCACCGCAATCCGGTCCGACCTGCCGCCGATGTCGATGACGAACGACTTGTGGTCCCGTCGCAGCACCCGGAAGGGCCGTCGTACGGCGGCCGGAGTGGCCCCCGATGTGCGTCGTGACGCACAAAAACATACTCCGCTGTGCGAAGTGCTGGGGGGACGTAGGACTGGGGGTCACCGTGGTGGGATGTTGGCACGGGGGCAAACCGTCGGGCGGCCTCCTGGAGGTCCGAGCGCTGGTGAGCTGCGGACCAGGGACTGGTAGCGTCGGGCACGAATTCACCCGGGACGCGTAGCGCCTGGCCATAGACAAGCTCGGCGGTGGATGCCTGGAGGTCCTCCTTGGGGGCCGTGCGGAGGCCCAAAAGGACCCACGGCAGCCGGTCGGCCCAACCGCCGTCTTGAAGGCCGGCCATGAGCGCGGCCTTCATGGAGCGGTGGAATCGCTCGCACAACCCGTTTGCTTGGGGGTGGTAGGCCGTAGTACGGTGGAGCTTGACCCCCAGGTTGCGGGCGACCGCGCCCCACAGCTCGGAGGTGAACTGTGGTCCGCGGTCTGACGAGATGTCCGCCGGTCCGCCGAAGCGGGCGACCCAGGTGGCGATGAAAGCCTGCGCCACGTCGGCGGTGGTGGTGGAGACGAGGGGAATGGCCTCCGGCCACCTGGTGGTCCTGTCCACCATGGTGAGCAGGTGTGTGAACCCCCGTGACGGGGGGAGGGGGCCCACTAGATCTACGTTGACGTGGTCGAAATGTCGTTCGGGCACGGTGAAAGGTGCCAGCGGGGCCTGGGTGTGTCGGTGGACCTTGGCCCGTTGGCAGGCCGTGCAGGTGCTGGTCCAATCGCGGACGTCCCGACGAAGGCCGTGCCAGACGAATCGCGCCGACACCAGCTTCTGGGAAGCTTTCCGGCCCGGGTGGGAAAGGCCGTGGAGGGAGGCGAAGATGCGGCGTTGCCAGGTGACGGGCACGATGGGGCGAGGCTGGCCTTGGGAGACGTCGCAGAGCAGGACAGTGTCCGCGAAGGGGATGTCGGCCAGGCGGAGGCCCGTGTCCGCCGCCCGGAGGGCTTGCACCGTGGTGTCGGTGGTTTGGTCCGCCGCCATAAGCGCAAAGTCCACGCCCAGGTGGACCGCGTTCGCGCTGGCCCGGGAAAGACAGTCGGCCACGGCGTTGTTTTTGCCGGCGACGTGCCGGATGTCCATGGTGAACTCCGACACGGCGGAGAGGTGGCGCTGTTGGCGGGCCGACCACGGCTCCGTGACCTTGGCCATGGCGTAAACCAACGGCTTGTGGTCGACGAACGCCGTGAAAGGTCGGCCCTCCAGGAGGTGGCGGAAATGGCGGATGGCCAGGTGTAGACCGAGGAGCTCCCGGTCAAACGTGCTGTATTTGAGCTCGTTCGGCCGGAGCTGCCGGCTGAAAAAAGCGAGTGGCTGCCAAACCCCGTTCACCCATTGCTCATGTACGGCGCCCACCGCGTAGTCGGAGGCATCCGTGGTGAGGGCGATGGGAGCGTTGAGCACCGGGTGAGCGAGCAGTGTTGCGTCGGCGAGGGCCCGCTTTGAGCTTTGGAAGGCCGCATCCATTGCTGCCTTCACTCAGCCTTCACTCAGCCTGGAACGCCTGAGCCAGGCGATGTCGTGCTTGGCCGGCTTGCCCCGGAGGGCTTCGTAGAGGGGCCGCATGAGTTGAGCAGCGCGGGGCACGAAGCGGTGATAAAAATTCACCATTCCCAGGAATTCCTGCAGGGCCTTTATGGTGCGGGGACGCGGGAACGTGGTGATGGCCTCGACCTTGGTTGGCAGCGGCACGGCCCCGTTCTTGGTGATGTGGTGGCCCAAAAAATAAACGGCCGTCGTGCCGAAGTGGCATTTGGCCGGGTTGACGATGAGGCCGTGCTCGCTGAGGTGCCCGAACAGTGTTCGGAGGTGGAGGAGGTGCTCGGCCCGGGACGTGCTGGTGACGAGGATGTCGTCCAGGTAAACGAAAAGGAACGGCAGGTCACGCAGCACGCCGTCCATCAAGCGCTGGAACGCCTGAGCCGCGTTCTTGAGACCAAACGGCATCCGCAAGAATTCGAATAAGCCGAACGGCGTGATGACTGCCGTTTTAGGGACGTCGGCCGCCCTGACAGGTACCTGGTGATATCCCCGTATGAGATCAATTTTCGAAAAAATGACCCGTCCCGCCAGACGGGCGGAGAAGTCTTGGATATGCGGGATCGGGTACCTGTCGGGGGTGGTAGCGTCATTGAGACGGCGGTAGTCGCCACACGGGCACCATCCACCCCCCGGCTTTGGCACGATGTGCAGTGGCGAGGCCCACGCGCTATCGGAGCGCCGCACGATGCCGAGGTGCTCCAATGCGTCGAATTCGGCCTTTGCCACGGCGAGCTTGGCTGGGTCGAGGCGGCGGGCCCTGGCGTAGACCGGCGGGCCCGTGGTTGGTATGTGGTGCTCAATCCCATGCCATACTGCGACGGCCGAAAACGTCGGCCGCGTGAGGGCCGGGAACTCCGTGAGCAGGCGAGCAAACTCGTTCGCCACCGGGACGGCGCATGCCAGCTCGGTCGGCGCGGAGCTGCTCAATGTGCATACCAGGGAGCTGAAGGTTTCGGCGTTGATTAAACGACGCCGTTGGACGTCCACCAGCAGTCCGTGTGCGCAGAGGAAGTCGGCGCCTAGCAGAGCCATGGGCACGTTTGCGGTTACAAACGTCCAAGCAAAGCGTTGGCCGCCGAAGCAGAGGGTGACGTTGCGCGGGACGAAGGTGCGGATGGTCGATCCGTTGGCCGCAACCAAGGAGGGGCCGCAAACCGCGGATTGCCTGTCCTGGTCAGAGGCGGGTATGACGCTCAGTTGGGCGCCGGTGTCGCACAGGAAGCGCCGTCCGGACGCTTTATCCGTGATGAACAGTAAGTTGCCCGTGTGGCCGGCGCTCATGGCTGGTAATGAACGCCGGCCCGGCCGTTTCCCGGCCTGCCGAAGGTGCACGGGGGTCGGCATGTCCGGGCCTTCTGTCCGAACCTGGCATGATAGTAACACCACGCTTTGTCAGGTGGAGGCCCCGGTCGTCATGCTGGAGGTGGTCGGCTCGGTGTAGCGGCCGCCAATTGCGTCGGCAGTTCGGTCGTCGACCGTGCTGGGTGCTCGGGCGCCATGGGTGTTGCGTCGGACGGCGGTGGGTCCCATGTCGCCGCTGCGATGCGCTGTCCTGCGGCGGAGATCTTGTCGGCTTCTCTGGCAAGGGCCCGGGGATCTGTGATCGTCGTGCTTGCCAGGGCGAGGCGTACCGGGTTAGGCAGCTGACGGAGGAACAGCTCCCGGAACAGGAATGCCGGAGAGTGCTCGCCGAGCAGTGAAAGCATGTAGTCCATTCGCACGGAAGGGCGCGTGTCGCCGAGCTCGGGCAGGTCGAGCAGGCGCCGTGCGCGTTCCGCCGATGGGAGGGCGAAAGCGTCGAGGAGAAGCTTCTTAATCGCGCCGTATTTGTCAGCGGCTGGCGGGCTCTCGAGGAGGCTCAGGGCGCGGGCCGCGGTGGCCGAACCGAGCGCTGCTACCACATGGTGGAAGCGGGTGTCGTCGGCTGTGATGCCTCGCAGGGCGAACAGGGAATCCGCCTGTGCGAACCAAACCGCCGCGTGAGCCTCCCAGAAGGTAGGCAGTTTAAGGGCGACTGCCGTGTCCATGTCGGTAGGTCACCAATGAAGGAGCTGGGGCTCCCACGTCGATCGGAAGAATGGACGCGACAAAAAGCTGGAATTCATCCGAGTTGCTTTAATCAAACCAAACACTCAGGCACTCTCAAAAGCCCGTTTATCGGGCAGCAATATATATATATATTATCCCTGAGCGTTTGCCCAGGAAAGGCGAGAGGGGGCGTGGCCCAGCGTCCTGGCTGCGGCCTGGCAAGTTGAGGGCGAGCCTGCCCGGGCGTCCTGGACGAGCCCGGCAGGGTGATCGCTCCGCGTCCTTGATAGGTGCAAGGCGATTGTGAAAACCCAGCGGTAGCCGCTACATTATCATTTTGTACAGGCAGTTAATAACATCAAAATGTGTCACAATAATTCATATCACCAAACATACACAGGCAGTCAGCAAAATCATATATACACATGCAGTCAGTATAACTTCACATCTACACAGGCAGTCAATGACAAAATATACACAGGCAGTCAATGGCATCAAACATACACGATTACAGAATATGCCATTTAGAGTTCGTCATCACTGTCCTGTGTGTCGTATCCGACAATATAGTCCGCATCGTTTTCACAGTCCGTTCCACACAAGCAAAGGTCGGTCAAATTGATTGGCAAATCGAATTGGTCGAATGGTCGATCGAATCGAATTCGATGAATCGAATCGAATCGAATCGATCGAATTGGTCGAATGGTCGAATGGTCGATCGAAGCGATTGGTCGAATGGTCGAATTGGTCGATCGAAGCGATTGGTCGAATGGTCGAATTGGTCGAATGGAATTGGTCGATTGGTCGAATTGGTCGAATCGAATTGGTCGGAATTGGCAAATGTAAACATTGATTTTCAGATTTTCCATGTAATAACGTTTCCAAAAATGTATAGGTTTGCTAATCTACCATGATTTTGAACGAAAAAACATAGTGAACCTGACTATACCTTTTGAGGCACTTTCTTGCATTTTTGGAGTTGGTAAGAATAAGATGCAACAGACGAACAGAGTACCTTCATGGTGGACATTTCACATTGGAAACTGACCACAAACTCCTCCTTGGTCTGTTGGGGGAGCATAAGGTAGTATCACCGACTTCATGTGGTACTGGTCAGGTACAACGTTGGATTTTAACCATTACTGGTTATGACTACAAGGTTTCTGCTCATTTGCAAATGGTATCACCTCTAAATAACTCCACAACTACAGGATCAAGGTGTTGTGGCTTATCATTTGCCACCTCAGATGGTACCGATTGTCACTCTGGCCCCATGGATTATATCTCTCAATGGTGAATAATTACCCTGAAATACTCTGATCCGGATCTGGATCTTCACCAAAATCTAATTTGTCCTTGTCACACACCAACGTGTCCAATATGTTTTGTCTCAATCTGTGTGTGAAGTTATCACCTTTGCTTTGACTCGATTCAAAGTTGGGGTTGTACCATTACAAAAATGGGGGAGGGGGAGGTGGGGGGAGGACAGTTGTGGGTTGTACCATTACAAAAGGGGGGGGGGGGGATAATGCATAAATAGGGTAAATTAGGGAATCAGGTAATCTGGTAATGGTTCGAATTAGGTAAAGGCATGAGAAACGTTGTAAATTGTTAAAAGTTCAAGAAGGCAGAAAAGAACATGTGAGTTTATTCAAACTATATGGTGACAAACACGTAAGCCTTTGACCACAGGCCATCCTTAAACAATTGACTCCGCCTACCCGGAAACGGAAACAGGGTTACCTAATACGTCATGCGTAATACCCAAGGGGTTTGCAGTATCAAATGTCTCCCCTTCCCTTCAAACTGACGACATATGGAGGTTTCCAAGAGGTGACAGTCCCCCAAATCGATCAGCATGAGTACATACTCCCTAATAATAAACCATCAACCATATAATCATGATCATAAACATAATGTCAGAGGAGAATAGGGCAATGGTTTGAATCCAGTAATGGTTTGAATTGGTTAATGGTTGTCAGGTAAACGTTTGAATTGGTTAATGGTTGAATCGGATAAATGTTTGAATCGGTTAATGGTTGCATTACCATTCACTTGATTAATGATTACCCGAGTCCCAAATTATTTACTCCATTTACTAATTACGCACCCCCTTTTTGTAATGGTACAATCCACAATCCTCCCCCCCCCCAAATTTTTTGTAATGGTACACCCCTAACGTCGACTTACCATGGCGGTGGTAAAAATGACTGCAAATTTATTTTTTTTTGATAGTATCCGGATCTGGATCTTCAATAAAACTGACATCTTATCCACCAGAATCCGCCCACAACTCTGACTGAAACGAAAAAAAAAAAAAAATGGAAACTCGCCGATTGGCAAACTATTTCAGATAATTATATATGAAAAGAGGCGATATTTCTTTATGAGCAGCGATGGCCGAGTGGTTAAGGCGTTGGACTTGAAATCCAATGGGGTCTCCCCGCGCAGGTTCGAGCCCTGCTCGCTGCGTTCTTTTTTTTTACATTAAACTATTTCTCTTTACTGAAACTCAAACTCTCCGACGTATTTATAACAAGGGTTTATTACAGTATCGAATCTCTCATTATAATTATTTCTGACTACCCAGTACAACAACCTAACCTAACCCTGAACGGGAAGTTATACACGCCACACTGCATCCACTGCACATAAATGACGTCACCGAGTCTGAATTGAGCACGCACAGCTTGGTCTATGAATCGTTCGTAATCCCATTACCAAACGTCGGTTTCACGATTCATGGACCAAGTTGTGAAGTTTTCTTGTTCTCAAAGTTTGTGATGACTTTGCGACACATTCGTGAACTCAAACCCGCACATGGCGAATAACAAAACACAAAAACACACACACACACACACACACACACACACACATATATATATTTTTTGTTTGTTTGTTTTTTTGTTACCATTATTATTTCTTATTTTGTGTATATGAGTGAGTGTATATGAGTGAGGGTGTGTTTTTGCATGAATTAATTTTTGCATGAGTGTGTGTTTTTGTTGTAAGGGTAGGTGGTTTTCATACACCTCCACCAGGTTGGTGTTGTGTACGTGTGTGTATGGGTGTATATGTGTGTGTATGAATGATGGTGTTGTGTACGTGTGTGTATGGGTGTGTATGTGTGTGTATGAATGATCTGGTGTGTTTTGTTGGTGAGTGGTGAAGGGTATAAAGGTGGGTGTTTGAGTGTTCCACCATGTTTGTTTGGTGCTGTGGATTCTGGACGTGGAGGTGTTGTTGTTGTTCGCACTGGCTGGGGGTTGGGGTATGTACGCATCCAGGTGCAGTTGCTGCATGTGGATGTGTATGTGCCTCTGCTGGCCCACCTTGGCTGATCGTATCGAGGTTGAAGGGCCGAAACGGGATGATTCTGAGGACCTCGATTGAGGACCCGGTCAGTGCGGCACACTTGTGACCAGGTGTGTTTTGAAC
The DNA here is from genome assembly GCF_964187855.1 of Myxine glutinosa. Classification (NCBI taxonomy): domain Eukaryota; kingdom Metazoa; phylum Chordata; class Myxini; order Myxiniformes; family Myxinidae; genus Myxine; species Myxine glutinosa. The sequence goes on from NC_136261.1 coordinate 347,654,382, forward strand.
TTTTATATATATATATATATATATATATATATATATATATATATATATATATATATATATATATATATATATATTGTTGCAGAAATGAGGATTGTGTTTTTTTATTGTGTGTATTATTATTATTGCTTTATTCTGAGCCCTCCTTGCTCCAGTGTGTATAAAGGTCAAAAGGGCGTCCCGGTAGTTAATTCCATAAAGCATACATTGAAGGACACTATAATATCCCTGTTCAGTAGTTTATATCCTTATTATGTGTTTTAGGGTAAGGCCTTGTCTTCCATTAAAATGACACTCCATTGCACCAAGTGAAAAAGATAGATTCCCTTCATTCTTCATTCCCATTCCCATTCACCTCCATTTCCCCTTTCGTCATGGCCAAGCCTCAATCTGCCAATTACATCCCCTCCAAGTCTTCATTGCCAACTGCACTGGGCAGTTTGTTACAGCTGTGGGTTGTTTTCGCCCCAAAGCCGCCATTGAACATGTGCTCGGGTTTGGGAAGAAAGGCGTGCCCGCCCGTCGTCATCAAGGGCGGAGCCAGAGGGTCGCGCAACCAACCAGGGCCGAGGTGAGCACACCGATGGGCGTGTCCTAAAAGCCGGCGGCTTAATCGCCGGAGGCGCTATAAAGGCGCGCGCGCAAGAAGTTGCGAAGAGGTCCATGACAAGAGCAGAGCTGAGTTGTGAGAAAAAGCTGGGTTGGTCGTCAGTGGTGGTCAGTGGTTGCGTTGAGTGGTCAGTGGTTGCGTTGAGTTGTCGGTGGTGAGGAGTGATTGAACCAAGAGGAAGAGTTGGACCAAGAGAGAGAGAAAGAGTGGTTGGACCAAGAAAGAGAGAGGAGAGAACCCGTCACGCCAGACCCCCCACCAGCGCGTCGGCTCCACCAAGCAGCTCCGACCCGTGATCCCGCGCACACGACAGGATCGGTGGCATCAGCGGCAGTCGAGGTCCAGCCCGACGTCCCGTGCAGGATCAAGCTCCAGCCACACACCTCCTTCCAGCCAATCCTGCCTGCAATTTCCCCATTCGTGTACGTGAGTTTGTTCTGTTTGTTTTGTCCCTGGGAATAAATTAAGACTGCATAGGATAAGCTAGTAATTTTCACTGTGTCACCTGCTTTTTCAATGTTCCCTGTACATAACCGTGACTGCTCCTTTTGCTTGTGTGTGTAAATAATAAATCCCGTTACTCTTCTGTACGTCTTCTTCTTCCTCTTTACATTCGGTCGCTTTAGAGTTTTCCATATTGAATATCTGTGGCGCGATACGGCCAACGTTCGGGTGAATCGGGTGAATCGTGGAAACTGTTAGGTCGCGGTGCCATCCGCTCGGCAAACATAACATCCTTAACCGCGGACTGTAACAATATATATATATATATATATATATATATATATATATATATATATATATATATATATATATATATATATATATATATATTGTTGCGAATATGGCATTTGGCCTCCATATCCGCTTGTAAATATTCCCCTATTTCCCCAATACTCCCCAACTATCCCCAATCCCCCATTCCCTAGTCCCATTGTCTGTAAACAACACTCTGTAGAACCGACCTTCCCCTTTTTCCCCCATTAAATGTCGTGCCCAGGTCCACCGCATCTCACGTAGACAACTTTCGGACATCTTGCTAGTTATTCTTAGTCTATGTCAGTTAAGGACTCGTTTCCATTAATTCTGACTCTTCGTTGCACCAGAATGTGATTATATGGCACCAGTAGTGAGTTTAGGACCTTCCCAAACCTCCTCCCATCTTCTTCCCCAACCAACAACAACAACTACAACAACGGCGCTGCGCGGGGGGAGTGTGCGTCCTCACACCGGCTCGGTTAGCCACCATTGACGATGCGCTCCGACGGGGTTACCACGAAGGGGCTCCTTGTCAGCCCCTCGTCAAGGGCGGAGCCGGTAACCCCCCCGCACGCACCCAATGAGAAGCAACGTGCCGATTCCATCTGGGGCGGAGCTAACGAGCCGAGGGCGTGTCACTCCCCGCCGGATATACGCGGCGACTTACCGGATGTGACGTCAGATGCGCCTGAACTACGGAGAGCAGAGGAAGCCACCGCCACCCCCAGCGCGACGATACCTCCCCGCATCTTTGGACCGGACCGAACCGGGTCGATTCTGCCCTGAGCCCAGGTGCACCTGGAGCCATCGATCCTGCCTTTCCTTGCCATCAATCCCCGTGTGAGTCAGCCTTGTCCCGTTTATCTGTCGTCTGTTGGGGTTAATATAAGTGTGTCTAAGTGCCTGTCTTTCTATGATGTCCCTCTTGTAGTTGTAATCTAACCTTCCGCCCTAATATAACCTCCTCCGGAGGTCTTGAGAACTGAACCCTTGGTGTCGTGTCATTTTAATCCAGCCGTGTGTCTTTTCCTTCATTGACCTAGCGTAGCGCGACTCGGCAACGTTCGAGCATAATCGGGTAAACTGTGCAGACGTGGTCATACCAAACCGCTCGGTAAACTAACATCCACAACCGCGTCTGTAACAATTGGTGTCGAGGAGTGGAATTCGGACCCGGGACTAAATTTGTTAGGCCCAAACTTTGGGAGGTAGAATCGATCCGGAGCGCGTTTACTGCACTCGACGAAATTATAACGGCGAAATTTGATTTTGTTATACGGAAATAAAAACCCGAATTTTGAAAGTCGCGCTATGGCAGACCAAGTCGGCTGGGGTCCGGTAGTGGAGAGTGAGGCAGGGTCGGTCCAGGACCAAATTGAGGGACGTGAGGAGAGCGAAGCAGCAAGGGTAGCAAACGCACAAAATGGCGCCTCGCTGGTCACCGCGCCCGCGACCGTGGCAGCGCCCCTGGTGGATTCGAACCTTTTCCTCCTGCAAATGAGGGCCTTTATGGAACAAATGGGAGACCAAATTGGAGGTTTGGGGAGCCGGATGGATGCTCAGAGTGAGCAATTGGGGGTAATGGGAAACGAAATGGGGGTAATGAGGGACGAAGCGAGGGGTACCGGTGAGGGGTTAGACAAGAAATTTGAGAAGTTAGACAATAATTTTGAGGAGTTAGACAAGAAATTTGGGAGGTTAGACAATAATTTTGAGGGGTTAGACAACGGGATAAAAGAGGTGAGAAATGGGTTAATGGGGGTAGAAAACAGAATGGCCGCTCAAGAGAATCAAATGGAAGGGATGCAAAAGGGGTTAGAGGGGTTAGAAAACAGTATGGAAGGCAAATTGAGGGACATGAGGGACCAAGCGGAAAGGGAAGTTAAACAAATGGAGCAGCAGATAGAGGGGGTCAGAATGGGGGTAGAAACCAAACTGGATGCTCACAGGGAGGAAATGGAGCAGATGAGGGTGGCATCTGGGCAGGAGATGCAAGTGATGGGAGAGGAGATCAGAAGAGGAGTGAGTGAGGAGGTCGGAGGAGTGCGCGAGGAGGTGAGGCACTGTAAGGAGCGCATGGAGAAGGAGGTGAGAAAGGGGACTGTAAAATTGCAAGGGGGTATAGAGGAGTTGACGCTGGGAGTAGAACAACTGACAGTGGGACAAAAGGAGTTGGGGGACCAGGTAAAGAAGAACACAGCGGTAATAGAGGGTTTAAAATCGACACAGAAGGAGATGAAAAAGGACGTAGGGGTAATTAAAAAAGAGTGTCAGACGGTACATGAGGACCTGACGAGGAAAATGGACAAGGTGGTAGAGGTGATGGAGGTTAAAGAGCGGGAGGTGCGGGAGCACATAGAAAAAAATAAAGTGGAGTTAGAGGAAGAACTTAAAGGGGCGCACGAAGAGATGAAGGAGATGAAGCAAAAATTAGAAGAAGTGGAAGAAGGGGTGAGCGAAATTAAGAAGCGACGGAGAGAGGATAAGAAAGAGATAAAAGAGGAGATAAAAGATTTGGTCCGAAGTCTGTGTTTGGATCGTGATGATGTGCTCATTAACCGGATGAGGGATTCGCAGGTGATGGAGGAGAAGCGAAGAGGAAGAGGACCCGGTGTAAGTGGTGACCAATATGGTCGTGCGTATGATGCGCCAGGGGATTTAAGAAGCTTGGGGGTCGAGATGGACCCGGGTGTTCGTGAGAGGCCGTTGGTGAAGTGTGCGACAGGTCTGGTGTGCGAAAAAGGAGGTGTGCGAGAAAGTCCGACTCTGGGGTGTGTGAGGAAAAAGTGCGTGCCAAGGAGTGAGGGTGCTGGCGAGAATGAGTCGGTCGTAGCGCGTGTGCGTGGGAGCACATGGAAGCGTGGTGTGGTAAGTGTTACAGAGGGTGTGACGGGAGAGTGTGCGCAGGAGTGTGCGCGAGAAAGGTGTGTGACGGACAGGTGCATGAGGAAAGAGTGCGCTGTCGGGAGTAAGGGTGAGTGCGTTGTCAAGAGTAGTGGTGAGAGTAGTGAGAGTGACAAGGAGAGTGAGTTGGTTGTGACAGGTGAGCGAGGATGTACACCTGGGATGGAAGGATGCACACCTGGAATGGTAGAGCGTGTGTGGGAAGGCACATTTGAGTTGGTAGTGAGGCACGTGGTTGGGTGTGCGAATGAGGGCACACCTGTGATTGTCACAGAGGAGGTGACCGAGGAGGGGGCGCGAAGAGGTGTGTTGGTGAGGTGTGCGACCAACGAATGTGTGCCAAAGTGTTCGGTGGTCAGGTGTGTGACCAAGGCTGTGAGTGGAATGGGTGTACCTGGGTGTGTAAGGAAAGGTACGAGGAGCATGGAAACGGCTGGATGTGTGAGCAAGGAACGGGCTGCGGGGTGTAAGCATGCAGGTGAAGCATCGACGTTACACGGGTTAGAGGTTAGAGCGACTTTTAGCCGAATCGGGCCCTCGGTGCGTGCTGGGCCTCGCTTTGAACGGCCGCGTCCGTGCTCCAATAGGCGGAGCGGGCGGCTGGATAGGAAGGGTCGTCATGGCGACCACTTTCTGTTGAGGCATTCCGGCAGGTCGAGATCGAGCCATGGGATGGCTCCGTGCCGAGATGGTGCGTGGGATCTCGGCCCGGGTAAACCTCCTTCCCTGCACCGAATGCGGGACGTATCCAGCCGCTGGCACAGAACAACCCGCATTCATGGCTTGGCTTTACGAAGCCGGGCTTTGGACAGGAATTGGCGCACCGAGAGGTATTAGTGAGTAGACTGGGTGATGAGGTTAGTGTTCTGGACCCAAAATTAGAGAAAAACAAAATTTGATGATTGGCAAGGGATTGGCAGTAGTGATTGGCAGATGATGGGTAGTGATTGGCAAATTTTTGATTTGTTGAAATTTGATGTGCAAAATTGGTAGTGAGAGACCCCCGATGTGGTGGGATGGCAAATCCACCATCCTTCCCATAGTGGGGGCAAAGGAGCAATAGCTTATGGAGTTGATGGCAGTGAAAACTAGCCCGGGTGGGTTAGGTTATATTGATAGGGATCTAGCGAAGATGACATTAGGTGACGTTAAGGTTAGTTAGTGACTGATACCTGTAGTGGGGACGCAGGTAGATTAGTGTGGATGATAATGACGAGGGAGCGCAATAGTTTAAAGGGACGACTGGGAAGCGCAAGTTTCAGAAGGGAGTAGTTAGCTGAGATGATGCCGTGTGTGTGAGAATTGAACAGGTGTGATTGCACAGGTGTGCAACTGGACAGGTGTGTGGAGCAGTGTATGAGTAGTGAGTGTGTGGATCAGCGCGAATGCGCTTGGGGAGAGAAGGGTGCAGGTGGCACCAGGTGTGAGAGCACAGGTGTGCAGGTACAGGTGTGTAGAGAGAGTTGGAGTAAGTGGTACGGAGTGGTGTGCATGGTGCGAAGGTGTGGATGGGGGAAGAGTGGACCCCTTTCACGAGTACCCGGGGCGGGTAGTGTAAGTGTTAGGTAGAGGGTATAGGTAAATTGTGGTTGGATATTGGCATTTGTGGTGCGGTTGCAGAATGGTGTTGTGAATGGGTGCATTAGTGTTGTGGAAATGGCTGGGCATGTAGCCTGTTAGTGTGTGTAGTTGGTTGGGCACTCCACCACTGTGAGGATGTCGGCCAGGTGAGGCCGCAGGTGGGCTCTGGGAGCCGGTAGAGTTGTGGATGGGGCCCGAGGATCCGGAGGACGGACCCGGGTAGCCCAGTGCCAGAGAGGGCACCGAGTGGGGAGAGAGCCAGAGGGCCTTCCCCAGGTAGTTAGGTTAGGGTAAGGAGCAGGTAAGCTCGGAGGCAACCGCAGTGGTGGAGGTGTGCAGGTGGGTAGACCCGCTGGGAGAGGTACACGTCGCGGCCCAGAAATTGTGCGAGGGCACCGGGAGATGAATCGGGGGAGTGAGACCCCAAATTGAAAAGCACCACAGGTTGGCCAATGGGAATTGGTTTTTAGAACCCATAGTGTAAGAGGGCCAATGGTTTGGCCGGAGAAAGACCCCGGGCAATGTAAAGTTGTTAAAGTCATTTAGGAAATAGTTAGGATTGATGAACCTGTCGCACCATACGCAGCCACTTACCTGTGGTGATGATGATGACTCCACACCTGTGTTTTCTTTGTTCTGTGTGCAGGAAGCAAGGACTGCTGTTGGATTTGTGAGACGCATCACGACGTGAATGAGACATTGGGGTGATTCCATCTCTCCCTCCCTAGGAGGGACTGATGATGAATTGGTGATGGCAAATTTTGATGAAAGTTGAAAATGGCAAATTTGATTGGTTAGGAGGGAGAGAAGACGAATTTGGTATATGGGAGGAACGGGGAAGACAGTAGGGACGGTTGTTGATTTGTAAAGTAGATGTTTATGGGTAGTGTTGTGTTTTGTGGATACAGTAAGGGGTAAGGGAGGGGCCATGTAGGTTACCTGGTGGGGTGGGGGGGGGCGTACGGTAGGAACGTACCTGTCTCACCTGGTTCCCATGTGCCCCCAGTGTGCATTACCTTACATTGCGTGCACTTTTGCGCCCTTACCACCTTACTCACTTGTCTGCTTCTTTTGTCTCCCACCTCCGAGGATCTGGCTTTGGGGTAGAGAGAGAGGAGAGAGAGGTGCTGGCTTCGCAGTTGTGGGCCTGCACTTTCGCTGCTTGCTGCTTGGATCGATACACCATATGGACCGCAATGTTTGTGGCCACCCACAATGGACCGCAGTTCTTTTGCGGCCAAGCACCACCCGTGGAAGGACCTATGGGTCAACGTGGCACCTATGCCAAACAGGTGAACCACTCTTAGTTGGCCCCTGACGGCCACAATACAGAAATGGACGCGGTTGGCGCCTTTCTTGATTTTTTTAAAGAAGTAAGAAGGCCAAGTGCACCACATGAAGGCAAGACCAGCGGCAGAACATCGGCCGGCTGCGACACCACCGGTGATTTGTAAACACTTTATTGGTGCACCGGATGGTGCTCACTGTGTGATGGGGTGGTGCTTTTGATGCTTGGAAGGGGTGCTCTGCACATTATTAAAGGCCGTAGGCCACAGAGCACTCGTGGGTTGGTGTATCGATGCTGGCATGCGTGCTCTCTCTATGCATAACATCTGCATGTGTTCCTCCAAAAACAGGTCCTGGATCGTAGTGTAAATATCAGCGTAGTCTTGTAAATAATGCTCCCTACCGGCTGTATGTTTAGTTTGCGAATTCTTTCCGCAATTCGGTTATCCTGTGGGTGTGTTTCTGTGAGGAGAAGGGTGCAACGTCGCAGGGGGACATATTTACTCATTTGTGAACATCTGTAAAACTGTCGCACTCAGGGTAGAGTTAATAGTAGAGGGAACTACATCTGAGTGCCACACTAAACTAGGTAAAAATTTATCGGGTCGGGACGCCCCGAGGGTAGAGAAGGGTGCAATGTTGCGAATATGGCATTTGGCCTCCATATCCGCTTGTAAATATTCCCCTATTTCCCCAATACTCCCCAACTATCCCCAATCCCCCATTCCCTAGTCCCATTGTCTGTAAACAACACTCTGTAGAACCGACCTTCCCCTTTTCCCCCCATTAAATGTCGTGCCCAGGTCCACCGCATCTCACGTAGACAACTTTCGGACATCTTGCTAGTTATTCTTAGTCTATGTCAGTTAAGGACTCGTTTCCATTAATTCTGACTCTTCGTTGCACCAGAATGTGATTATATGGCACCAGTAGTGAGTTTAGGACCTTCCCAAACCTCCTCCCATCTTCTTCCCCAACCAACAACAACAACTACAACAACGGCGCTGCGCGGGGGGAGTGTGCGTCCTCACACCGGCTCGGTTAGCCGCCATTGACGATGCGCTCCGACGGGGTTACCACGAAGGGGCTCCTTGTCAGCCCCTCGTCAAGGGCGGAGCCGGTAACCCCCCCGCACGCACCCAATGAGAAGCAACGTGCCGATTCCATCTGGGGCGGAGCTAACGAGCCGAGGGCGTGTCACTCCCCGCCGGATATACGCGGCGACTTACCGGATGTGACGTCAGATGCGCCTGAACTACGGAGAGCAGAGGAAGCCACCGCCACCCCCAGCGCGACGATACCTCCCCGCATCTTTGGACCGGACCGAACCGGGTCGATTCTGCCCTGAGCCCAGGTGCACCTGGAGCCATCGATCCTGCCTTTCCTTGCCATCAATCCCCGTGTGAGTCAGCCTTGTCCCGTTTATCTGTCGTCTGTTGAGGTTAATATAAGTGTGTCTAAGTGCCTGTCTTTCTATGATGTCCCTCTTGTAGTTGTAATCTAACCTTCCGCCCTAATATAACCTCCTCCGGAGGTCTTGAGAACTGAACCCTTGGTGTCGTGTCATTTTAATCCAGCCGTGTGTCTTTTCATTCATTGACCTAGCGTAGCGCGACTCGGCAACGTTCGAGCATAATCGGGTCAACTGTGCAGACGTGGTCATACCAAACCGCTCGGTAAACTAACATCCACAACCGCGTCTGTAACAATATATATATATATATATATTGTTGCGGATATGAGATTGGCATCCATCCATATCCGCTTGTAAATATTCCCCTATTTCCTCCATACTTCCCAACTATCCCCAATCCCCCATTCCCTAGTCCCATTTCCTGTAAACAACACTCTGTAGACCCGACCTCCCCGTATTTCCCCCATTAAATGTCGCATCCAGGTCCACCGCATCTCACGTAGCCAACTATAGGACATCTTGCTAGTTATTCTTAGTTTATGTCAGTTAAGGACTCGTTTCCATTAACTCTGACTCTTCGTTGCACCAGAATGTGATTGTATGGCACCGTTAGGAAGTTTAGGACCTCCCAATACATCCCCGCAGCTCTTCCTCATGGTACAACAACAACAACAACAACAGCGGCGGCGGTGCGGGGAGTGTGCATCCTCACTCCGGCTTGGTTGGTAGGGGGTGTTGAAAGGGCACCAAGCCTTTCCAACGAGCCGCCATCGAGCATGTGCTCGACGGGGTTACCACGTAGGGGCTCGCTGTCAGCTCCTCGTCAAGGGCGGAGCCCGGTAACCCCCCGCACCCAATAGAAGCGGCGGACCGATCCCATCTGGGGCGGAGCCAATGAGCCGAGGGCGTGTCACTCTCCGCTGAGCATGCGCAGGAAGAGGGAGGTGACGTCAGATGCGCGCTGAGCTTGAAGCAAGAAGGACGCCACCTCCGAGCGCTGTGACACCTCCCTGCATCTTTTGGACCGCGCTTTATCCTGTCCCTGAGCCAAGGTGCACCTTGTGCTATCAACCGACCTGTCCTTCCCTGCCATCAATCCCTGTGTAAGTCAGTCTTGTTCCGTTTGTCTGTGGTCTGTCTGGCCTAGATAAGATTGTGTCTAAGTGCCTATCTCTTCTGTGCTTTACCTCATTACCTTGTAATCTACCCCTTTTCTCCACCACCAATTATATCCTCCTCCGGAGGTCTTGAGAACTGTACCGCTTGCGTCGTTTCCTTTATCCCAGTCATTGTGTCTTTTCCCTATTGAATAGCTGCGGTGCGATTCGGCCAACGTTCGAGTGGAATCGGGTGAGTTGGGGGAGAATCGGGTAAACTGTACGAACACGCTGGCCATTCCGCTCGGTCAAGCAACATCTTAAGTCTTGTCCGTAAAAATTGGTGTCGGGAAGTGGGATTGGACCCGAAGCGCGCTTCACGCGCTCGAAATTATTAACGGTGAAATTTGTTTTGTTTTAAAATAAAAACCCGAATTTTGAAAGTCGCGCTATGGCAGATCAAGACGGCTGGGTTCCGGTAGAGGAGAGTGAGGCAGGGTCGATCCAGGACCAAATTGAGGGACATGAGGAGAGCGAAGCAGTGAGGGTGGCAGGTTCGCAAAATGGCGTCCTCGCGCACGAGGTTACGGGCACGCAAAATGGCGCCTCGCACATGGCTACCGCGCCCGCGACCGTAGCAGCGCCGTTGGTGGATTTGAACCTTTTTTTTTATACAAATGAAGGCCCTTATGGAAAAGAATAGTGAGCAATTGGGAGACCAAATTAGAGGTTTGAAAAGCAGTATGGGACAAATGGGGAACCGGATGGATGCTCAGGGTGAGCGATTGGAGGGCCAAATGGGGGTAATGGGGTCCAATAGCGAGAAATTGAGGGAGGACATGGGGGCCAATAGCCAACGGTTAGAACAAAGGATGGGGGCCCAGATCGGAGGGTTGGGGAGTAGAATAGAGGGATTAGACAATAGACTAGGAGAAATACAGGAGGGGTTAATGGGGGTAGAAAACAGAATGGCCGTTCAGGAGAATCAAATGGAAGGGATGAAAAAGGGGTTAGAGGGGTTAGAAAACAGTATGGAAGGCAAATTGAGGGACATGAGGGACCAAGCGGAAAGGGAAGTTATACAAATGGGGCAGCAGATAGAGGGGGTCAGAATGGGGGTAGAAACTAAATTGGATGCTCACAGGGAGGAAATGGAGCAGATGAGGGTGGCATCTGGGCAGGAGATGCAAGTGATGGGAGAGGAGATCAGAAGAGGTGTGAGTGAGGAGGTCGGAGGAGTGCGCGAGGAGGTGAGGCACTGTAAGGAGCGCATGGAGAAGGAGGTGAGAAAGGGGACTGTAAAATTGCAAGGTGGTATCGAGGAGTTGACGCTGGGAGTGGAACAGCTGACGGAGGGACAAAAAGCACTAACGGACCAGGTAAAGAAGACCACAGCGGTAATAGAGGGATTAAAATTGACACAGAAGGAGATGAAAAAGGACGTAGGGGTAATTAAAAAAGAGTGTCAGACGGTACATGAGGACCTGACGAGGAAAATGAACAAGGTGGTAGAGGTAATGGAGACGAAGGACCGGCAGGTGAGGACGCACATAGAAACGGTCAAGGTGGCCTTAGAGGACGAGCTTGAGGAGACGCACCGGGAAATAAAAGAGGTGAAGCAGAAATTAGAAGAAGTGGAAGAAGGGGTAAGCAAAATTAAAAAGCGACGGAGAGAGGATAAGAAAGAGATAAAGGAGGAAGTAAAAGAATTGGTCCAAAGTCTGTGTTCGGATCGTGATGATGTGCTCATTAACCGGATGAGGGATTCGCAGGTGATGGAGAAGAAGCGAAGAGAAAGAGGACCCGGTGTAAGTAGTGACCAATATGGTCGTGCGTATGATGCGCCAGGTGATTTAATAAGCTTGGGGGTCGAGATGGACCCGGGTGTTCGTGAGAGGCCGTTGGTGAAGTGTGCGACAGGTCTGGTGTGCGAAAAAGGAGGTGTGCGAGAAAGTCCGACTCTGGGGTGTGTGAGGAAAAAGTGCGTGCCAAGGAGTGAGGGTGCTGTCGAGAGTGAGTCGGTCGTAGTGCGTGTGCGAGGGAGCACCTGGAAGCGCATAGTGAGGAGTGTTACGGAGGGTGTAAAGGGAGAATGCATGCCTGTGGTGAGTGTTACAGAGGATGTAACGGGAGAGGGTGTGCGAGAAAGATGTGTGACGGACAGGTGCATGGGGAAAGAGTGCGCTGTCAAAAGTAAGGAAGAGTGTACACCTGTGGTGAGTGTTACAGAGGGTGTAACGGGAGAGTGTGCGCGAGAAAGGTGTTTAACGGACGGGTGCATGAGGAAAGAGTGCGCTGTTGAGAGTAAGGGTGAGTGCGCTGTCAAGAGTGGAGGTGAGAGTAGTAAGAGTGACATGGAGCGTGAGTTGGTTGTGACAGGTGAGAAAGGAAGCACACCTGGAATGGTAGAGCGTGTGTGGGAATGCACACTTGAGTTGGTCGTGAGGCACGTGGTTGGGTGTGCGAGTGAAAGCACACCTGTGATTGTCACAGAGGAGGTGACTGAGGAAGGGGTGCGAAGAGGTGTGTTGGTGAGGTGTGCGAGCGATGAATGTGTGCCAAGGTGTTCGGTGGTCAGGTGTGTGACCAAGTCTGTGAGTGGAATGAGTGTACCTGGGTGTGTAAGAGAAGGTGCAACGACCAAGAGCATGGGAACAGCTGGAGGTATGAGCAAGAGAGGGGTAGCGTATGCGTGTAAGCATCCAGGTGAGGCATCGACGGTAACCGGGTTAGCGGTTAGAGCGACTTTTAGCCGAGTCAGGCCCTCGGTGCGTGCCGGGCTTCGCGTGCCGCGAGAACCAGCGGGGATCCGAGCCAGGGCGGGTTCGAAAGGACCGCCGTACGCGATCCACGCTGGGCCTCGCTTTGAACGGCCGCGTCCGTGCTCCACTGGGCGGAGCGGGCAGCCCGATAGGAAGGGTCGTCATGGCGACCACTTTTTGTTGAGGCATTCCGGCAGGTCGAGATCGGGCCATGGGATGGCTCCGTGCCGAGATGGTGCGTGGGACCTCGGCCCGGGTAAACCTCCTGCCCTGCCCCGAATGCGGGACGTATCCAGCCGCTGGCACCAAACAACCCGCATTCATGGCTTGGCTGTACAAAGCCGAGCTTTAGAAGTAAATTGGCACACCGAGAGACATTAGTAAGTAGACTGTAATGACGAGGATAGTGTTTTGGCCCCGAAATTAGAAAAACAAAATTTGATGATTGGCAAAGGATTGGCAGTAATGATTGGCAGAGGATGGGTAGTGATTGGCAAATTTTTGATTTGTTGAAATTTGATATGCAAAATTGGTAGTGGGAGATGCCCGATGTGGTGGGATGGCAACTCTGTCATCCCTCACAAACGTGGGGCAAATGCGCTATAGTTTATGGGGTGTATGGCAGTGGAGATCTCGCGAGATCTTGGAGACGGCGGCAGGGATTTTCGAAGCTCCACACGGTCTCCACGTTTTTCGAAGTTAAGTCTGTTCACAATTGTATTTTGTCGAAACAGTATTTATTTTTCGGTGTGTGAAGTTATTGTGTGCAACTTTGGTTGTTTCTCGGTGTTTATCTTTCATAAATTGATCGCCTGTTTGCCGTGTCGCGAGCAAGGCCTTGTACAGTGTGCACTGTACAACCTTGAGGCTTTGTTTTTCTCTCAGTGGTCCGTCGTTTGTGATCCAATAACTTTCGTTCTCTGTATTCCCAGTCTTTTCACCCATAGCCTACTTCCTTGTGTAAATCTCAACTCAAAAAAAAAAAAAAAAAAAAAAACATTTCCTTCTCTGTTCTCATTCGTTTATTCATTCTTATTCGTTCGTTCGTTCTTCGACCACGTGTTTCTCCCCCATTTCCCCAGATAGTTTTCACTCATTAACCTTCAATGTTTACACTTTCCCCTCAAGTTATGTATTCCGTCATATTTTATAACACCTTTTTCTTCTTCTTCTTTAAAAGGCTGCTTTCGACTTGCTCACCAAATCAATTCATCCCAAAAAAAATATCCATCTCCTATAGTGCCTTTGTTCTACATTCCCTAAACTCTCCTGCACTCCATCCTCCATCCAGCGTCCTTAAACGTATTTTTAACTCGAAGGTCACAAGAAACTCATTTTGCAATAAATGTTCGTTTCCCATAAATCGTACACTTTCAAAAATCCAATCTCACCCCTCCCCTCCAAATCTTCCCCATAACCCCTCCCCTCCAAATCTTCCCCATCACCCCTCCCCTCCAAATCTTCCCCATCACCCATCCCTTTCAAATCTCCCCCCTTGCCCCCTCCCTCCTAAACTACCCCCTCACCCCTCCCCGCCAAGACGCCCCCTCGCCCCTCCCCTCCTAGACTCCTGCCTCACCCCTCCCCTCCAAATCTCCCCCATATCCCATCCCTTTCAAATCCCTCCCCTTGTCCCTTCCCTCCCAAACTCCCCCCTCACCCCTCCCCTTCAAATCTCCCCACCCTCATTGCTTCTCAATTTCCCCCCGCTCACTACCCCTCCTCAAAGCGTCCTCCCCGCTTCTTCCCCCTTCAAACTCTCACCTCCATCTCCCCCAACCTTCTGCCTCGCTCTTCCCCCTCCTCAAATAACACCTCATTGTGGCTCACCCAATCACCATCAAACCTTTTGTCCGCCCCATCCTTCCCTTTCTCCGAGCTATTCTGAAATCTCTGACACACCTTCAACAGCTCTCCCTACCTCTTCCACCTCTTCCACCTCTTCCACATCTTACCCTACCCCTCCTCCCCCCTGTTCTGTATCTGATGCTCCCCCTTCCTCTTCATTAACGGTGTGGACCTCAAACATCCGGGGCCTTCGTTCAAACTTAACCGATCTCTCCATACAGGTTGCTTCTGTCAAACCAGACGTGATCTGCTTAACAGAAACTTTCCTCCTTTATGATGTCTCTGATTCCATAGTATCTCTCCCGGGCTACTCCCTCCTCCGGTATGATAGACCTGAGCCTCGTCCTGGAGGCGGGGTTGCTATCTTTATCAAAAACTCTCTTCCTCACTCGCCCTGCACTGCACTCTCTCCACCTCACCCCCAGGAATACCTCTGGCTACGGCTTCCCCTTCGCTCCCACCTCTTGTTCATATGTGTGTTGTACCGTCCACCAAACAGTGATGACTCCATCTACATCTCGCTGTCTGATGATATGGACCAACTTCTATCTACTCATCCCAACTCTCTCTTCCTCATATGTGGTGATTTCAACTGTCATCATGCCAGTTGGCTGGGTGTGGGTACCTCTCTCACCAGCCATGGCTCCTCAGCAAAGGACTTCTGCGACTCACTGGGACTGACACAATCTGTCAATTTCCCGACCCGGATCTCAGTCAACGGAACATCTTCTCTTCTGGACTTGGTTATGACTAACTTCCCTGAAAATGTCTGCTGCTCTTCTTCTGCTCCGATCGGAACATCTGATCATGTCCTTGTTAAAGTGGACATCTCTCTGACCATCCTCAGGGAGCCTGCTCAGCGTCGACGAGTCTGGCATTTCACTCAGGCCAACTGGCACGGTCTTCAAGCAGCCATCAATCATCTGGACTGGTCTCCCATCTCTACCACCTCTGACATCAACTCATCCTGGGAATTCTTCCAAAGTAAATTGCTCTCTCTCATGCACAGATTTATCCCATCTCGTCTTCAGTTGTCATACCCTTCCTCCCGTCCATGGTACACGGAATCTTGTGGTGAGGCTGTTGCCCAGAAACAACTTGCCTTCGTCTCCTGGAAAGCAAATCCAACGGAAGGAAATCTCATTTCCTTTCACAAAGCCCGAAACAAGTGTGTGTCCACCCTCAGGAGAGCCAGGAAACAATATCTCTCCGTTCTCAAGACCGAACTCTCTTATCTGTCTCCCTCTTCCAAATCCTGGTGGCGTCTGGTCAAATCCGTTTCTGGTGTTTGTTCCCCCTCCATCCCCTCCCTTACCTCAAACGGCTACACAGCTGACTCCGCACGTGAAAAAGCTGAATGCCTCAACTCTGTGTTTGCCTCTAAATCTTGTGTCCCAAACCCATCCCTCTCTGTACCCACCATACCCAGTCGTACCCTGCTGCTCCTGGACTCCGTGTCCTTTCCTCCTGACAAGGTGGAAAAGTTTCTGTCAACCCTCGACTCTGATTCTGCAACTGGACCCGACGGCATCAGCCCACGGGTCCTAAAATCCTGCTCTGCTGCTCTATCTCACCCTCTCTCTGTTCTATTCACCCTCTCTTTTGCTCAAGGTCAACTGCCATCTGCTTGGAAATCAGCCAACATCACCGCTTTGCACAAAAAAGGTGCAAAAACAGATCCTAGCAACTACAGACCAATCAGCCTTCTCCCAATTATCAGCAAAGTCATGGAATCCATCATTGCTTCTGATATGAAATCTTTCCTCTTCTCCAATGGCTTGATCTCTGATCATCAATTTGGTTTCAGACCAGGTCACTCTACTCTGGACATGCTGCTTCTGCTGTCTCAACAATGGATGGAGGTCCTCAATGCCAAACAGGAAATTAGAGCTGTCTCCCTCGACATATCACGTGCCTTCGACACGGTCTGGCACCCCGCTCTGCTCACCAAACTCTCCTCCTTTGGTATCCATGGAAATCTCCACGCATGGCTGGCGGACTTCCTCTCTAGTCGTCGTCAACGTGTGGCCCTGAATGGGTTTCTCTCATCTCCTCTTCCTGTTCAGGCTGGAGTTCCCCAAGGCAGTGTTCTGGGCCCCGTGCTTTTTCTGGTCTTCATCAATGATCTCTCTGACTCTCTCGAAAATCCTCTCTATCTCTTTGCTGATGACTCCACTCTCTGCCGCTCCATTCCTCTTCCCTCAGATCGGCAGTCTGCTGCCTCCTCACTCTCTGAAGACCTGGACAAAATCACAGACTGGTCAAACAAGTGGAACATGTCTTTCAATCCTGACAAATCTCACACTCTTACTATGTCTCTCCGAAAAGATCGACTGGACAACCCTCCCATCTACTTTCTCAACAATCCTCTCCAAGAAGTTCTGTCGCTCAAGATTTTGGGTCTCACTATCTGCCATGATCTTTCTTGGGAAAACCACATTTCCAAGCTGGCCTCCAAAGCCAGTCGCCGACTGGGCATCCTCCGTCGTGCGAAGTCCTTCCTCGGCACACCTGAGCTCCTCACCACATACAAGGCTTTCATCCGCAGCTCAATGGAATACTGTTCTCCCCTATGGGCCGGTGCTCCTGCCTCACACCTAGCTCGGCTTCACGCTGTTGAAACCAAAGCTTTCAGAATTATTGGAATCTCCCGCGATGAAGCTATCTCTGAGGGCCTTTCACTCACTCACCGCAGGCAGGTAGGTGGTCTTTCTGTCTTCTACCGACTCCTCTCCGGCCTTGCACCCCCAGCTCTCTCTGTGCTCTGTCCCCCAAATATTCCTACAGGTCGCACAAGATCTGCCAGCAACCCTCTGATGGTTAAACTGCCGAAATCTCGGCTCTCCGCTCACCTTCACTCTTTCATTCCTCTTTTCTCCCGCCTCTGGAACAAACTCCCTCACTCCCTTCAATCCCACTCCTCCCCCCAGGTCTTTAAAACAGCTGTTCACCACCATCTCTTATCTTCCCCCATCCAAAACCTTGATCTTTTCTACCCCCGCTAATTCACCCCAGATCCACCTTGTTTGAAATTCCAACTTCTTTCCTGGAAGTCCTGGCAGTGTCCATATGTTTTATACCTCTCCCACTGCCCCCTTCCCACGCCCCCCCCCCCAAAGCCCTCGCCCTCTCTCAGATCTCTCGATGTCTCCATGTCTCTCGGTCCCTGCTCTCAAATGTTGTGTTTGTGTCCTTCCCCCTCTCTCCCCATCTTGTCTACCGCTCCCTATGTTATATGTTTTATGTGTCGGTTTGTCTTTCTGTGTGTTCATGTGATTAATGTTCGCTCTTTCACGAGCCTCGATATTGTATACAAAAAAAAAAAAAAAAAAAAAAAAAAAAAAAAAAAAAAAAAACTAGCCCGGGTGGGTTAGGATATTGTGTGTAGGGATCTAGCGAAGATGACATGAGGTAACGTTAAGGTTTAGTTAGTAACTGATACCTGTAGTGGGAACGCAGGTAGATTAGTATGGATGATAATGACGAGGGAGCGCAATAGTTTAAAGGGACGACTGGGAAGCGCAAGTTTCAGAGGGGAGTAGTTAGATGAGATGATGCTGTGTGAGAACTGGACAGGTGTGTGGAGCAGTGTATGAGTAGTGAGTGTTGTGGATCAGCGCGAATGCGCTTGGGGGAGAGAAGGGTGCAGGCGGCACCAAATATGAGAGCACAGGTGTGCAAGTGCAGGTGTGTGGAATATATGGAGTAAGTGGTACGGAGTGGTGTGCATGGTGCGAAGGTGTGGATGGGGGAAGAGTGGACCCCCTTTTCACGAGTACCCGGGGAGGGTAGTTTAAAGAATAGTTAGAAGGTATAGGTAAATTGTGGTTGGATATTGGCATTTGTGGTGCGGTTGCAGAATGGTATTGTGGATGGGTGCATTAGTGTTGTGGAAATGGCTGGGCGTGTAGCCTGTTAGTGTGTGTAGTTGGTTTGGGCACTCCACCACTGTGAGGATGTCGGCCAGGTGAGGCCGCAGGTGGGCTCTGGGAGCCGTTAGTGTCAGTGGGTGCCTGAGGATCCCGGGTGTGGATCGGGCAGCCCGTGCCAGAGAGGGCACTGAGGGGGTGAGAGTGCGAGAGGGCCTTCCCCAGTTAGTTAGGTTAGGGTGAGGAGCAGGTAAGCTCGGGTGGCAACTACAGTGGTGGAGGTGTGCAGGTGGGTAGACCTGCTAGGAGAGCTACACGTCACAGCCCAGAAATTGTGTGAGGGCACCGGGAGATGAATCGGGGGAGTGAGACCCCAAATTGAGAAGCACCACAGTTGGGTCAATGGGAATTGGTTTTTAGAACCCAGAGTGTAAGTTGGCCAATGGATTGGCAGGGAAAGACCCCGGGTAATGTAAAGTTGTTAAAGTCATTTAGGAAATAGTTAGGATTGATGAACCTGTCGCACCATATGCAGCCACTTACCTGAGGTGTGATGATGACTCCACACCTGTGTTCCTTTGTTTGTGTTGCAGGAAGTGAGAATTGCTGTTTGGATTTGTGAGACGCATCACGACGTGGATAAGACATTGGGGTGATTCCATCTCCCTCCTTAGGAGGGACTGATGATGAATTGGTGATGGCAAATTTTTGATGAGAGTTGGAAATGGCAAATTTGATTGGTTAGAAGGGAGAGAAGACGAATTTGGTTTATGGGAGGAACGGGGAAGACAGTAGGGACGTTTGTTGATGTGTAAAGTAGATGTTTATGGGTAGTGTTGTGTTTTGTGGATACAGTAAGGGGTATGGGAGGGGCAATGTAGGTTACCTGGTGGGGGGGGGGGGCGTACGGTAGGAACGTACCTGTCTCACCTGGTTCCCATGTGCCCCTAGTGTGCATTACCTGGTATTGCGTGCACTTTTGCGCCCTTACCACCTTACTCACTTGTTTTATTTTGTCTCCCACCTCCGAGGATCTGGCTTTGGGGCAGAGAGAGAGGAGAGAGAGGTGCTGGCTCTGCAGTTGTGGGCCTGTACTTTCGCTGCTTGCTGCCTGGATCGATACACCATATGGACCGCAATTTTTGTGGCCGCCCACCATGGACCGCAGTTTTTTGCGGGCAAGCACCACCCGTTGATGGACCTCTGGGTCAACGTGGCACCTATGCCATACAGGTGAACCACTTATAGTTGGCCCCCCTGACGGCCACAATTTAGAAATGGACGCGGTTGGCGCCTTTCTTTATTTCTAAGGAAGCCAGAAGGCCAAGTGCTCCATGAAGGCAAGACCAGCGGCAGAACATCGGCCGGCTGCGACACCACCGGTGACCATGGATACTTAATTGTGCATTATTGTTGAACACTTTATTGGTGCACCGGATGGTGCTGACTGTGTGTATGGGGTGGTGCTTTTGGTGCTTGGATGGGGTGCTCTGCACATTATTAAAGGCCGTAGGGCCACAGAGCACTCGTGGGTTGGTGTATCGATGCTGGCATGCGTGCTCTCTCTATGCATAACATCTGCATGTGTTCCTCAAAGAACAGGTCCTGGATCGTAGTGTAAATATCAGTCTTGTGTAAATAATGCTCCCTATCGGCTGTATGTTTAGTTTGAGGATGCTTTCCGCGATTCGGTTATCCTGTGGGTGTGTTTCTGTGAGGAGAAGGGTGCAACGTCGCAGGGGGACATATTTACTCATTTGTGAACATCTGTAAAACTGTCGCACTCAGGGTTGAGTTAATAGTAGAGGGAACTACATCTGAGTGCCACACTAAAGTAAGTAAAAATTTATCGGGTCGTGACGCCCCGAGGTAGAGAAGGGTGCAATGTTGCGGATATGAGATTGGCATCCATCCATATCCGCTTGTAAATATTCCCCTATTTCCTCCATACTTCCCAACTATCCCCAATCCCCCATTCCCTAGTCCCATTTCCTGTCAACAACACTCTGTAGACCCGACCTCCCCCTATTTCCCCCATTAAATGTCGCATCCAGGTCCACCGCATTTCACGTAGACAACTATAGGACATCTTGCTAGTTATTCTTAGTTTATGTCAGTTAAGGACTCGTTTCCATTAACTCTGACTCTTCGTTGCACCAGAATGTGATTGTATGGCACCGTTAGGAAGTTTAGGACCTCCCAATACCTCCCCGCAGCTCTTCCTCATGGTACAACAACAACAACAACAACAACAGCGTCGGTGGCGTGGGGAGTGTGCGTCCTCACTCCGGCTTGGTTGGTAGGGGGTGTTGAAAGGGCACCAAGCCTTTCCAACGAGCCGCCATCGAGCATGTGCTCGACGGGGTTACCACGTAGGGGCTCGCTGTCAGCTCCTCGTCAAGGGCGGAGCCCGGTAACCCCCCGCACCCAATAGAAGCGGCGGACCGATCCCATCTGGGGCGGAGCCAACGAGCCGAGGGCGTGTCACTCCCCGCTGAGCATGCGCAGGAAGACGGAGGTGACGTCAGATGCGCGCTGAGCTTGAAGCAAGAAGGACGCCACCTCCGAGCGCTGTGACACCTCCCTGCATCTTTTGGACCGCGCTTTATCCTGTCCCTGAGCCAAGGTGCACCTTGTGCTATCAACCGACCTGTCCTTCCCTGCCATCAATCCCTGTGTAAGTCAGTCTTGTTCCGTTTGTCTGTGGTCTGTCTGGCCTAGATAAGATTGTGTCTAAGTGCCTATCTCTTCTGTGCTTTACCTCATTACCTTGTAATCTACCCCTTTTCTCCACCACCAATTATATCCTCCTCCGGAGGTCTTGAGAACTGTACCGCTTGCGTCGTTTCCTTTATCCCAGTCGTTGTGTCTTTTCCCTATTGAATAGCTGCGGTGCGATTCGGCCAACGTTCGAGTGGAATCGGGTGAGTTGGGGGAGAATCGGGTAAACTGTACGAACACGGCGGCCATTCCGCTCGGTCAAGCAACATCTTAAGTCGTGTCCGTAACAATATATATATATATATATATATATATATACATATATATATATATATATATTGTTGCGGTTTTGGGTTTTACAATAAAGGTTAATTTTCCCCTCATTGTTTAGTCACACTACAACACGTAGCCTCACGATAGTTCAGTTATTTCATAGTAAATGTAAGAATCGTCCTTTTCCTGTGTTAGTTTTGCATTGAGTAGAATAATGAGAGTAGGTCCTTCATTGCATTATGCTGCCTTACGCCTCCTTATGCTGCCTTTGGCTTTTTGGCGCGAATTAACACGAGGCAGGCCTGGCCAATCAAGGCAAGACCGAATGAGGGCGGCGGAGAAGCTGACCGTCAGCGCGAGCCGCCAATCAGGGCTCAAAGGGAGTGGCTGCGGCACTGCGTCACAGGGCATGGTTGGAACATTCGAGAGGGCTAAGGGCGCGGCAATAAAACCCGTTGCGCGAAGCCCCCACGGCAGTTCTGTGAGAGGGGAGCTGCAGTCAGTTATGAGTTTTGGGGTCCTTCTGATGAGAGTTGAAGAGTTATGGGAGAGGCGCTTGATGAGAGTTACGAGTTCTGAGAGAAGACGCGCATGAACCAAGCTATAAGCGCTCTTACCAAATTGGACGCTCGGTTGAGCTTGAGGCCGAGCCTCCATTGGGTTACGTGAGTGATAGCGCGCCGGTAACTAAACGCGCTGTGGAAAACCGCCAAGCCGGCGAGAGACGCGTACATTTCCCTCCTGCCTGCTGTGCCCTTTGTTCGAGAGACGCGCTACAAGAATCCCTTCCACCGCCTGCTTTCCTTCATCGCGGGACGTGCTGTGACCATGGAGAGCCACGCCG
Organism: Myxine glutinosa; assembly: GCF_964187855.1. Lineage (NCBI taxonomy): Eukaryota > Metazoa > Chordata > Myxini > Myxiniformes > Myxinidae > Myxine > Myxine glutinosa. The sequence goes on from NC_136261.1 coordinate 347,676,348, forward strand.
GGCGGGACCGTTACTGGACGACCAAGGCAGTGCGTGAACATCATCCTGCCTGCATTTCCCCTTTGTGAGTGTGATCGGGCCCGTGTCTGGGATTAATATAAGACTGATTAAGGCTGCTCTGTGTCTCTCTGCTTTCTACCGACTTGTACATACTTGTGTAAATAATAATTAAACCTGTGTTCTTCCTTTATTCGACCGTCTCGCCTTTTCCATCATTGACTATGCGTGGTACGAATAGAACTGCTCAAATCGGGTTCCAATACCAAGGTAACTGCACGGACCACGTGGTACGCAATCCGCTTGGTGTACTCAAATTACACGTGGCTGCTGCGAGGCTTGATTCCCCGCTTCCACGGCGGCGCAGGAATTTAGGTACGTGCGAGAATTGTCCCGAAACCCCACCTTGCGTTTGTCCGGGAGGGGCGATTCAAGTCTCGGTTGTGCCGACCCATGAAAGACACAGAGGCTTAACCTCCCCTTGGTAAGGGCAGGAAGGGCGGCAAAAACCGTAACAATATATATCTCTATATATAAAGGAGGAGTGTCTGTGTGTGTGTGTGTGTGTGTGTGTGTGTGTGTGTGTGTGTGTGTGTGTGTGTGTGTGTGTGTCTGTGTGTGTGTGTGTGTGTGTCTGTCTGGATGTCCGCTTATAACTCAAGAACTACACATCGGAGAAAAATTTTAGACAGATTCGGAATCAGCATAAAATCCCGGTGGTTTTAGGCTACGTTTTATTTTAATATCAATGGTTTAAAAAAAGCGCGCCAGCTGCAATTCCATGGTGTAGTTTGTGGCGGCGCTAGACGTTCGGGGTGTATTGCAATGGTTTGTGGGGTTTGGCTGTGGGTCCAGAATAGCTCCCATTTCCTTATGTTCTTCCACTTTTATTTTGATTCTTCTGTTACAACGCCTTCCTTATCTACCTTATATCCCCCCGACGAGGCTTCTACATAATTTCATGCGGCAGAATTTCGTGCATTTTGAGTGAAAGAAGTGAGACGAAGTTGTAGGAGGAAGAAGAGGCGCGGTCACTGTGGAGGCCTCGATCGTGAGTGGAAATGGCGGGAATTGCGTTTGTATCGCAAAGTAAAGGATCTGCATTCATTTCTGAACTTGCATTGGTGGATTGTTATACATCTGCATTATTTTTCATAAAAAAACTTTATGTTGAACTTGAAGGCTCCAAGCACGGACTATATATTATATAGCCCTCATTGAGGTAAAAATAAAAGTAAAAAGCCTGCTATCGCTTGCCAAGCTATCCGTTCCCACCCTCCCCTCCCCCCTCCCCTCCCCCTCCCACTCCCCTCCTCCCCCCACTCCCCTGCCCCCCTCCCCCTTCCCCTCCCCTCCCCCTCCCCCCTCACCCTAATCCCCTCCCTCCCCCTCCCCCCTTCCCCTCCACTCCCCCTCCCCCTCCACTCCCCCCTCCCCTCCACCCTCCCCTCCACCCTCCCCCCTCACCTCCCCCTCCCCCTCCCCCTCCCCTCCCCCCCTCCTCCCTCCCCTCCCTCCTCCCTCCTCTCCCTCCCCCCTCCCCCTCCCCACCTTCCCCTCCCTCCTTTCTCCCCGGGAATTGCGGGAATTGCGTTTGTATCGCAAAGTAAAGGATCTGCATTCATTTCTGAACTTGCATTGGTGGATTGTTATACATCTGCATTATTTTTCATAAAAACTTTATGTTGAACTTGAAGGCTCCAAGCACGGACTATATAATATATAGCCCTCATTGAGGTAAAAATAAAAGTAAAAAGCCTGCTATCGCTTGCCAAGCTAGCCGATCCCCCCTCCCCTCCCCCCTCCCCTCCCCCCACCCCTCCCCCCTCCCCTCCCCCCACCCCTCCCCGATCCCACTCCCCTCCCCCCTCCCCCTCCACTCCCCCTCCTCCCTTTCCCCTCACCTCCCCCCTCCCCTCTCCCCCCTGCCCCCTCACCTTCCCCCCCTCCCCCCTCCCCTCTCCTCCTCCCCCCTCCCTCCTCTTCTCCCCTCTCCTCCTCCCCCTCCCTCCTCCTCCCCCTCCCTCCTCTTCTCCCCTCCCCCCTCTTCTCTCCTCCACCCCTCTTCTCCCCTCCCCACCCTCTCCTCCCCTCCCCCCCCGTTCCCCTCCCCTCCCCCCCCGTTACTCTCCCCTCCCCTTCCTCCTCCCCTCCCTTCCCCCGTCCGGCAATGCCGGGTACTTCCCATGGCCAGCTGTACGTGGGCTGCTCGAGGGTTGGAAAACCAAGCAATCTTTATGTCTTGGCACCAAGTAAGAAAACCAGAAATGTTGTATACCAAGAGGTTTTGAGAAATTGAAAATTGACAAAACGTCATGTAGGAAATGTACTGTGATATTGCTCTAAAATATACATGTTCTTTTCATCATATATTTGTATTATTCTTATTCAACCTGGGCGAAGCCGGGTACCTCAGCTAGTATATATATATACATACAGTGCGTATCAAAAAAAAGTTAATCCGAATTCAAGGGATTAATATGCAAAGGTTATTAATTTTGACAATTTACATATGGATTACTAATTAAGAGGAGATCCTCAGCTTTCCATTGATACCTTCCATGCATCATTGCTGTCACACATGACCGAGTACATGTTCATTGAAAATGACAAGTTCAAATCGCATTTTTACAAGTTTGTCTTATCGATGCAAGTCAGGATAATTGGTGCAAAATGAACGTCAGATGTGAACTTTTCTCAGGAATGATTGGCCTTTATGCACCCACACCTTCAACATGTCCACCTCCCCTTTCAACACAAAGCTCACAGTGGCGGAGCATGCCCTGAACTGCTCGTCTCACCATAGCCGGGTCATTGCGCAAAGCATCCACTTCACGTCGAATACGGCCCTGCAATTCGTCAAGATCACGGGGAGGAGTTATGAACACCTTGTTCTTTAAATGTCCCCAAAGGAAATAATCACATGGTGTGAGGTCAGGTGATCTTGGCGGCCATTCCACTGCATCGTTGAGGGCGAACCTGTCGCTCAAGGTTCTCCTCCAGCTGCGGTAAAACCTCATCATTGATCATCTGCAGATACTTGTTACCATTGACATTCCTTTGAAAGAAAAATGGTCCGATCACCTGACCACTTCCACAAAGTCCCAACCAAACAGTTCACTTTTGTCGATTCATGTTGGTGTCAAAATTAAATTCCGGGGGTTGTCCTGTCGGTGCAAGAACATTATGGGTATTGACCTTGCCGTCCATGGCGAAAGCAGCTTCGTTGCCGACAATGAGATACCACAGGAAATTGACATCTGCTTCGCAATGTGCTATCTCAACCATCCGGCAAGCACCAGCCTCCTGGCAAAATCCTCTGGCGTAAGTTGATGACGGATGTGAATCCAATGTGGATGTTGGTGGAGGTCCAGTCTTGTGATTCGGTTGAATGTTGCCGAAGGCAATTCCGTCCCATTTCGTCTTGTCTTTTTTTTTTTTTTTTTTTGTATACAAGATCGAGGCTCGTGAAAGAGCGAACATTAATCACACAAAAAGTGAAACCGACACATAAAACACAAAAAACAAGGGGAGCGGTAGACAAGATGGGGAGAGAGGGGGAAGGACACAAACACAACATTTGAGAGCAGGGACATCGGGAGAAATGTGGGAGGGGGAGGGCTTGGGGGGAGGTGGGAGAGGTATAAAACATATGAACTGCAAGGACTTCCAGGAAAGAAGTTGGAATTTCAAAAAAAAAAAAAAAGTGTATCTAGGGTGAATTAGTGGGGGTAGAAAAGATCAAGGTTTTAGATGGGGGAAGATAAGAGATGGTGGTGAACAGCTGTTTTAAAGACCTGGAGGGTGGAGTGGGATTGAAGGGAGTGGGGGAGTTTGTTCCAGAGGCGGGAGAAAAGGGAAATGAAAGAGTGAAAGTGAGCAGAGAGCCTAGATTTTGGCAGCTTAACCACAAGAGGGTTGCAGGCAGATCTTGTGCGACCTGAAGGAATATTGGGGGGACAGAGCACAGAGAGAGCTGGGGAGCAAGGCCGGAGAGGAGTCAGTAGAAGACAGAAAGACTACCAACCTGCTTGCAGTGAGTGAGTGAAAGGCCCTCGGAGTTAACTTCAGCGCAGGAGATTCCAATGACTCTGAAAGCTTTGGTTTCAACAGCGTGAAGCCGAGCTAGGTGTGAGGTAGGAGCACCAACCCAGAGGGGCGAACAGTATTCCATTGAGCTGTGGATGAAAGCCTTGTATGTGGTGAGGAGCTCAGGTGTGCCAAGGAAGGACTTCGCACGACGGAGGATGCCCATTCGGCGACTGGCTTTGGAGGCCAGCTTGGAAATGTGGTTTTCCCAAGAAAGATCATGGCAGATAATGAGACCCAAAAGCTTGAGCGACAGAACTTCTTGGAGAGGATTGTTGAGAAAGTAGATGGGAGGGTTTTCCAGTCGGTCCTATCGTAGAGACATTGTAAGAGTGTGAGATTTGTCAGGATTGAAAGACATGTTCCACTTGTTTGACCAGTCTGTGATTTTGTCCAGGTCTGCAGAGAGTGAGGAGGCTGCAGACTGCCGATCTGAGGGATGAGGAATGGAGTGGCAGATAGTGGAGTCATCAGCAAAGAGATAGAGAGGATTTTCCAGAGAGTCGGAGAGATCATTGATGAAGACCAGAAATAGCACAGGGCCCAGAACACTACCTTGAGGAACTCCAGCCAGAACAGGAAGGGGAGATGAGAGACATCCATTCAGGGCCACACGTTGCTGACGACCAGAGAGGAAGTCCGCAAGCCATGAGTGGAGATTTCCATGGATACCATAGGAGGAGAGTTTGGTGAGCAGAAATGGGTGCCAGACCATATCGAAGGCACGTGATATGTCAAGTGAGACAGCTCTGATCTCCTGTTTGGCATTGAGGACCTCCATCCATTGTTGAGACAGCAGAAGCAACATGTCCAGAATAGAATGACCTGGTCTGAATCCAAATTGATGATCAGAGATCAAGCCATTGGAGAAGAGGAAGGATTTGATATCCGAAGCAATGATGGATTCCATGACTTTGTTGATAATTGGAAGCAGGCTGATTGGTCTGTAGTTGCAAGGATCTGTTTTTGCACCTTTTTTGTGTAAAGCGGCAATGTTTGCTGATTTCCAAGATGCTGGCAGATGACCTTGAGCAAAAGAGAGGGTGAAAAGAACAGAGAGAGAGGGTGAGATAGAGCAGCAGAGCAGGATTTTTGGACCCAAGGACTGATGCCGTCTGGTCCAGTTGCAGAATCAGAGTCGAGGTTAGACAAAAACTCCTCCACCTTGTCAGGAGAGAAGGACACAGAGTCCATGAGCAGTTGAGTTCGACTGGGAAAGGTGGGAACAGACAGAGATGGGGTTGGGACACAAGATTTTGAGGCAAACACAGAGTTGAGGCATTCGGCTTTGTCACGTGCGGTGTCAACTGTGTAGCCATTTGAGGTAAGGGAGGGGATGGAGGGGGAACAAACACCAGAAAGGGATTTGACCAGATGCCACCAGAATTTGGAGGAAGGAGACAGGTTTGAGAGTTCAATCTTGAGTGTGGAGAGATAGTGCTTCCTTGCTCTCCTGAGGGTAGACACACACTTGTTCCGAGCTTGGTGGAAGGAACTGAGATTGCCTTCAGTTGGATTTGCCTTCCAAGAGGCAAAGGCAAGTTGTTTCAGGGCAACTGCCTCACCACAAGATTCAGTGTACCATGGATGGGAGGAAGGGTACGACAACTGAAGACGAGATGGGATAAATCTGTGCATGAGAGAGAGCAGTTTGCTTTGGAAGAATTCCCAGGAAGAATTGATGTCAGAGGCAGTAAAGATGGGAGACCAGTCCAGGTGATTGATGGCTGCTTGCAGCCCGTGCCACTCGTGCCATTCGGCCTGAGTGAAATGCCAGACTCGTCGGCGCTGAGGAGGCTCTCTGAGAATGGCCAGATAGATGTCCACTTTAACAAGCACATGATCAGAAGAACCGATTGGAGCATAAGAGGAGCAGCAGACATTTGCAGGGAAGTTTGTCATAACCAAATCTAGAAGAGAAGATACTCCATTGACTGAGATCCGGGTCGGGAAATTGACAGATTGTGTCAGTTCCAATGAGTCGCAGAAGTCCTTTGCTGAGGTGCCATGGCTGGTGAGAGATGAACCCACACACAGCCAGCTGGCATGATTACACTTGAAGTCACCACATGTGAGGAAAAGAGAGTTTGGATGAGTTGATAGAAGTTGGTCCATATTTTCCGACAGTGAAATGTAAATGGAGTCATCACTGTTTGGGGGATGGTGCAGAACACATATGAACAAAAGGTGGGAGTGGAATCGAAGCCGTAGCCAGAGGTACTCCTGGGGGTGGGGTGGAGAGAGGGCAGTGCAAGGAGAATGAGGAAGAGAGTTTTTGATAAAGATAGCCACCCCACCACCAGGACGAGGCTCAGGTCTATCATACCGGAGGAGGGAGTAACCAGGAAGAGATATTAAGGAATCAGAGACATCTTGAAGGAGGAAAGTTTCTGTTCAGCAGATCAAGTCTGGATTGTCAGAAGCAACCTGTACAGAGAGATCAATCAGGTTTGAGCGAAGGCCCCAGATGTTTGAGGTCCATACCGTTAATGAGGAGAAAGGGGGAGCATTGGGTGCAGGACAGGGGAGGGGTAGGGTCAGATGAAGGATGAGGGGGAGGTAGGAAGAGCAGTTGATTGTGTGTCAGGGATTACAGAAGAGTTACAAGAAAGGGAAGGATGAGGAGGATGAAAGGTTTGATGGTGATGGGATGAGGCACTGTGAGGGGTTGTTTGAGGGGGGGCAGAGGAAAGTAGAAGGTTGGGGGAGGTGGAGGTATGAGATAGAAGGGAGATGAAGTGGGGAGGAGGCAGCTTTGAGAAGGAGGTGGGAGGAGGGAGAATTTGGGAGGGATGGTTGGGGGGGAGATTTGAAGGGGAGGGGTTGCGGGGGAGTTCTTTAATGGGAGGGGCAAGGGGGGAGTTTAGGAGGGGAAGGGCAAGGGGGGAGTTTAGGAGGGGTGGGGCAAGGGGGGAGTTTAGGAGGGAAGGGGCAAGGGGGGAGATTTGGAGGGGAGGGGCAAGGGGGGAGATTTGGAGGGGAGGGGCAAGGGGGGAGTTTAGGAGGGGAGGGACAAGGGGGAGTTTAGGAGGGGAGGGGCAAGGAGGGAGATTTGGAGGGGAGGGGCAAGGGGGGAGTTTAGAAAGTGGCTGATTAATGAAAGATGAACATTTATAACAAATTGGGTTTGTTGTGATTTTCAAGTTAGCGATCCGTTTAAGAACGATGGAGGAGGGGTGGAATGAATGAGAATTTAGAGCATGTAGTGAGCAAGAATTATAAAAGATTGAATATTTTTTTGAAATGGAATGAGTTGAAGAGGAAATTGAAAGGAGCCTTTTAAATAGGAAGAAAAACAGCGTGTTGTAATAAACCACTGAATAAAACACTCCAGGGGAAAGTTTAAACATATTGAAACAGAACCGTGAAGAACAATCTAATATTCACAAAAATACCAACGGGGAGAGGGAGCCTAGAGGGACAACCACGAGTCACTTGAACAGGGCAAAGGGGGGAAGGCAAGGGGATAATGGGGGCATGGCGAGACAGCGCACGTGGGCAGAGGCAAAAGCACACGATGGGACAAAAGCACACGAGGAGAAAGGGAAATAAATGTTTTTTTTTGTTGTTTTTTTTGGGGGGGTTGGGGGGGTGGGGGTTACAACGTCAGACAAAGAGTAGATGTTCGGTGAAGTTTGGGGGAGAAGGGAAAATCAAAAAACCTAGCAAAACCAGCGAAGGAAGGAACAAACTTCGACGGGGGAAGCCTAAGGCTGCAAGGCCTCACACACGGCATGGCAAACAGAAAACGATTAATTTATGAAAGATAAACACCGAGAAACTTCCAAGGGACACACTATAGGTTCACACACTGAAAGATAAATACAATTTCGACAAAATACAATTGTGAACAGACAACTTTGGAAATGTGGAGACCGTGTGGAGCTTCGAAAATCCGTGACGTAGTCTCCAAGATCTCGCGAGATCTTCATGGTATCCCTAGTCTTGCGCTGGTATCCCTAGGATGCTCCAAAACTTTCTGCCTTACTGCTGCAATGTTCATTTCCGATCGCCCAGTGCGCCTCCTACCAGAATTCCCCTTGTTGCGGTTGAGGCTCGTGCCATGCTCTTGGTATTTTCTAACATTCGCCCAGATGGTTTTGGCTGCTGGAGGCTCCCGTTCTGGGACACGTTCCCTGAACGCATCACGAGTTCACTGAAAACTTCCAGTTTGGTGAAAGGATATAACCACGAAGGTCCGCTGTTCAGTCGTAAGTTGAACCATCTTTTCAATGACTCAGACTGTCTCTAAACCCATACACCGTAGGCCCATCTTAAATACCCATCTTAAACAAAGGATGACGCAACCGACGATTACCAGACCAGCTTAACAATTTTACATAATCAACTTGGCAGTCGACAAGTAATGCGTCCATTTAAAACTGTCTTGCACCGATTAGCCAAACTTGTAAAAATGCGATTTGAACTTGTCATTTTCAATGACCATGTACTCGGTCATGTGTGACAGCAATGATGCATGAAAGGGATCAATGGAAAGCTGAGGATCTGCTCATAATTGGTGAACCATATGTAAATTGTCAAACTAAATAACCTTTGCATATTAACCCTTTGAATTCGGATTACCTTTTTTTTGATACGCGCTGTATATATATATATATACAGTCACGTGAAAAAGTAAGTACACCCCATGTAAAGTTTTGACTTTTTCAACATATTTCAACATACAGCTATTTGATCTTCATTTCAACAATATTGACAGATAAAGGTGATATAATATAACAAATATCAGGAAACATTTACATTTTGTAGTCCATTGTATAATTGTAATAAACGTAAATGCAAATTTCATAAGTGGAAAAAGTAAGTACACCCTTGGCTCTAATAGGTGGTATTGCCCCCTTTGGCAGAAACAACCTCAAGGAGGCGTTTCTTATAACTGTCGACCAGTCTCTGACATCGACTGGGAGAAATTTTTGCCCACTCCTCCATGCAGAATTCTCTCAGCTGTGCGATGTTTGAGGGGTTTCTTGCATGCACAGCTCGTTTCAAATCCCCCCACAACATCTAGATGGGATTTAGATCCGGGCTTTGACTTGGCCATTCCAGAACCCTCCATTTCTTTCTTTTCAGCCATTCCTTGGTGGATTTACTGGTATGTTTAGGGTCATTGTCATGTTGCAAGGTCCACCTTCGGTTGAGCTTCAACTTTCCGACAGATGGCCTCACATTATCCTCAAGCACCCTCTGGTACAATGAAGAATTCATAGTGGATTCTATGATGGTGAGCTGCCCAGGCCCTGATGCAGCAAAGCTGCCCCAAACCATAATATTTCCACCACCATGCTTTACAGTTGGTATCAGGTTCTTGTGGTCAAATGCTGTCTTTGGTTTTCACCAAACATGTCTTCTGGTACTGTGGCCAAATAGCTCTACCTTTGACTCATCTGTCCAGAGCACATTGTTCCAGAAGTGCTGGTCTTTGCCTAGGTGTTCATTGGCAAACTTTAGTCTTGCCCTCATGTTCTTTCTGGACAGCAACGATTTCCGCCTGGCACACCTGCCATGTAGATCAAATGTGTGCAGCCTCTTTCTAATGGTAGACTCGTGCACTTTGACATCAACAGTGGCAAGACCTACCTGTAGGTCCCGTGATGACATTCTGGGGTTCTTCGAGACTTCTTTCAGCATCTTGCGGTCTGCTCTCGGGCTGAACTTGCTGGGGCGGCCTGGTCTGAACAAGTTGACAGTTGTTTGGAATCTTCTCTACTTGTAGATGATCTTCCGGACAGTCGAATGATTGATTTCAAATTGTTTGGAGATTATTATTAAGTTAAATTAAAAAAACCAACCCCAGAAGGAGAATGACAGCCTCGCTAAAATAAAATAATATTGTTACGTTTGTGGGGGTAGGTGATGACATACTATAGTGGAGATAGAACGGTGTAGGGTAGCACGGACCGCGTGCGAGTCGGAAGCCAATCTCGATGTATTTAAGTAGAATATCTGTGAGCTTAAGATCGTTTTCGTGTCTTCACATGGGGGGTAGAGCTTGTGGTAACTAGGTACGGTTAAGATTAGTATGTGATTGCCTCCTGTGATTTCCCATATGTTCTTGTAATTATAACATGCTGGCCATAAAAACCCACGTCGTTAACCAACCACAACAACAACTACCGGCATAAATGCCGACAGAAACCCGAACATTCCCAATCGGGCTAAACCCCACCCCACCACCGCCGACAGGATCCGAACATTACGATCGACAAAGAAACCCCGCCTCAAAGGAATTGTAATCGGAAACGAAGCCCCGCCTCTAGAAAGAGCGGGACCGTGAGGCCACGCCCCCAGTGTCAGGATTGGTCAGGGTGGTGTCATCGGGGGACTTCAAGAACGGAAGAGGAAGTATCGGTCGCTCTCTTGTGCTGGCTAGCGTACCGGGTGGTCACTTTTGCCTTGGTGTCCCGGGTAGCTGGCTCTTCTGGCTATTCTTGTGTTGCATTGGTGTTGAGCGAAGGAGCGGTTTGGATAACGTTTATCCGGAGGAAGAAGAATCGTTCTCGCTCTCTCTCGGGCTGGGCTTTGTTCTCGGTCGGTCACTTTTGTGCTGGTGGTTCCTGGCTCGTGTGCGAGCGTGAGGAGAACCTTGCAGAGCTTGTGTGGACTTTTGCGATCGTGAGGAGGAGGTGTTAGTGGCAGTTTGTGGGTCCGTGTTGTGCTTCCCCGGACGGCAGAAGGACCCGAGGGAGGACTGCCCTCAAAAAGGGCCTCACATTTGTGGAGCCAAGAAGCGGCCATCTTGTGCACTTCCCACCTGTGGGGCTTTGAGCTTCGATGACCAGCAAGCTCCTAAAAGCCTCTTTGAGCAAGCTGAGTGTCGGCCGGCTTAAAACGAAACAATTTATTTTTATTTAATCTTTCTCCTTGTCTGCATTTGTGTCTGATTGGAGGCGTCTCAAAATAGGATATATTTTACTTCAACATTCTTCTGATCGTATTGCATTTATTTTCATTAAATTCTTGTGTTGCATTATATTTGTTGCGTCGTGTTTCTCTGTTCGTGGGTCCGAGGATAACCCGTGTGGCGGCCATCGAAGGGAAGCATTTTGGTCCCGTGCCGCAAGCGCCACAAAAGTACTGCAAATTTTCAGCTTGATCTCCTCAGAGTAAGACCGATTGGCTATCCGTCATCCTGCGGTGTTAATCGCGGGTGATGGGATAATATATACACTTAGTTATAAGAATCGCTAGACATGGAAAATTTTGTCAGATTTTACTCCAGATTTTGGACATTTATTTAGTTGGCATGATGAAATCCTCATATCCGAATCCAGATTTTGATGATATGCTTCAATTGTATTATTAAGTTAAATAATAAAAAAAACTAACCCCAGAAGGAGGAGGACAGCCTCACTTAAATAAATGAATATATACACTTAGTTATAAGAATCGCTAGATATGGTAAATTTTGTCAGATTTCACTCCAGATTTGGACATTATTTAGTCTACAGGATCCAATCCTCATATCTGAATCCAGATTTTGATGATATGCATCAATTATGTAATGATAATAATCGATCGTGTTTTCACACGATCGTTCGTCATCTTCAAAAAGGGTGTTATAACGCACCCAAACACCCAGTTTTCATCAATGCAATCAGTTGGAGGTCTCGGTGTATGCATGCAAAGTTTGGGGCCGCTAGGTTTCATGGTTTTGGAGTTATGAAGGAGAAGGACGGATGGACGGACAGACACTGCCTTTTATTATAGATTATGTGTTCATATGTTTTATATTAGGTTGTAAATGTTCTTATGTTATATATTATGTTATAAATGCTCTTTTGTTATATATTATGTTATAAATGTTCTTATGTTATATATTATATTGTAAATGTTCTTGTGTTATATTTTATGTTATATATTGTTATGTTTGTGGGGGTAAATGAAGGAATCCCATAGTAAAGGTATTATGTATAATTATAGCATGGACTGTGGATGCATAGGAGCAATCTTGATGTACTTAAGTAGGGAAACTGTAGCTTAAGATTGTTTATGTGTCTTCACATGAAGTGAAGCAGTGATAATTAGTTAGGGATTAAGGTTAGTTTTCCCCAGTATGTGATTTTCCCTCTGTGATTTTCCCGAACGTTTTACATTTACAAGGCCGGCCATGAAACCTCCATTAAACCACAACCACCGTCCACTGCAAGCCAGGCAGGTTTCCGGACACTAAGCCCCGCCCAATGGACCTAATAAAGAAAAAGGCCATGCCTCCAGAGTTGTACGATGGGCGTGGAAGAAAGAGCTGGCAGGCCATGCCCCTGAATGTCGTGATTGGCCGAGAGGACCATGGGGTGATTTGGAAAGAGCTTTGCCATTGGTCGGTGTGACGTCACGGAGAAGCTTCTGGAGAGAAGAAGGGCACCGTCTCTTGGGCTGGTAAAGGAGCTGGGCCATTTTTGTGCGCTTTCACATGGGAGCTTTTGGAGCTTTTCAAAAATCGGAGTGAGGGGGTTTTTGGCGGCTGTGGTGCTCTTTGGGGGAGCTGGGGCCCACATTGTGCTTGCTGTCCATGAATCAGAGGAGGATGTCTTGGCTGCCCGCTTCAAGGCTCGGTGCACTTGCGTCTTCGGCCGGCGCCATATTGGGTGCTCCAGCGCGGGAAGCATTGGACTTGGCCACCACTGCCGACCTCACCAAAGGACTCGCTGGAACGATGAGCTAAATGTTCTTATGTTATATATTGTTACGGTCCGCGGTTAAGGATGTTGGTTTGCCGAGCGGAGGCACTGCGACCTAACAGTTTCCCCGATTCACCCGACTCACCCAGACGTTGGCCGTATCGCGCCACAGCTATTCAATATGGAAAAGACTAAGACGACACAGATGTGAAGAAGAAGGAGACAAAAAGAAAGCTTTGAAATACGATTACTATTTATTACTATTTACAGGCTCAAAGTAACCAAGGAGAAGGAAAGATAATAAAATAATATACAGAAGATTTTAGACACAGTGCAACCTAGCTTATACAAACTTAACTTATTCCCAGGGACAAGCCAAAAGACAGACTACGAACACACTTACAAGGGGGATGATGATAGGAATGGCAGGTGGATGGCTGGTGGGATAGGGAGGTCCAACTGGTCCTGCAGCACGATCGGCTCGTTGGGCAGCCGCCGTCCCTTCGCGGCCCTGCTCAAAACCGCCGTCCAGGCCCCAAACGGCTGTCGAGTGTTGTTGCTGCTGTGGACGCTGCTGCTGCTGCAGCTGTGGACGCTGCTGCTGCTGCTGCTGTGGACGCTGCTGCTGGCGAGCAAGGCGACGAATAGCAGGCTTTGTGCTTCCCGAGATGATCTCCTTTCTCTCTCTTGAACCTCACAACCCAGCTCTCTCTTTTGCACCTCACCACGCAGCTCAGCCTTGGACCTCACAACTCAGCTCTTGTCATAGCTCATCTCCTTATCTCAGTAAAAGCTCATCTCTCGTCAAAGCTCATCTCCTTGGGGAACGTCCCGCGGCGGGTTATATAGGCCCCGCCCCTCAACCTTCGCGAACCTCCTTGATGTTGCTCTCCACACCCTCTCCAAGTCCAACCCCTTGTTCGTGGTTGATTGAGTGGGGCTGACTCACTCCTCCCCTCTATGACGAGGTGGGGACCCGCCTTTCTTCCCCAACCCTGCCTCGTGGTCAATGGCGGCAACTGTTGGTTGGCAATGCGAATGGCAATTGTTGAAAGGGGAAATGGAGGTTTTTGGGAGTGGGAATGAAGGGAATCTATCTTTTTCACTTGGTGCAATGGAGTGTCATGTTAATGGACGACAAAGCCTTATTCTAAAACACATAATAAAGATATAAGCTACTGAACAAGGGTTTTATCGTGTCCTTCAATGTGTGCTTTATGGAATTAACTACCGGAACGCCCTTTTAACCTTTACACAACACTGGAGGCAGGAGGGGCCAGAATCAATCAATGTTACATAACAATTTCCAATACAATACCACACAATAAAAAAATACAATCCTCATATCCGCAACACTGCACCCTCCTCCTCTTAGGCACGGCCCGGACCTACAACTTTAATTTAGTTTGACACGTAGGTGTAGTTCCCTCTACTTTTAACCTGACCCTGAGTGCGACAGTTTTAAAACATAGATAAATATGTCCCGCTGCTCCATTGCACCCTGCCTAACAGACTCACGCCCACAGCTAACCGAATTGCGGAATGGTCTTCAAACTACACACTGACGGTGGGGAGCATTATTTACAATTGACGCTACTTTATTTACAAAACGCAACCCAGGACCTGTGATTGTTCTTTCTGGGGGGGAGACAGTCTGCTCTGCATCAATGCACCATGAAAGCACCCAAAACGCACCAATACACCCTCAAGCACCAATCGGTGCAGTCACCACAGTTCATCAATAAAAATAAAAACAACAACCCCTAACCCTGCAGGTGGTCTCTTGCTCTTCGGCTCCCTCTGCTGGCTATTACTTTCTTCCAGATGTTGTCATTTTCTTTTGCTGGCGGATTATTTGCAATAAAACTTGCACCCAACGTGTCCATTTGTATTTATTTATGGCCCACAGGGGCCGACTATGTATGGTTCACCTGTGGGGCATCGGTGCCCTGTGGCCAAGGTCTGCCAGCAAGATTTCGGGCCTTCATGGCCGGTTCCAGCAGAGGGGCCATGCCCCAACCCATGGGGTCCATAAGTGGTGCTCGGCCACAGTGGTGTGGTCCATAATGTGGTGCATCGATGCAGACAGCTGGTTCTGGGAGTTCCGGGCGCACAATGGCGGACTCACGCACGCTCCCCTCGGCGCCCAGTGGCGCACAGGTCATGTGGGAGACAAAAGGGGGGCAATACAGATGAGCGAGGGGTAAGGTCACAAGGGTACACATCAATAAGGCAATGCAAGGTGAAGTGCGTATGGAGAGCGAAGTGAGAAAGCTCGTCCCTACCGTACGTCACCCCCCCTGTCACCTACACTACCCTTGCCCTTACCCCATATGTACAAAATCTACACCTTTACAAATTCGTCACTAGTGTCACGTCTTCCCCATATTTCCCCTACACCAAATTCGTCACCACAATCCCTCTATCCAAAATTTGCCATCACCCAATTCATCATCAATCCTCATAATGAGGAAGAGATGGAACATCAAGTACAATGTCACACCCACGTCATGATGCGTCTCACAATCCAAAACATTTGCACATAAAAATAATAAAAACAACCTGGCATGGTGTGGAGTACCTGTCACCTCAGGTGAGTGGATGTAGATGGTGCAAGGAGATCTCCATCCTAACTATCCTCTAAATGACTTTAACACACTTTACACTACCCGGGGTCTTTCCCTGCCAATCCATTGGCCAACTTACACTATGGGTTCTAAAAACCAATTCCCATTGACCAAACTGTGGTGCTTCTCAATTTGGGGTCTCACTCCCCTGATTCATCTCCCGGTGCCCTTGCACAATTTCTGGGCTGCGGCGTGTAGCTCAACCAGCAGGTCTACCCACCTGCACACCTCCACCACTGCAGTTGCCACCCGAGCTTACCTAGCTCCTCACCCTAACCTATCTACTGGGGAAGGCCCCTCCTGGCTCTGTCACCCCTCGGTGCCCTCTGGCACTGGGCTACCCGGGTCCGTCCTCCGGATCCTCGGGCCCTATCCACAACTACCGGCTCCCAGAGCCCACCTGCGGCCTCATCTGGCCGACATCCTCACAGTGGTGGAGTGCCCAAACCAACTACACACACTAACAGGCTACACGCCCAGCCATTTCCACAACACTAATGCACCCATCCAAACACCATTCTTTCACCCGCACCACAGATGGCAATATCCAACCACAATTTACCTATACCCTCTACCTAACACTTACACTACCCGCCCCGGGTATTCGTGATGGGGGTCCACTCTTCCCCCATTCACACCTTCGCACCATCCACTCCACTCCATAGTTTCCATCATACTCAATCCACGACCATCCATTCCAATACTCCATATATTCCATACCATTTATTCCATACACCTGTTCTCCATTCACCTGTAGTTGCACACCTGTGCAATCTTACATGGTGCCACCTGCACCCTCCTTCCTTCCTGGACCATTTGGTCAACACAATACTCATCACCATCACTCACTCAAACACTGCTCCATACACCTGTTCAGTTGCACACCTGTGCAATCACACCTGTTCCTTACACACTTTTCACAATACGCTTCTATACACCTCCAACACTCACACGGCATCATCTAATCTACCCGTTGCCCTGCTAACTTAGTGCTCCCTGTCTTCCCTTTAAACTAAGCACATACCACGTCATTATCATCCACTCTAATCTACCTGCGTCCCCACTACCGGTGTCATTGTCACTACCTAATCTTAACGTCACCTAAGGTCAATCTCTAGGGCCCTACACATTATCCAAACCCTCCCTCGGCGAGCTTACACTGCCATAAACCCCATAAGACTAGTGCTCCTTTGTCCCCGTTGTGAGGGATGACAGAGTTGCCATCCCACCACATCGGGCATCTCCCACTACCAATTTTGCACACCAAATTCCAACCAATCAAAATTTTTCCAATTACTGCCAATTCTATTCACTTTTCTAAATTTCGGATCAAAACACTATCACTATTATCATCATCACAGTCCGCTATATCCTAGCCTCGGTGCGTCATGACATCATTAAACTCGGCTTCGCAAATCCGAGCAATGAATTCCGGTGGTTTGGTCACCTGCAGGTTGAATCCGTCCGGCTTTCGGTTCAAGGGAGGTGGTTTGGTCGGGCCGAGATTCCACGCACCATCTCGGCGCGGTACCTTGCGGTCCCTGGCCCGATGGCTCAATCTCCCCCGGTCGGAATCCCGTCCCCACGAGGGGGCACCGTGCGGCTTCCTCCCACTCGCCCTTGAACCGGACCGGTCGCCTCGCCCGCCAAGGCCCGGACTCGACCGTGCAGGGCGGGGCCAAGCCCGAATCGGCAACGACGCTTCGAAGAGAAACGATGCAGCTTTGATCCGCGCCGGGCCCTGCATCCAACAAAGCACACCGTGCCCCGATTGCTCACATCGGCTATCCGTCGCCCTAAACGCTAACTCGGTTACCTTCGATGCTTCACCGGCATGCTCACATGCATACGCTACCCCTTTCACCCTCACCGAGCTCGGTGCTCCAACGCCGTCCGTACATTCCACCAACACTCTCCCTGTTACACCCCACACCTCTCGCGCACACTCTTGCGCACACTCGCCGTTCGCACACCTCGGTCCACACCTCTCCTTCCTTACGTCCTCCGTAACACTCACCATGGGCGTGCACTCTTGCATCCACCCACTACCGCGCTCACATGGGCTCTCCCACACCCGCGCCATGACCAACTCTGGTGTGCTTCCTCGCACACCCTCAACCATTCCAAGCGTGCATTCTCGCACCCGCTCCACCACCAACTCACTCTCCGGGTCACTCTCACCCTCGCATGTACACTCCGTATCGCTCTCACTCCCTGTGTCACACCCCGTACACCCCGACGTGCATTCTCGCTCGCACTCGGTTTCACTCCCACACTTTATAACACACCCGACGCACACTTTTTTTTCACACGCGTGCCATTTCCACTCACACGGGACCCTTCACCAACGCCCGGGTGCCATATCGATCCCAATCGCGCGACAATTCTTTTGTCGCCAAACATCCTCTTACAAAATCTCCCCGCACAATACACAACAGCACGACTCACCTGGGGGATCCTTTTCTCCACGCGAACCTGCAAACTTCCATTCGGGTTAAGCACAGCATCGTGATGTGAGCAGGGACTTTGTACATAATCCATTTCTCCCTGCAATTCCCCGGCTACCTCCGTCGTCTTTTCAATTTTAATTGTACCCACTACTGCTTTGTCTTTGTTCCCCTCGACGACCGTTGGCTTTAATAAAATTCCCTCTACCTCATAGGTCGCCGGCTTTTCCAAACCCCGTGTCGCGATTTCTACCCCCGTCATTGTACCCGCACTTTCCTCCGCTTCGCTCAACCAGCGCTTTGCGACCCGCGTTACCTCGTCGTGCACCCCTGGGACCCTTTCGCCCAACTTGCGGTCTCTGTCCCTCTGCCCCCTTTCCTCCCTATCGGCCCTCATTCCGTTCGTTATTTCTTCAATTTTATTACTCAATCGCTCACTCCGAGCATCCATCCGGTTCCCCATTTGTCCCATTTGGCCCTCCAATCGCTCACTATTCTTGTCCATAAGGGCCTTCATTTGTATCATAAATAATTGCATGTCTTCCACCGTTGGTACAAAGGGCGCGGCTCTATTTGGTGCCGCTGTAACCACGTGCGCGAGAGTGCCATTTTGCGCGCCTGAAACCTCCTCAACCACATTGCCAATGTTCTCCTCTACTTCGTCCCTCTGATCCTGGGTTACTCCTAACCCCTCCTCTAGCTCACCCACCTGCATCCGATCGCCTTGACCAGCCATGGCGTGATTTCAAAATTCGGTTTTTTTTTTCTTCTTTAAAACAATTTCAGCAGCTTGTAATTTTGAGCGCGTTACGCGCGCTTCGGGTCCGACCCCGCTCCCGACACCAATTGTTACGCCAATTGTACAATTGTGTCCAAAATTTGGGCTAAATGAATTTAGTCCCAGGTCCGAATCCGACACTCCTGACACCAATTGTTACGGTCCGCGGTTAAGGATGTTGGTTTGCCGAGCGGAGGCACCGCGACCTAACAGTTTCCCCGATTCACCCGATTCACCCAGACGTTGGCCGTATCGCGCCACAGCTATTCAATATGGAAAAGACTAAGACGACACGGATGTGAAGAAGAAGCAGACAAAAAGAAAGCTTTGAAATACGATTGCTATTTATTACTATTTACAGGCTCAAAGTAACCAAGGAGAAGGAAAGATAATAAAATAATATACAGAAGATTTTAGACACAGTGCAACCTAGCTTATACAAACTTAACTTATTCCCAGGGACAAGACAAAAGACAGACTACGAAGACACTTACATGGGGGATGATGATAGGAATGGCAGGTGGATGGCTGGCGGGATAGGGAGGTCCAACTTGTCCTGCAGCACGATCGGCTCGTTGGGCAGCCGCCGTCCCTTTGCGGCCCTGCTCAAAACCGCCGTCCAGGCCCCAAACGGCTGTCGAGTGTTGTTGCTGCTGTGGACGCTGCTGCTGCTGCTGCTGTGGACGCTGCTGCTGGCGAGCAAGGCGACGAATAGCAGGCTTTGTGCTTCCCTGGATGATCTCCTTTCTCTCTCTTGGACCTCACAACCCAGCTCTCTCTTTTGCACCTCACCACGCAGCTCAGCCTTGGACCTCACAACTCAGCTCTTGTCATAGCTCATCTCCTTATCTCAGTAAAAGCTCATCTCTCGTCAAAGCTCATCTCCTTGGGGAACGTCCCGCGGCGGGTTATATAGGCCCCGCCCCTCAACCTTCGCGAACCTCCTTGATGTTGCTCTCCACACCCTCTCCAAGTCCAACCCCTTGTTCGGGGTTGGTTGAGTGGGGCTGACTCACTCCTCCCCTCTATGACGAGGTGGGGACTCGCCTTTCTTCCCCAACCCTGCCTCGTGGTCAATGGCGGCAACTGTTGGTTGGCAATGCGAATGGCAATTGTTGAAAGGGGAAATGGAGGTTTTTGGGAATGGGAATGAAGGGAATCTATCTTTTTCACTTGGTGCAATGGAGTGTCATGTTAATGGACGACAAAGCCTTAATCTAAAACACATAATAAAGATATAAGCTACTGAACAAGGGTTTTATCGTGTCCTTCAATGTGTGCTTTATGGAATTAACTACCGGGACGCCCTTTTAACCTTTACACAACACTGGAGGCAGGAGGGGCCAGAATCAACCAATGTTACATAACAATTTCCAATACAATACAACACAATAAAAAAATACAATCCTCATATCCGCAACAATATTATGTTGTAAATGTTCTAATGTTATATATTATGTTATAAATGTTCCTATGCTAAGTTATTATGTTATGTATTATGTTATAAATGTTCTTATGCAATATATTATGTTGTAAATATTCTCATGTTATATATTATGTTATAAATGTTCTTATGCAGTATATTATTGTTGCGGATCCCGGGTCTGTCGACGTACTAAGAGGGGGGGGGGGGGGGGGGGTCCCCGTTTCCCCCCAGACCTCGGGTCCACGGGGTCGTCGGCCGCGAGTAAACTCGCAGTTGACGGGTTGCTAAGCAACTTCAACTGCCAATCCCCCAATCACGGGTGAAGGGTTGTTGGTCACTACCCAAATACTTTCGAGACCATGTGGCTAGAAAGACTGGGAATTGAACTCCCCGTGATTCCGCACCTTATTCCAAGCAAGCGCGCCGAGTGGTTCGCGCGATGTGAATCGCGGTTTTACCCTGCATGATTTATGGACCTAATTGACGAGTCAAAATCGGTTCGAACTATACTGGGCCAATGGGGGAAAGGATGTACGAACAGGTTGAAAGGAACAAAAAAAGTACACGTCTTTTATTTATTATTCACAGAACAAGGACGAGAGGCAGGCTTATCAATTCTTAACTATCTAAATCCCAACAGGCGCCTTGCACACACACACACGGGGGATGAATCACACAGGTTAACTCACACCGGGAAACGTGCAGACGCGGACTTGGGGTCACCAGCTTCCGTGCGCAGCTTCCGGGCCATTCGGGATGCGCAGCTTGAAGAAGGTCCGCAGGACGAACCGCCGTGTCAAAGTCAGCAAGAACGACGATCCAGGTCGAGGTACGATTCAGCGCAGGAAGGACGAAACAGCACATTGGACAGCCAGCTTGAAGGATGACAACGAGAGAGGGCAGCGAGAGAGACCCAAAGTGTGATGGGCACCAGTTTATATCGAGTCGAAAGGCTTTCTAGAATGTTCCACAGCCTCCCATTGGCCGAGGCAACACAAGTAGTTTGCTGGCGAAGTGTCCACGACCTGATTGGTTGCTTATGTGTCCACGGCCTCTCATTGGTTGTTTGCGTGCCCACGATCTCTCATTGGTTGTTTGAGTGTCCACGATCTCTCATTGGTGGTTTGCTGGTGAAATGCCCACGACCTCTCATTGGTCTCCTGCTGGTGACATGGGCTGTTCTTTTAGCCACGCCTACCACAGCCGTGGTTTATCACGTGGACTGTATTTTTAGCCATGTGTCCCTGCACATGAACCAGAGTCTTCCTTCCACTATACGAAGGTTTGAAATCCTGCCTAACTCAACACATATCTGCTTTAATTACTACACAATGAGAACGGAGCTAATCTTTGCATTTAATAAGAAATAACTGGCTACTGCAGGCTACATGTTGTCCTGTAATTAACTGGAGGGGGTTCATTCTTTAGTGCAAAACTACAACATTATGTTATAAATGTTCTTATGTTATAAATGTTCTTATGCTATATATTATGTTATAAATGTTCTTGTGTTATCAATGTTCTTATGCTATATATTATGTTATAAATGTTCTTGTGTTATATATTATGTTGTAAATGTTCTTATGCTATATATTGTTGCGGATATGAGAACTGTGTATTTTTTTTGATTGTGTGAATTGTTATTATTGGTTATTCTGCACCCCCCTGCCTCCGGAGCTGTGTAAAGGTGAAAGGGCATCCCATAATTAGTCCACAAGCATACACGTCAGCCAAATAATAGAATACCCCTGTTTGATAGTTATCTCTTATTCTGTGTTTTAGGGTAAGGCTGTGTCTCCCATTAATTGAAGTACTCCATTGCACCAGTGAAAGAGAATAGATCCCCTTTCATTCCCATCCCCAAAAGCTCCATTTCCTTTCACATCCCCTTTCGTCATTGCCAAGCCTCGATTCCCAATTACCTCCCCCTCCAAAACCACCATTGAACATGTGCTCGAATCGGAGAAGAAAGGCGTGCCTGCCCGTCGTCATCAAGGGCGGAGCCAGAGGGTCGCGCGACCAACCAGGGCCGAGGTGAGCACCCCGATGGGCGTGTCCAAAAGGCCGGCGGCTTAATCGCCGGAGGCGCTATAAAAGGCGCGCACGCAAGTGGTGGTGAGTGAGTCGTGAGTGAGTCATGAGTTGGTCGTGAGTTGGTCGTCAGTGGAGGGTCAGTGGTTGCGTTGGTTGCGAAAAGAAGTCGGTGGTGAGAAGTGGTGGCGTTGAGTGGTCAGTGGTTGCGTTGGTTGCGTTGAGTTGTCGGTGGTGAGGAGACACCAGGGCCAAGAGAGAGAAGGTTCAAGGTCAATCACCAGCAGTTGCGCCAGAGACGGCAGACGCGCCCTGAGGTGAGCCAGAGAAGCAGCTTTGCCCCACAAGCAGCGTTGACTCCACCAGGCAGCTTCAACCCGCCCCCGACGGGGACCAGATAGCGGTGGCATCGGTGGCCGTCGAGGTCCAGCCGACGTCCCGTGCGGGATCAAGCCCGAACCATCTGCCCCAGCTGAACCTTCCCATTCCTCCTTCCAGCATTCATTCCTTTCCTCCATCCTTCTTGTGTACGTGAGTTTGTTTTGTTTGTTCTGTCCCTGGGTTAATTAAGTCTGTATAAGTTAATAATTGCACTGTGTCTCTGATTCTTCTGTATATTATTTTATTATCTTTCCTTCTCCTTGGTTACTTTGAGCATGTAAATAGTAGGAATAAATTTAGTAGTATTTCCAACCTTTTTTTGTCTTCTTCTTCTTCTTCTTCTTCACATCCGTGTCGCCTTTGTCTTTTCCCTATTGACTGGCTGCAGTGCGATCCGGCCAACGTTTGGGTGAAATCGGGTTCTAATCGGGGAGTAACTGTTCGGTCGCGGAGCCTTCGCTCGGCAAAGTAACATCTAAACTGCGATCAGTAACAATATTATGTTATAAATGTTCTTATGCTAAGTTCTTATGTTATGTATTATGTTATAAATGTTCTTATGCTATATATTATGTTATAAATGTTCTTGTGTTATATATTATGTTGTAAATGTTCTTATGCTATATATTATGTTATAAATGTTCTTATGCTAAGTTCTTATGTTATGTATTATGTTATAAATGTTCTTATGTTATATATTATGTTATAAATGTTTTTATGTTGTATAAAAAATAATAAAAAACCACCTTTAGAGGCCATTTTTCCCCGCAAGCGGGGGTTGGCCTTTTTCGGGAACTGTGGTTGTTGTTGTTTTTTTTCTTTCTTGTTGTTGCCAAAAATGTATATTATGTTGTAAATGTTCTTATGTTATATATTATGTTGTAAATGTTCTTTTGTTATATATTATGTTGCAAATGTTATTATTGTTACGTTTGTATGGGGTAGGCAGTGATTATCTTAGTCCATGTAGAATTGCATAGGTAGTGTGCTCCGACTGTCGTGAAGAAGAAGAAACCCACGTAATAAGTCGTAAATTTGTGTAGACCATATGTCGTGGAAGAACGTATCTTTGTCCCCATGAGTTGGGTGGGGTTTGTTAATTAGTGAGGGATTATGGGTAATAAATCCCCTGTATGTAATGGCCCCTGTTATTTTTCCTCTGTTCCTTGTGACACCATCAGCACACACAAATAGACAGAAATCGCCCATTAACCACACTAAATAAAAACCAACCGAAAGCAGGACATTGAGCACTACCGCGGATCACATCGACATGGTGAGCGCACAGGCACAAAAGGTCCGTGTGGCCACGCACGAAGAGCAATGATTGGTCCACGATTTGATTGGCGTAAGGACTGGTAAGATGGGACTCGCTGATATGAGCGGACACGGAGACATCGTGGGATGACGTCAGAGCTTTGCGTACAAAACAATTAGAGCGGCGACATTTTCTCCCTCGGGTTCTGGATCTGGTGGTGAACAGTCGTGTCCTGACATCGCTCTTCTTCTTGCATTCTCGAGTCCTGGGATTTGACAATTAACGGCCGAGGTTCTGGACTTCCTTGTATCGTCTGGCTGTGGTGTTGGTGCTGGTGAACAAGATCATGAGGATACGCGCAGTCTGAAAGAGCGAGCTGCGCACTTCGGCCTACTATGCTCCAACGAGCGCGTTTTCACGCGCAAGGACGTCGAGGCCTCAGACGATCTTTGACGATTCCTGACGAGATTCAAGAGCAGCTTAGAGCTAAGTGCCAAAAATCACATATATTTATTTTCCACTTATTTTTCCCATTGTTTGTAATCGAGTCTGTATGGGGGTGCTCCAATTAGAAATTTAGTGATATCGTGCATTATTTTGTGACCGGCATTTTCTTTAATAAAGCCGTTATTTTTGTACATTTTAATTCTGTGTCATTTGAGTTGATTATTGCAGGGTCGAAGACGTCGTAGACTCGTGCAGGTAAGCGCTCACGGCTTCTTCCCCACTTGCTCCACGCACGTATAACGAAGGTCCGCCATTGAATCGAAGGCCTTGGAGTTAAAGCTCGTTTTGATCATCCGTGTCACCCTGCGGTGTTCACCAGAGGGCAGGCACGTGACATTATGTTATATATTATGTTATAAATGTTCTATGTTACATATTATGTTATAAATGTTCTTATGTTATATATTATTTTACAAATGGTCTTATGCTATATATTATGTTATAAATGTTCTTATGTTTTTTATTATGTTGTGAATGTTCTTATGTTATATATTATGCTATAAATGTTCTATGTTACATATTATGTTACGGACATGAGGCCTGTATTTTTTTGATTGTGTTGTATTGTGGTAAATTGGTTATTATTATTGGTTATTCTGCGCCCCCCTACCTCCGGAGCTGTGTAAAGGTGAAAGGGCATCCCATAATTAGTCCACGAGCATACACATCAGCCAAGTAATAGAATACCCCTGTTGGTAGTTATCTCTTATTCTGTGTTTTAGGGTAAGGCTGTGTCTCCCATTAATTGAAGTACTCCATTGCACCAGTGAAAGAGAATAGATCCCCTTTCCTTCCCATCCCCAAAATCTCCCTTTCCTTCCCATCCCCAAAACCTCCATTTCCATATTACATCCCCTCTCGTCATTGCTGAGCCCTCGATTCTCAATCACCTCCCCTCCAATAACCGCCATTGACCATGTGCTTGAGTCGGAGAAGAAAGGCGTGTCTCCACCTCGTCATAGCGGGGAGGAGGGGCGTGCCCGCCCGTCGTCATCCAGGGCAGAGCCCGAGGGTCGCGCGACCAACCAGGGCCGAGGTGAGCACCCCGATGGGCGTGTCCAAAACGCCGGCGGCGTAATCGCTGGAGGCGATATAAAAGGCGCAAAACGGAAGTGAGTAGTGAGTTGGTCTGAGTCGGTTGCCAGAGGAGTTGGTCTGAGTCGGTTGCCAGAGGAGTTGGTCGTCAGAGGAGGGTCAGTGGTTGCGTTGGTTGCGGTGGTAAGAAGTCGGTGGTGAGAAGTGGTGGCGTTGGTTGCGTTGAGTTGTCAATGGTGAGGAGACACCAGGGCCAAGAGAGAGAAGGTGCCAAGGGCCATTACCAGCAGTTGCGCCAGAGACGGCAGACGCGCCCTGAGCTGAGCCAGAGAGGCAGCGTTGACTCCACCAGGCAGCTTCAACCCGTTACCCCGCGGGGACCAAATAGCGGTGGCATCGGTGGCCGTCGAGGTCCAGCCGACGTCCCGTGCGGGATCAAGCCCGAACCATCTGCCCCAGCTGAACCTTCCCATTCCTCCTTCCAACATTCATTCCATTCCATCCTTCTTGTATACGTGAGTTTGTTTTGTTTGTTCTGTCCCTGGGTATTTTTTTTTTTTTTTTTTTTTTTTTTTTTTTTGTATACAAGATCGAGGCTCGTGAAAGAGCGAACATTAATCACACAGAAAGACAAACCGACACATAAAACATATAACATAGGGAGCGGTAGACAAGATGGGGAGAGAGGGGGAAGGACACAAACACAACATTTGAGAGCAGGGACCGAGAGACATGGAGACATCGAGAGATCTGAGAGAGGGCGAGGGCTTTGGGGGGGGGGGGGCGTGGGAAGGGGGCAGTGGGAGAGGTATAAAACATATGGACGCTGCCAGGACTTCCAGGAAAGAAGTTGGAATTTCAAACAAGGTGGATCTGGGGTGAATTAGCGGGGGTAGAAAAGATCAAGGTTTTGGGTGGGGGAAGATAAGAGATGGTGGTGAACAGCTGTTTTAAAGACCTGGAGGGAGGAGTGGGATTGAAGGGAGTGAGGGAGTTTGTTCCAGAGGCGGGAGAAAAGAGGAATGAAAGAGTGAAGGTGAGCGGAGAGCCGAGATTTCGGCAGTTTAACCATCAGAGGGTTGCTGGCAGATCTTGTGCGACCTGTAGGAATATTTGGGGGACAGAGCACAGAGAGAGCTGGGGGTGCAAGGCCGGAGAGGAGTCGGTAGAAGACAGAAAGACCACCTACCTGCCTGCGGTGAGTGAGTGAAAGGCCCTCAGAGATAGCTTCATCGCGGGAGATTCCAATAATTCTGAAAGCTTTGGTTTCAACAGCGTGAAGCCGAGCTAGGTGTGAGGCAGGAGCACCGGCCCATAGGGGAGAACAGTATTCCATTGAGCTGCGGATGAAAGCCTTGTATGTGGTGAGGAGCTCAGGTGTGCCGAGGAAGGACTTCGCACGACGGAGGATGCCCAGTCGGCGACTGGCTTTGGAGGCCAGCTTGGAAATGTGGTTTTCCCAAGAAAGATCATGGCAGATAGTGAGACCCAAAATCTTGAGCGACAGAACTTCTTGGAGAGGATTGTTGAGAAAGTAGATGGGAGGGTTGTCCAGTCGATCTTTTCGGAGAGACATAGTAAGAGTGTGAGATTTGTCAGGATTGAAAGACATGTTCCACTTGTTTGACCAGTCTGTGATTTTGTCCAGGTCTTCAGAGAGTGAGGAGGCAGCAGACTGCCGATCTGAGGGAAGAGGAATGGAGCGGCAGAGAGTGGAGTCATCAGCAAAGAGATAGAGAGGATTTTCGAGAGAGTCAGAGAGATCATTGATGAAGACCAGAAAAAGCACGGGGCCCAGAACACTGCCTTGGGGAACTCCAGCCTGAACAGGAAGAGGAGATGAGAGAAACCCATTCAGGGCCACACGTTGACGACGACTAGAGAGGAAGTCCGCCAGCCATGCGTGGAGATTTCCATGGATACCAAAGGAGGAGAGTTTGGTGAGCAGAGCGGGGTGCCAGACCGTGTCGAAGGCACGTGATATGTCGAGGGAGACAGCTCTAATTTCCTGTTTGGCATTGAGGACCTCCATCCATTGTTGAGACAGCAGAAGCAGCATGTCCAGAGTAGAGTGACCTGGTCTGAAACCAAATTGATGATCAGAGATCAAGCCATTGGAGAAGAGGAAAGATTTCATATCAGAAGCAATGATGGATTCCATGACTTTGCTGATAATTGGGAGAAGGCTGATTGGTCTGTAGTTGCTAGGATCTGTTTTTGCACCTTTTTTGTGCAAAGCGGTGATGTTGGCTGATTTCCAAGCAGATGGCAGTTGACCTTGAGCAAAAGAGAGGGTGAAGAGAACAGAGAGAGGGTGAGATAGAGCAGCAGAGCAGGATTTTAGGACCCGTGGGCTGATGCCGTCGGGTCCAGTTGCAGAATCAGAGTCGAGGGTTGACAGAAACTTTTCCACCTTGTCAGGAGGAAAGGACACGGAGTCCAGGAGCAGCAGGGTACGACTGGGTATGGTGGGTACAGAGAGGGATGGGTTTGGGACACAAGATTTAGAGGCAAACACAGAGTTGAGGCATTCAGCTTTTTCACGTGCGGAGTCAGCTGTGTAGCCGTTTGAGGTAAGGGAGGGGATGGAGGGGGAACAAACACCAGAAACGGATTTGACCAGACGCCACCAGGATTTGGAAGAGGGAGACAGATAAGATAGTTCGGTCTTGAGAACGGAGAGATATTGTTTCCTGGCTCTCCTGAGGGTGGACACACACTTGTTTCGGGCTTTGTGAAAGGAAATGAGATTTCCTTCCGTTGGATTTGCTTTCCAGGAGACGAAGGCAAGTTGTTTCTGGGCAACAGCCTCACCACAAGATTCCGTGTACCATGGACAGGAGGAAGGGTATGACAACTGAAGACGAGATGGGATAAATCTGTGCATGAGAGAGAGCAATTTACTTTGGAAGAATTCCCAGGATGAGTTGATGTCAGAGGTGGTAGAGATGGGAGACCAGTCCAGATGATTGATGGCTGCTTGAAGACCGTGCCAGTTGGCCTGAGTGAAATGCCAGACTCGTCGATGCTGAGGAGGCTCCCTGAGGATGGTCAGAGAGATGTCCACTTTAACAAGGACATGATCAGATGATCCGATCGGAGCAGAAGAAGAGCAGCAGACATTTTCAGGGAAGTTAGTCATAACCAAGTCCAGAAGAGAAGATGTTCCGTTGACTGAGATCCGGGTCGGGAAATTGACAGATTGTGTCAGTCCCAGTGAGTCGCAGAAGTCCTTTGCTGAGGAGCCATGGCTGGTGAGAGAGGTACCCACACCCAGCCAACTGGCATGATGACAGTTGAAATCACCACATATGAGGAAGAGAGAGTTGGGATGAGTAGATAGAAGTTGGTCCATATCATCAGACAGCGAGATGTAGATGGAGTCATCACTGTTTGGTGGACGGTACAACACACATATGAACAAGAGGTGGGAGCGAAGGGGAAGCCGAAGCCAGAGGTATTCCTGGTGGTGAGGTGGAGAGAGTGCAGTGCAGGGCGAGTGAGGAAGAGAGTTTTTGATAAAGATAGCAACCCCGCCTCCAGGACGAGGCTCAGGTCTATCATACCGGAGGAGGGAGTAGCCCGGGAGAGATACTATGGAATCAGAGACATCATAAAGGAGGAAAGTTTCTGTTAAGCAGATCACGTCTGGTTTGACAGAAGCAACCTGTATGGAGAGATCAGTTAAGTTTGAACGAAGGCCCCGGATGTTTGAGGTCCATACCGTTAATGAAGAGGAAGGGGGAGCATCAGATACAGAACAAGGGGGAGGAAGGGTAGGGTAAGATGTGGAAGAGGTGGAAGAGGTAGGGAGAGCTGTTGAAGGTGTGTCAGAGATTTCAGAATAGCTCGGAGAAAGGGAAGGATGGGGCGGACAAAAGGTTTGATGGTGATTGGGTGAGCCACAATGAGGTGTTATTTGAGGAGAGGGAAGAGCGAGGCAGAAGGTTGGGGGAGATGGAGGTGAGAGTTTGAAGGGGGAAGAAGCGGGGAGGACGCTTTGAGGAGTGGGAGTGAGAGGGGGGAAATTGAGAAGCAATGAGGGTGGGGAGATTTGAAGGGGAGGGGTGAGGGGGGAGTTTGGGAGGGAAGGGACAAGGGGAGGGATTTGAAAGGGATGGGATATGGGGGAGATTTCGAGGGGAGGGGTGAGGCAGGAGTCTAGGAGGGGAGGGGCGAGGGGGCGTCTTGGCGGGGAGGGGTGAGGGGGTAGTTTAGGAGGGAGGGGGCAAGGGGGGAGATTTGAAAGGGATGGGTGATGGGGAAGATTTGGAGGGGAGGGGTGATGGGGAAGATTTGGAGGGGAGGGGTTATGGGGAAGATTTGGAGGGGAGGGGTGAGATTGGATTTTTGAAAGTGTACGATTTATGGGAAACGAACATTTATTGCAAAATGAGTTTCTTGTGACCTTCGAGTTAAAAACACGTTTAAGGACGCTGGATGGAGGATGGAGTGCAGGAGAGTTTAGGGAATGTAGAAAAAAGGCACTATAGGAGATGGATATTTTTTTTGGGATGAATTGATTTGGTGAGCAAGTCGAAAGCAGCCTTTTAAAGAAGAAGAAGAAAAAGGTGTTATAAAATATGACGGAATACATAACTTGAGGGGAAAGTGTAAACATTGAAGGTTAATGAGTGAAAACTATCTGGGGAAATGGGGGAGAAACACGTGGTCGAAGAACGAACGAACGAATAAGAATGAATAAACGAATGAGAACAGAGAAGGAAATGTTTTTTTTTTTTGTTTTTTTTTTTTGAGTTGAGATTTACACAAGGAAGTAGGCTATGGGTGAAAAGACTGGGAATACAGAGAACGAAAGTTATTGGATCACAAACGACGGACCACTGAGAGAAAAACAAAGCCTCAAGGTTGTACAGTGCACACTGTACAAGGCCTTGCTCGCGACACGGCAAACAGACGATCAATTTATGAAAGATAAACACCGAGAAACAACCAAAGTTGCACACAATAACTTCACACACCGAAAGATAAATACAGTTTCGACAAAATACAATTGTGAACAGACTTAACTTCGAAAAACGTGGAGACCGTGTGGAGCTTCGAAAATCCCTGCCGCCGTCTCCAAGATCTCGCGAGATCTCAATTTAATTAAGTCTGTAGGTAAGCTAAAATTTGCACTGTGTCACCTGCGTCTTATGTGTTGTAAATAAAACTTGATTGCTCCTTTTTGCTTGTGTGTGTAAATAATAAACCCCATTACTCGTCTGTACGTCTTCTCGTTTTATTCCTTTTCCTCTTGCATTGCGTCGTTTTTGTCTTTTCCCTCATTGAGCAGCTACGGTGCGATACGGCCAAAGTTCTGGGTGAATCGGGTGAGTCAGGGATCCTGTAACGGTCGCGGCAATACCAAACCGCTCGGTAACTAACATCTTAAACCGCGATCAGTAACAATATTATGTTATAAATGTTCTATGTTACATATTATGTTATAAATGTTCTTATGTTATATATTATGTTACAAATGGTCTTATGCTATATATTATGTTATAAATGTTCTTATGTTTTTTATTATGTTGTGAATGTTCTTATGTTATATATTATGCTATAAATGTTCTATGTTACATATTATGTTATAAATGTTCTTATGTTATATATTATGTTACAAATGGTCTTATGCTATATATTATGTTATAAATGTTCTTATGTTTTTTATTATGTTGTAAATGTTCTTATGTTTTATATTATGTTGTAAATGTTCTTATGTTATATATTATGTTGTAAATGTTCGTATGTTACATATTATGTTGTAAATGGTCTTATGTTATATATTATTGTTACATTTGTGTGTGGTACCAATGAAATACCTTAGGGCCAGGTAGGATTTTATAGGGTAGTGTGCTCTGAATGTCGTGACAAAGAAGAAGAACCTCCATGTAACTAAGTAGGGAATCCGTTAGGCCGTATGTCGCGTAAGGTCATATATTTGTCTCCACAAAGAGGGGTGGAGCTATGTTAATTAGGTCGGGTATAAGGGTAATTAATTCCCTGTATGTAAATTGCCTCTGTGGTTTTTCCCTTGTTCCTTATGATGCACACCACACCAGCCGTGCACTCCGCACCTAAATTAATAACACTAAATAAGGCCATCAATAACACTAAATAAAAGCCACCAGGATTCAGACATTGAACGCTGCCGCTGGCGCCGCGAGTCGAGTCATCGCAACACCAAGCAGGCAGGGTCGTGGGGCCCCTGCCCCGAGGGGTGATGATGATGGACTGCTACGATGGACTCCTTGATTGGAGCGCGGACATCATCACATGACGTTGGGGACCGGGGAACAAAAAGGTGAAGCAGCTGTCATTATACTCTTTTGCGTTGTGACATTCATTGTGGGCAGATGCATTTTTCCCACTCTCTGGGCTCACCTTGATAGTGTGCAGTCGCATATTTTCTCTCTCTTGGCTGACATACAGTACGAACAGTCGCATTTTATTATTCCTTTCTTGGTTTTGACGTTCGTGGCAGGCGGTCGCAGCTCGTGCACTCTGATGCTCTTGGTTCGTGGCTGGCATGCTCTGGGCAGATGCATCCTTCTCTTGTCTCACCTCGGTGCTTTGTGGAGCGGATGACGAGGAAGGAACGAGGGCCTACTCACTTCGTGTTCGGCGGCTGGGGTGAACGCAGCTGCGCGCCAAGGCCTGTTTTCCCACGCACGGACGAGGGGACCCGTTCGAGGGCGGATGAGGTTTGAGGGCCGCTCAAAGCAGAGTACACACAAACGCATCACATTTATTTTCCTTTATCTCTCTCTGTGTCTGTTTCATGAGTCCGTATGGGGGCTCCCCAATTTAGGAATTTAGTTTTACTGTGCATTTATTGTCCCTGGCATTATTTTCATTAAACCCTTTATTTGTTGCATTTTTAATTCCGTGCCTGTCTTGTTTAATTATCGGGGGTTCGAGGATGCCAAGTGAAACCCATCCAGGTAAGCGCTCGCTGCCCTCCATTACACCCTCACGCATATAAATATCACCGCCATAGTTGGACTGAACGCCTCGGAGTGTAAAGCTTGATCGGCCATTCATCACCTTGGGATCTTAATCCCTGGGAACACAACATTATGTTGTAAATGTTATAATGTTATATATTATGTTGTAAATGTTCTTATGTTACATATTATGTTGTAAATGTTCTTATGTTATATATTATGTTGTAAATGTTCTTATGTTATATATTATGTTATAAATGTTCTTATGCAATATATTGTTATGTTTGTGGGGGTAGTGATATGTAGAGTCAGGTAGATTTGTGTAGGTATCATGCTACGACTGTCGTGAAGAAGAAGAACCACCCCATGTAATAAGTAGGGGACCTGTTTAGCCCGAATGTCGGATTAAGTTGTATATTCACCCCCATCACGAGGGGGTGGGGCATGTTAACTAGATTAGGGCATCAGGGTAAATTTTCCCTTGTATGTCTTACCCTATGTGATTTATCCTTTGTCTCGTTTGGCACTGCACCATAGACACTAGGAATCCATTGCCATTAGTACACTAATTAATTATTACCAACAATAAAACCCAACTGGAAGCCAGACATCAAGCACCAGGGCTAACAATCCCGCCTGGCAAGCACACATAGCTCAAGTAGGCCGAAGACACGCCCCGGAGACTCGTGATTGGCCAGGGCGGAGCAAGAAGCGACTCGCTATTGGGCAGGAGTCGACCAACCAGAAGGCGCAGTAAGAAGGGACTTGCTGATTGGCCAGGGTGGAGCAAGAAGGACTCACCGATTGCGGAAAGGGAGCAGTAAACAGCATGCCGATTGGCAAAGACCTCCGCTGACGTTAGTGTTGGACTGTGCTGAGTGGAGAAGCGCTGGTGACGTCACAAGATGGCCGATAAAAGCACTCAAGGACCGACATTCTCTCTCTCTTCTTCTTGCCCTCGACGATCTCTTGCCCTTCCTTGCCTCTCGCTCACCCCTGGCCCTCGACACCCTTGCTAGCACCGGCATCGTCTCCTCGTACCCCTGTTCGACTGATACAAGGAGAAAGCCGTGGATGGAGAGCTGCAGTTTACCAGGCAGAAACGACGCGTGGACGAATGCTCGGGCCTGCGCACTCAAAGCCTGTTTTGCCTCCAACGACCGGGTGGTTCCCGCCAACACCAGAGCCGCGTCCGGACTGCATGCTCGAGTTTGACAAACCCTGACGAGACCCCGAGCTGGTTGCACTAAGTGCAATAATTACACATTAATTTTCCAACGTTCTTTTCTCCCTTCGTCTGTGTTAGTCTAGTGTGGGGACGTCCCTATTAGGACATTTATTTTACCGTCATGTTTCTTGTTGTCGGATTCCATGTTAATAAACCCCTTCATTATTTTCCCTGTACATTTGTAAATCCGGTTTAGTGTGAGTTTATTTTCCGCAGGTTTGAAGACTGCGGTGGGATCCGTGCAGGTAAGGCGCTTCAGCCTCTTCTTCTTCTTCTTCTTCTTCTTCTTCTCTTTCTCCCTCCGGTGCCCATATAATAAAATCCGCATTTGAACTGAACGTCTCGAAGTAATGCTCGATTGCCTTCCGTGCTGCCCTACGGTGTTCACCAAGGGTAGTCACACGACAATATTATGTTATAAATGGTCTTATGCTATATATTATGTTGTAAATGTTCTTTTGTTATATATTTTGTTGCAAATGTTCTTATGTTAAATATTATGTTATAAATGTTCTTATGCTATATATTATGTTGTAAATGTTCTTATGTTATATATTTTGTTGTAAATGTTCTTATGTTATATATTAGGTTATAAATGTTCTTATGTTATATATTATGTTGTAAATGTTCTAAGATATATTAACTATCAAAAGTATTAGTATTAGTACGTTCATGCTACAATTGTTTCCTATCAGCTAATCGGGTTACAATAATGTAGACAAGGGAAACCCATCACTAAATTGTCAATTAACGTTAATTAAAATTTAAACAATCGATCCTAGAATCCATGTAGTTGTTAACTTAGTACTTGTAATATCATTTCTCTAAAGTAACGACTCATTGCATTTAATACAGTTGTTATAAAACTCATTTTTTGTTTCGAGGTACCCAGAGAAAGTATGTTAAAACTACCTTTAAACTACCGATCTGGAAATGTTATCACATATGGACAACATCTACATATATGTACCTCTTAAAAAAAAAAACAACAACAAGAATTTGTCACCTCAGATGGTACCAGTTCGTGAAATTTCGGGTTTGGACTAATCGGGCCAAAAAGGATATATAACACGGTATTTCAAAAAGTTGTGGACGGATTCGGACAAAACTTAGTGGACATGATGGGTTTGTAATAAGGACAAATTGATTAAATTTTGGTTCAGGTCCGAATCCAGATCCGGCCTATCAGTGGGATACAAAACGTAAAATGTTCAGCCTGGCAGAGGTATTCTCTCTTACGAGTACTGTTGTAGTTTGGAATGCCTTTATCCAAGTCCCGCTTTAGCGACACCAATTAAATGAATCACTGGGTGGATTCCTGGAATTCTTAAAATACTAAATACCGACAGTGTTCGGTGGGCCCCACCCAGGTAACCCATCATTACATCTCCGTTGTAATCCACTCCATGACGCATCACACTTCCGGTACTGCTAAAGAATGACGGTTTAAAAGAACTAATTCTCTGAGTTTGAACAAAAAGAACAAGTAGAGCTACATTCAAAGTACACCGTCCCCATGCCAAATACATAAATAACATATCCACAAGTACGCGATATTGCCGGGGCACCTTCAGCGCCCGGCGATGCCACCGTACAGCACTTAGAGATGGAATTTGGAGGGAGCAGTGTACAATAATTAATTGATTAATTGTGTAATTAAAATAAATAAATAATAATCGTAAAATAATTAATTTCTTAATCAATTGGCTAATGGCATACCTAACCACCACTGTTTCATCCAAATCTGTAACTTTTTGAAAATTCATTAATTAGTTGATAAATGTAATAATTAATCGATCAATTGTTTAATCAGTAAATCAGAAATATCCCTTATAGCCAGATCACTTGGTCACTGTCATGTCCAAATATCAGCTTCCTAGCTCAAAAGGTGCCTGAGATAATGACCAGAAGAGAAAGGAAATATTTAAGTATTTAATTAATTGCTAATAATTAAATAAATAATCAATTAATTGATTAATCAATAAATCAAAAATATATTTTACAGCCAAATCACTTGGTCATTGGCATGTCCAAATATCAGCTTCCTAGCTCAAAAGATGCCTGAGATATTACCCAGATGAGAAAGCAAATAAATAAGTGATTAATAATGAAAATAAATGAACAATAATTGTAAAATAATTAATTTCTTAATCAATAAGCTAATAACAAACCTAAACCACCACCGCTTCATCCGAATCTGTAACCTTTTGAAAATCAATTGATTAATCGAAAAATAGAATAACTAATCGATCAATTAATTAATCAAGAAATCAAAAATACTCTTTACAGCCAAATCACTTGGTCATTGTCATGTCCAAATATCAGCTTCCTAGCTCAAAAGGTGCCTGAGATATTGCCCAGATGAGAAAGGAAATAAATAAGTACTTAATTAATCGATAATAATTAATTAATTAATCAATGAATTGATTCATCAAAAAACAAAAATACCGTTTTTGACAAAGTACTTCCTCACTATTGTGCTGAAATTTCAGCTTCCTAGCTCAAAGGATGGCTGAGATATCGCCCGGCCAAACAAACAAACAAACAATCAAACAAACAATCAAAGAAGTACAGATACATTCAAAGTACACCGCCCCGATGCCAAATAATTAAATATCCTACAGCGCGGCATTGCCGGGGCGCCTCAGGCACCCGGCAATACCGCAGTGCAGCTCATAGAGCCTGCATTGGGAGGGAGAGGTGTACACTAATTGATTGATTAATTGTATAATTAAAATCAATAAAAGATTATCACAAAATATTTTCTTAATCAATTGGCTAATCGCATAACAAAACCACTCGTGCTTCATCCGAAGATGTATCTTTTAGAAATTTAATCAAATAAGTCATTAATAAAAAATTAAATAATTAATTGATTAATCAATAAGTAATTCATCGATTAATCAATAAATAATGAATCGATTAAATGATTTATCAATTAATCAAAAATATCCTTGATAGCCACATCACTTGGTCACTCATGTCCAAATATTAGCTTCTGAGCTCAAAAGGTGCCTGAGATATTGGCCAAATGAGAAAGAAAATAAATAAATGATTAATAATGAAAATAAATAAATAATAATCATAAAAAAATTAAATTATTAATCAATTCGGTCAGAGAACACATAAACCACCCCCATTTCATCAGAATCTGTAACTTTAAATAAATAAAAAAATTTGTCATTAATCAAATAATTAAATAATTAATCGATTAATTGATTAATTGATTAATTAATAAATCAAAAATAGCCTTTGCAGCCAAATCACCTGGTCATTGGCATGTCCAAATATCAGCTTCCTAACTCAAAAGGTGCCTGAGTTAATGGTCAGAAGAAAAATGAAATTTAATTAATTAAATAAGTACTTAATAAAAAATAAAAAATATATAACCACATTTAGAGGCCATTTTTCCCCGCAAAGCGGGGGTTGGCCTTTTTCGGGGACCGTGGTTGTTGTTGTTTTTTTTGGGCCCCTTTTTGAAGCAATGTTTTACGGCCGGATGCCCTTCCTGCCGCCAACCCTTTTTGTTGCCTTTTACGACAAGCAGGGAATTACCAGTGAACTGGTACTGAATTAGCCGACCTCGGAAGGATGACAGGCTGAGTCAACCCCCCTGGCGTTAATTCAGCGACCGACCGGGATTCGAACCCAGGATCCTGGGATCCTAAGCTGGCACCCTAGCCGCTAGCCCAACACCAGGGTTTCATGTGCACCCTAGCCGCTAGCCCAACACCAAATGTTGTGTTTGTGTGCTTCCCCTTTTCTCCCCATCTTGTCTTCCGCTCCCTTTTTTATATATTTTGTTTGTCTGTTTGATTTGTTTGTGAAATAAATGTTAGCTCTTTCACGAGCCTCGATTCTGTATTAAAAAAAGAAAAGAAAAAAAAGATGGTGGTGAACAGCTGTTTTAAAGACCTGGAGGGAGGAGTGGGATTGAAGAGAGTGAGGGAGTTTGTTCCAGAGGTGGGAGAAAAGAGGAATGAAGGAGTGAAGGTGAGCAGAGAGTCTTGATTTTGGCAGTTTAACCATAAGAGGGTTGCAGGCAGATCTTGTGCGACCTGCAGGAATATTTGGGGGACAGAACCCAGAGAGAGCTGGGGGAGAAAGGCCGGAGAGGAGTCGGTAGAAGACGGAAAGACCACCAACCTGCCTGCGATGAGTAAGTGAAAGGCCCTCGGAGATAGCTTCATCGCGGGAGATTCCAATGATTCTGAACGCTTTGGTTTCAACAGCGTGAAGACGAGTAAGGTGAGAGGCAGGAGTACCAGCCCAGAGGGGAGAGCAGTACTCCATTGAGCTGCAGATGAAAGCCTTGTATGTGGTTAGGAGCACAGGTGTGCCCAGGAAGGACTTCGCACGACGGAGGATGCCCAGTCGGTGACTGGCTTTGGAGGCCAGCTTGGAAATGTGGTTTTCCCAAGAAAGATCATGGCAGATAGTGAGACCCAAAAGCTTGAGCAACAGAACTTCTTGGAGAGTATTGTTGAGAAAGTAGATGGGAGGGTTGTCCAGTCGATCTTTTCGGAGAGACATTGTAAGAGTGTGAGATTTGTCAGGATTGAAAGATGGTCCACTTGTTTTCCCAGTCTGTGATTTTGTCCAGGTCTGCAGAAAGTGAGGAGGCTGCAGTCTGCCGATCTGAGGGATGAGGAATGGAGCGGCAGAGAGTGGAGTCATCAGCAAAGAGATAGAGAGGATTTTCAAGAGAGTCAGAGAGATAATTGATGAAGACCAGAAAAAGCACAGGGCCCAGAACACTGCCCTGGCGAACTCCAGCCTGAACAGAAAGACCATGAAGAGTTCCATGGAGAACCATGGAGAGTTCTTTACAATGAGCCATGTCTCAATTTTTTTCTATTCAGTACTTTCGGGGATATAGATGTGCAAAGGTTTTCGGTTTTTCCAAGATGGCGGCCAAACCACGTGACCGATGACGTCATCATTATTATTTTTTCTCCACCAGTTTATGCCGATATGGCGCTCAAGAAATTGCATCTTGATTGGATGAAGTTTTGTACTTGTCGAATTATCGAATTATGACGTCATAATGGAGGCCTTGGGCCGAGAGAGTTAAAAATTGGGCACAGTCTATTCCAGGGCAACTAAATTATGCTCAAGAAATTTGATCTTGATCGGGTGAAGTTTTGTACTTGTCGAATGATGACGTCATAATGGAGGCACCTATGACATCATCATTAACATATTTTATTCCCCATGGAGAGTTCTTTACAATGAGCCATGTCTCAATTTCTTCTATTCGGTACTTTCGGAGATATAGAGGTGCAAAGTTTTTCAGTTTTTCCAAGATGGCGGCCGAACCACGTGACGTCATCAATTTTGAGCCGAAAGGTGTTACGGCCATCAATTGGGCACAGTCTATTCCAGGGCTAGACAAATATGTGTGTAAAGTTTGGCGATTCTACGTGCAACGGTGTAGACGTAGTACTGCGAACAAACAGACAGACAAACAGACAGACAGACAGACAGACAAACCAACCGATCAACATACTTGCCAGAATCTTATACGGCAAGTGACAAACAAACAAATGAAAAATTGGTCAGAGCCCGAGGACTTGCTGGAATGTACCGTTGCTAGTTACATAGTATTGTTGCGAATATGGAATTTGGCCTCCATATCCGCTTGTAAATACTCCCCTATTTCCCCAATACCCCCCAACTATCCCCAATCCCCCATTCCCTAGTCCCATTGTCTGTAAACAACACTCTGTAGAACCGACCTTCCCCTTTTTCCCCCATTAAATGTCGTGCCCAGGTCCACCGCATCTCACGTAGACAACTTTCGGACATCTTGCTAGTTATTCTTAGTCTATGTCAGTTAAGGACTCCTTTCCATTAATTCTGACTCTTCGTTGCACCAGAATGTGATTATATGGCACCAGTAGTGAGTTTAGGACCTTCCCATACCTCCTTCCATCTTCTTCCCCAAACAACAACAACAACAACAACTACAGCTACAACAACAACTACAACCACGGCGCGCGGGGGGAGTGTGCGTCCTCCCACCAGCTCGGTTAGCCGCCATGACCATGCGCTCCACGGGGTTACCACGAAGGGGCTCCCTGTCAGCCCCTCGTCAAGGGCGGAGCCGGTAACCCCCCCGCATGCACCCAATGAGAAGCAACGAGCCGATTCCATCTGGGGCGGAGCTAACGAGCCGAGGGCGTGTCACTCCCCGCCGGATATACGCAGCGACTTACCGGATGTGAGGTGAGATGCGCCCCGAGCTTGAGAAGACAAGAGAGCCACCTCCGAGCGCTGAGAGACCTCCTGCATCTTTTGGGCCGCGCTATCCTGTCCCTGAGCACAAGGTGCACCTTGTGCTGGCCATCGAATACCCGCTTTCCTTGCCATCAATCCCCGTGTGAGTCAGCCTTTTGTCCCGTTTATCTGTCGTCTGTTGGGGTTAATATAAGTGTGTCTAAGTGCCTGTCTTGCTATGATGTCCCTCTTGTAGTTGTAATCTAACCTTCCGAACGAATATAACCTCCTCCGGAGGTCTTGAGAACCGTATCCCTGGTGTCGTGTCATTTGAATCCCAGCCGTGTGTCTTTTCCTTCATTGATCTAGCGTAGCGCGATTAGTCAACGTTCGGGTATAATCGGGTAACTTGTGCAGACGTGGTCATACCAAACCGCTCGGTAAATAACATCTAAGCCGCGTCTGTAACAATTGGTGTCGAGGAGTGGAATTCGAACCCGGGACTAAATTTATTAGGCCCAAATTTGTAGTAGAATCGGTTCGGAGCGCGTTTCCCGCGCGAAATTATAACGGCGAAATTTGAATTTGTTATACGGAAATAAAAACCCGAATTTTGAAAGTCGCGCTATGGCAGACCAAGACAGCTGGGGTCCGGTAGGGGAGAGTGAGGCAGGGTCGGTCCAGGACCAAATTGAGGGACGCGAGGAGAGCGAAGCAGTGAGGGCGGCAGGGTCGCAAAATAGCGTTGTCACGCACGAGGTGGCCACGGCGTCCACGCCCGCGACCGTGGCAGCGCCCCTGGTGGATTCGAACCTTTTCCTCCTGCAAATGAGGGCCCTTATGGAACAAATGGTGGGAATGAGGGCTGATAGTGAGCGGTTGGGAAACCAAATGGGGGTAATGAGGGACGAAGCGAGGGGTACCAGTGAGGGGTTAGACAATAATTTTAAGGGATTAGACAAGAAATTTGGGAAGTTAGACAATAATTTTGAGGAGTTAGACAAGAAATTTGGGAAGTTAGACAATAATTTTGAGGAGTTAGACAAGAAATTTGGGAAGTTAGACAATAATTTTGAGGAGTTAGACAAGAAATTTGGGAAGTTAGACAATAATTTTGAGGGGTTAGACAACGGGATAAAAGAGGTGAGAAATGGGTTAATGGGGGTAGAAAACAGAATGGCCGCTCAAGAGAATCAAATGGAAGGGATGCAAAAGGGGTTAGAGGGGTTAGAAAACAGTATGGAAGGCAAATTGAGGGACATGAGGGACCAAGCGGAAAGGGAAGTTAACCAAATGGGGCAGCAGATAGAGGGGGTCAGAATGGGGGTAGAAACCAAACTGGATGCTCACAGGGAGGAGATGGAGCAGATGAGGGTGGCATCTGGGCAGGAGATGCAAGTGATGGGAGAGGAGATCAGAGGAGGAGTGAGTGAGGAGGTCGGAGGAGTGCGCGAGGAGGTGAGGCACTGTAAGGAGCACATGGAGAAGGAGGTGAGAAAGGGGACTGTAAAGTTACAAGGGGGCATAGAGGACCTGACGCAGGAGGTGGAACAGCTGACGGAGGGACAAAAAGGACTAACGGAGCAGGTTCAAAGGAACACTGCGGTATTAGGAGGTTTAAAAGCGACACAAAACGACATAAAAAACGACTTAATAGCGACAAAGAGGGAATGTCAGATGGTACGTGAGGGACTGACAACGAGGTTGGACGAGGTGATAGAGGTAATGGAGACGAAGGACCGGCAGGTGAGGACGCACCTGGAAACGGTCAAGGTAGCCTTAGAGGATGAGCTTGAGGAGACGTACCGGGGAATAAAAGAGGTGAAGCAGAAATTAGAAGAAGTGGAAGAAGGGGTGAGCGAAATTAAGAAGCGACGGAGAGGGGATAAGAAAGAGATAAAAGAGGAGATAAAAGAATTGGTCCAAAGTCTGTGTTTGGATCGTGATGATGTGCTCATTAACCGGATGAGGGATTCGCAGGTGATGGAGGAGAAGCGAAGAGGAAGAGGACCCGGTGTAAGTGGTGACCAATATGGTCGTGCGTATGATGCGCCAGGTGATTTTAGAAGCTTGGGGGTCGAGATGGACCCGGGTGTTCGTGAGAGGCCGTTGGTGAAGTGTGCGACAGGTCTGGTGTGCGAAAAAGGAGGTGTGCGAGAAAGTCCGACTCTGGGGTGTGTGAGGAAAAAGTGCACGCCGAGGAGTGAGGGTGCTGGCGAGAGTGAGTCTGTCGTAGCGAGTGTGCGAGGGAGCACATGGAAGCGCGGTGTGGTAAGTGTTACAGAGGGTGTGACGGGAGAGTGTGCGCAGGAGTGTGCGCGAGAAAGGTGTGTGACGGACAGGTGCATGGGGAAAGAGTGCGCTGTCAAAGGCAAGGAAGAATGCATGCCTGTGGTGAGTGTTACAGAGGGTGTGACGGGAGAGTGTGCGCAAGAGTGTGCGCGAGAAAGGTGTGTAACGGACAGGTGCATGAGGAAAGAGTGC
This sequence comes from Myxine glutinosa, assembly GCF_964187855.1. NCBI lineage: Eukaryota > Metazoa > Chordata > Myxini > Myxiniformes > Myxinidae > Myxine > Myxine glutinosa. The sequence goes on from NC_136261.1 coordinate 347,718,444, forward strand.
GCTGTCAAGAGTAAGGGTGAGTGCGCTGTCAAGAATGGAGGTGAGAGTAGTGAGAGTGACAAGGAGAGTGAGTTGGTTGTGACAGGTGAGCGAGGATGTACACCTGGGATGGAAGGATGCACACCTGGAATGGTAGAGCGTGAGTGGGAATGCACGCTGGAGTTGGTGGTGAGGCACGTGGTTGGGTGTGCGAATGAGGGCACACCTGTGATTGTCACAGAGGAGGTGACCGAGAAGGGGGCGCGAAGAGGTGTGTTAGTGAGGTGTGCGACCAACGAATGTGTGCCAAGGTGTTCGGTGGTCAGGTGTGTGACCAAGTCTGTGAGTGGAATGAGGGTACCTGGGTGTGTAAGGAAAGGTAGCATGGGAACGGCTGGATGTGTGAGCAAGGAACGGGCTGCGGGGTGTAAGCATGCAGGTGAAGCATCGACGTTACACGGGTTAGAGGTTAGAGCGACTTTTAGCCGAATCGGGCCCTCGGTGCGTGCTGGGCCTCGCTTTGAACGGCCGCGTCCGTGCTCCACTAGGCGGAGCGGGCGGCTGGATAAGAAGGGTCGTCATGGCGACCACTTTTTGTTGAGGCATTCCGGCAGGTCGAGATCGAGCCATTGGATGGCTCCACGCCGAGATGGTGCGTGGGATCTCGGCCCGGGTAAGCCCCCGTCCCTGCACCGAGTGCCGGACGTATCCAGCCGCTGGCACCAAACAACCCGCATTCATGGCTTGGCTTTACGAAGCCGGGCTTTGGACAGGAATTGGCGCACCGAGAGGCATTAGTGAGTAGACTGGGTGATGAGGTTAGTGTTTTGGACCCAAAAATTGGAGAAAAACAAAATTTGATGATTGGCAAGGGATTGGCAGTAGTGATTGGCAGATGATGGGTAGTGATTGGCCAAATTTTTGATTTGTTGAAATTTGATGTGCAAAATTGGTAGTGAGCGATGGGCCCGATGGGTAAGGATGGCATCCCTGCCACCCTTCCCATGTGTGGGGGCAAAGGAGCAATAGCTTATGGGGTGTATGGCAGTGAAAACTAGCCCGGGTGGGTTAGGTTATATTGATAGGGATCTAGAGAAGATGACCTTAGGTGACGTTAAGGTTAGTTAGTGACTGATACCTGTAGTGGGGACGCAGGTAGTTTAGTGTGGATGATAATGACGTGGGAGCGCAATAGTTTAAAGGGACGACTGGGAAGCGCAAGTTTCAGAAGGGAGTAGTTAGCTGAGATGATGCCGTGTGTGTGAGAATTGAACAGGTGTGGTTGCACAGGTGTGCAACTGGACAGGTGTGTGGAGCAGTGTGTGAGTAATGAGTGTTGTGGATCAGCGCGAATGCGCTTGGGGAGAGAAGGGTGCAGGTGGCACCAGGTGTGAGAGCACAGGTGTGCAAGTACAGGTGTGTGGAGAGAGTTGGAGTAAGTGGTACGGAGTGGTGTGCATGGTGCGAAGGTGTGGATGGGGGAAGAGTGGACCCCTTTCACGAGTACCCGGGGCGGGTAGTGTAAGTGTTAGGTAGAGGGTACAGGTAAATTGTGGTAGGATATTGGCATCTGTGGTGCGGTTGCAGAATGGTGTTGTGAATGGGTGCATTAGTGTTGTGGAAATGGCTGGGCGTGTAGCCTGTTAGTGTGTGTAGTTGGTTGGGCACTCCACCACTGTGAGGATGTCGGCCAGGTGAGGCCGCAGGTGGGCTCTGGGAGCCGGTAGTTGTGAGTGGGTGCCTGAGGATCCCGGGTGTGGATCGGGCAGCCCAGTGCCAGAGAGGGCACCGAGTGGGGAGAGCGCCAGAGGGCCTTCCCCAGGTAGTTAGGTTAGAGTAAGGAGCAGGTAAGCTCGGAGGCAACTGCAGTGGTGGGGGTGTGCAGGTGGGTAGACCCGCTGGGAGAGGTACACGCCACAGCCCAGAAATTGTGCGAGGGCACCGGGAGATGAATCGGGGGAGTGAGACCCCAAATTGAAAAGCACCACAGTTGGCCAATGGGAATTGGTTTTTAGAACCCATAGTGTAAGAGGGCCAATGGTTTGGCCGGAGAAAGACCCCAGGTAGTGTAAAGTTGTTAAAGTCATTTAGGAAATAGTTAGGATTGATGAACCTGTCGCACCATACGCAGCCACTTACCTGTGGTGATGATGATGACTCCACACCTGTGTTTTCTTTGTTTTGTTGCAGGAAGTGAGATTGCTGTGGATTTGTGAGACGCATCACGACGTGGATGAGACATTGGGGTGATTCCATCTCTCCCTCCTTAGGAGGGACTGATGATGAATTGGTAATGGCAAATTTTGATGTTGAGTTGGAGATGGCAAATTTTGATGAAAGTTGACAATGGCAAATTTGATTGGTTAGGAGGGAGAGAAGACGAATTTGGTATATGGGAGGAACGGGGAAGACAGTAGGGATGGTTGTTGATTTGTAAAGTAGATGTTTATGGGTAGTGTTGTGTTTTGTGGATACAGTAAGGGGTAAGGGAGGGGCCATGTAGGTTACCTGGTGGGGGGGGGGGGGCGTACGATAGGAACGTACCTGTCTCACCTGGTTCCCATGTGCCCCCAGTGTGCATCATCTTACATTGCGTGCACTTTTGCGCCCTTACCACCTTACTCACTTGTCTGCTTCTTTTGTCTCCCACCTCCGAGGATCTGGCTTTGGGGCAGAGAGAGAGGAGAGAGGGGTGCTGGCTCCGCAGTTGTGGGCCTGCACTTTCACTGCTTGCTGCTTGGATCGATACACCATATGGACCGCAATGTTTGTGGCCACCCACAATGGACCGCAGCTCTTTTAGCGGCCAAGCACCACCCGTGGATGGACCTATGGGTCAACGTGGCACCTATGCCATACAAGGTGAACCACTTATAGTTGGCCCCCTGACGGCCACAATACAGAAATGGACGCGGTTGGCGCCTTTCTTGATTTTTTGAAAGAAGTAAGAAGGCCAAGTGCACCACATGAAGGCAAGACCAGCGGCAGAACATCGGCCGGCTGTGACACCACCGGTGATTCATAAACACTTTATTGGTGCACCGGATGGTGCTCACTGTGTGATGGGGTGGTGCTTTTCGTGCTGGAAAAGGGTGCTCTGCACGTTATTAAAGGCCGTAGGCCACAGAGCACTCGTGGGTTGGTGTATCGATGCTGGCATGCGTGCTCTCTCTATGCATAACATCTGCATGTGTCCCTCCAAAGACAGGTCCTGGATCGTAGTGTAAATAGCAGCGTAGTCTTGTAAATAATGCTCCCTACCGGCTGTATGTTTAGTTTGAGGATTCTTTCCGGATTCGGTTATCCTGTGGGTGTGTTTCTGTGAGGAGAAGGGTGCAACGTCGCAGGGGGACATATTTACTCATTTGTGAATATCTGTAAAACTGTCGCACTCAGGGTAGAGTTAATAGTAGAGGGAACTACATTGCGTGCCACACTAAAGTAGGTAAAAATTTATCGGGTCGGGACGCCCCGAGGGTAGAGAAGGGTGCAATGTTGCGAATATGGAATTTGGCCTCCATATCCGCTTGTAAATACTCCCCTATTTCCCCAATACTCCCCAACTATCCCCAATCCCCCATTCCCTAGTCCCATTGTCTGTAAACAACACTCTGTAGAACCGACCTCCCCCTTTTTCCCCCATTAAATGTCGTGCCCAGGTCCACCGCATCTCACGTAGACAACTTTCGGACATCTTGCTAGTTATTCTTAGTCTATGTCAGTTAAGGACTCCTTTCCATTAATTCTGACTCTTCGTTGCACCAGAATGTGATTATATGGCACCAGTAGTGAGTTTAGGACCTTCCCATACCTCCTCCCATCTTCTTCCCCAAACAACAACAACAACAACAACTACAGCTACAACAACAACTACAACCACGGCGCGCGGGGGGAGTGTGCGTCCTCCCACCAGCTCGGTTAGCCGCCATGACCATGCGCTCCACGGGGTTACCACGAAGGGGCTCCCTGTCAGCCCCTCGTCAAGGGCGGAGCCGGTAACCCCCCCGCATGCACCCAATGAGAAGCAACGAGCCGATTCCATCTGGGGCGGAGCTAACGAGCCGAGGGCGTGTCACTCCCCGCCGGATATACGCAGCGACTTACCGGATGTGAGGTGAGATGCGCCCCGAGCTTGAGAAGACAAGAGAGCCACCTCCGAGCGCTGAGAGACCTCCTGCATCTTTTGGGCCGCGCTATCCTGTCCCTGAGCACAAGGTGCACCTTGTGCTGGCCATCGAATACCCGCTTTCCTTGCCATCAATCCCCGTGTGAGTCAGCCTTTTGTCCCGTTTATCTGTCGTCTGTTGGGGTTAATATAAGTGTGTCTAAGTGCCTGTCTTGCTATGATGTCCCTCTTGTAGTTGTAATCTAACCTTCCGAACGAATATAACCTCCTCCGGAGGTCTTGAGAACCGTATCCCTGGTGTCGTGTCATTTTAATCCCAGCCGTGTGTCTTTTCCTTCATTGATCTAGCGTAGCGCGATTAGTCAACGTTCGGGTATAATCGGGTAACTTGTGCAGACGTGGTCATACCAAACCGCTCGGTAAATAACATCTAAGCCGCGTCTGTAACAGTATAATGGCGATACAACAATTTTTACCGCTTTGCTTTGAAGAACAGGAATGAAGGGGGAGTAGCGTGTTGATATGTCTGGTTGAAGGCTTTGGGTGGTGAGGGGGCTTGAAGCCAGATTTTAATCTTACAGCCGCCATGTTGGTGCTCGCCGTCACTGCGATGCGAAGCGAAACACGCCTCAGAGTTGTCACATTCACAATCGCTATATCGTATGTACTCCCGATACGTGTTTCCTTCATTGTAAAAACTACCAAGTCAACAGTTAAAAGGATTTTGCCGATAGGTGTTATGGCCTTGGCAAGATCGATGGAGACAGCGATCTGTTAGCTTATACACCGCCCAAATAGCTATGTGGAATTCTCTCCTGTAGAGATTAAACCCACGTTGTTTGAACTTTGGCAGAGGTCATTATTTACTTTTAATGATGTTTATATACTAATCAAAAAGAAGATAATTGGTTTTGGGTCTTCCTTTCCGCATATCCCGTGGGATTGTGAGTTGGAGAGACGACGTGATGGCGGGTACCATTCCAAGTTAGCAAAAAACGATTTTCACGTTTTGGGTAACCTTGAGCTTGACCTTGGGCCTCGAGAGTAAAAAATTGGGCACAATCGATTCCAGGGCAAGGCAAATATGTGTGTAAAGTATGGCGATGATATGTGCAACGATGTAGACGTAGTACTGCGCACAAACAGACAGACAGACAGACAGACCAATCAACCAACATACTTGCCGGAATCTATTCCGGCAAGTAACAAACAAGAAAGAAACCAGAGTGAAAACTGAGTATACTCCCTTTCAGCGTGCGTTTTCCCCGGCCCCCTTCGGTGCCCGGCGATGACGTCATGCAGCGCCTCGAGATGGCATAGCAAAGGAGCGGTGTGCAACAAATGGAGTGAAAACTGAGTACCCCCTTCGGTGCCCGGCGATGACGTCATGCAGCGCCTGGAGATGGAATAGGAAAGGAGCGGTGTAGAATAATCACAATAATCGATATAAGCACCCTCCATTCTTGCAATTTCTCTTCGCATTTTGCACTTTGTGAAATCCTTCCTTTTTTGGTAATCGTTGCCAGACATAGCCAGACATAACAGGTTTCCTGGCTGATTGTGGTTTACCCATTTGGAATGTGACCTTTCTTAGTTGCACCCTTAATCGCCAAGTCCTAATCCATCCACAGTAACATTTATACCTGCTTTCACAAACTCCAGTTAGCATGAATCTTGAACTATATCGTACATTCATTACACATGAATGAAAAGATTATTCCATGAATGAATATACAAATCTTTATAAAAAGCCCAATTTTTATCGGATTTAAACACGGATATCGATATAATTAGTTTGATGGTGAGCTCCGATCATCAAATATGTTATCATATGTGAGAAACAACTCTGAATTAAGATGTTACCATGATCGGTAAGTTTGGTAAAGGAGTCACGTGACCTTTCAAATGCGCTAATTATTCAAAAACTGAAAATAGTACAATAGCAACCTATACATAGATTTAAAGGTAATTTTACTGCTCATCTAACTTCACTCTCAAGGGTGAAAAAAAGTTTGAAGAAAAAAGGACCCACGTGACGCCAACTCCAAACCACCACTTCACAACGGATGAACCTCCAATGATTTCCTCGTCCTCACAACAAGGTGAGTTGTTGTTTTGCTTTGTTTGGGATCTTACTGCTTTGAGCTCCCCAGGTTAATCACAACGAAACTTTCTACCGTCAGATTTTTAACCACGATACACCTGAATATGGGTGTTATACCGTGACGGTGATGAGGAGGTCATTTGGTCCGTTGTTGTCCTGTTGCACTCCCGAGTTAATTTATATACAAACCTGAGGTTTCCCGTTGGTATGTCTTTACTACACCTTCACTCCTTTACACACTTTAGACCCTTTCCACCCCTTAGACCCTTTCCAACCCTTAGACCCCTCTAGACTCTTTACTCCCTTTATACCCCTTTGACCCTTTACACTCCTTTAGACCACTTTGACCCTTTACACCCCTTTGACCGTTTACACCCCCCTATACACCATAGACCCTTTACACCCATTAGAACATCTTTGGACCCCTTAGACCCCTTTTAACCCTTTAGACCCCTCAGACCTCTTTAGACCCTTTACACCCCTTAGACGCTTTAAGCCCCTTGGACATCTTTAGACCTTTACACCCATTAGACCCTTTAAACCCCTTAGACCGTTTAAACCCCTTAGACTCCGTTCGACCCTTTACACCCCTTACACTCCTTAGATGCTTTATACCCCCCTTAGACCTCTTTGACCATTTACACCCCTTTAGACCCCTAACACTCCTTAGACCCTTGACTCCCCTTAAACCCTAACAACCCTAACCCTTGTGTCCAAGTTTCATCAAAATTGTGTTAATGACTGAAGTGTTTACAGACTCGCTCACTTACCTACTGGACACTGCTCGGTCGCATAAACTCATCGGACTGAAGTCCAGGTGAGATAAAAAAATAAAAAAAACTACGAGGGTCTGGATTTAATGAGGATGAAACCTAGTCTATCCAACTCTAGAAGATGATGGATTATTTGGTTTTAATCACAAATTACAAATCCAGATGATGGATGACCTCAACCTAGTTGTGGTAATCATCAATACAAATGTCCTATCTGATGCTCAGGAAAACCCTCTCGTCCTTTTTGCAGATGACTCCACATTGTGTCGTACGTAACTCCCATCTTTCCACCAGGCAGACAGCAGATGCGTTTCTCTCTGCCGATCTGGAATTGATAAAGGTCTGATTTGATAAATATAACATCCTTCAATCCAGCTGGAAAATCTCAGTCTCTCCCTAACACACAAATGAACCTTCCTATCCATTTCCTTGATCATCCACTGGAAGACGTTCAATCACTTGAACTTCAAGGCCTCGCGCATCAGCCATGACCTTTCCTGGGCCGACCACATAACAAAAGCTGCCATCTAAAGCCAGCCGTAGACTGGGCATTCTGCATCTATGCAAGTCTTTCTTGGGAAATCAGAGTCTACAAGGCAGAGATACCCCGTCTGTAGCTCAATGGAGTCCTGCTCTCCGTTATGAGCTGGCGCCCCAGCATCACATCTGTATCTCCTGGATTCTGTGGGAATCTAAGGTTAGCAAACCTATTGGGGAATCTCTTGTGTTGAGGCCCAATCACAAGGTCTGTTACTTTCACATCACATGCAGTTCATTCTCCGATATTGCTCCTTCTGCTCTCTCTCAGTCCTCCGGACCTTCCCTTTTCTATTCCAGGATGCACGTGCTCTTCCACTCAAACCATTCCTCGTTAAACTTCCAAAACCCAGGCAGACTGCACACCCCAACTCGACTCTAATCTCACTCTTCCCTCCAAGTCTTCAAGGCAGCTGTTCACCACCATCTCAGATCATCCCAAAACCAAAACCATGACCTTTTCTATCCTCTTTAACCTCATCCCTGCAATCAATTTTTCCTCCTGAGAGTTTCCTTATGTATCCATGTTGTCCACCCCATGCGTTCTCTCCTGACCCAATTCCTCCCCACACCTATTGCTTGTCCGTCTCCATCTATCTTGGTTTTCAACTCTGCTGCTGGTGTTTCACCCCTCTCTCCTTTTGCATCCTGTTTTTGTCTGTTACGTCCTGATCCGTTCAGTGTACTAGCTCTTCCACGAGCCTCGACTATGTATACCAAAAAAACAACTTTTAATCCACGCTTCTCCCATTAATGGAACCACCTTGCAGAGGCTGTTCTGTTTTACTCTTCACTCCAGGACTTCAAGCAAGCAATGCAATGCTATCTCTTCTCTCCCACCCTCCACCTCATCCTGATCCATGATCTTTATTACCTCAATGAACCTTTCCCAATCAAACCATCTTACTTGCTAGTTTCAGTGTTTCCTTCCCTCCTCACTTTACTCTTTTCCTGCTCGTTCATCCCCTTAATGTTTATCCCACTGTCAGGTCGACATTGATCTTCAATGAGCCTCTCTCCCGTAAAGAAAATAAAAGTACCAGGAGTAATTACCTTGGTCGACAGAGGAAATTCAGTGAAGACCGCCATTGATTTTCATGATCATCCTATGACGTGTACAGATAGATTTGTCCAACTACTGGTGTTGCTTTCAAGAGCAGATACAAAATGTCTGCTGAAAGAGTAATATATCCATGAGTCTCCTGATGCAGGAGAACAAATCACTCGCGTGTTTCATCAACGTGGGAACCTGATGTTACACGTTGCATAAATGGTCGTCATATTCCCACCAAGCACCTAGCATTGTCTGACAACAATGGATGTAGAATCAAAAGGATAAAAGATTCTTTTGTTAACATTTATGGTGTGTGCATTCTAATTAGGCAATTGTTTTCAAATGCTGTGAAGGTGACACGAAGCTGTTAGATTTTCATGACGTAAGATTGTTCAGAAATCTTCCTTACATGCTCACTATTTACAACAAGACAATGTGATGTTCATTTACTTGGTGACAATGGCTGTGAATACGTAAACGAGTAATACAGGATGGAGAAATGCATACCACGCCCATGACTGATGTGATTGGATGGGATTGAGGGGTGTGGCCGGAAGCTTAAAGGAAGAGGAGGAGCTTACGGCTGGCTGAATCTCTCTTTTTGCTGTGGGGTTGCTGGCAGGGGGAAGTCTTTCACGAACTGGCTGGTCAGTGAGCATGTGAGCATTTTGTGATACAAAACTTTATGTGAAACACCAATTCGATCTGAGGTTCATAGTCTGGTCAAGAATTTAACCCAGAAGAGACAGCTCCAAGGCAAGTGTGCTACCTCTGCATCAACCTGTCCGACCACAATTACGTTACAATATGTCAAATATGGTTTACATATTCAAGTAAGTGCAAATCAAACAATTGATACAGCATCAGCTCTGCAGCAAATTTATATTTGACATTCTGTACCAAAAATTTACATTCAAAGCAAAAAATGGAGATGAGCCTTTCTGTGTCCGTCCCACATCATTTCCTCGTGCTCGATACATCACATGCTTCATCACATGCTTCATCACATGCTCCTTGCTTCCTCTCTGTTCCAAAAACAACTTGGGAACTCGCCTCTCCCCCATCCCCTAGGAAAAATTCAGGTTGCACATCTGCTTATATGTTAATACTGTTGTGGAAATGATTCCTCGGGGTTAATAAATGATTAATCTAGTGTAGTTATTTCCACATTGAATGTTTAGCATAAGCATAGAAGTAATTAAATGTCGTTTAGATATGCGTCGCTAATTCGTACAATTTACAAAAAACATTACAAATTTTTTTTAAAACATTTTCCCAAAAAGCAACCAAACAAGGTAGGAAGGAATGATAAGGTAGGAATGACACCACGATACAACCACACACTCGTTTTATGGATTGCCATCACGACATCTTTTGACATTTTTGTTATAGGTGGCAATTGTAGCATTTGCATCAAAATGTCTATGTTGGAGGTAGTTGTAGATTTTGTTACGGATTCGTCACTTCCGTTGTGGTGGTTTGCATCCACTGTAAATATTTCTGATTCCATATACTATTATTGTTTTCAAAAGGTTTATTGTCCATGAACTGTTTTCAAAAGGTAAAAAAGTTAATGTTAAAAGAAACAGGAAACCGGATCGGGAACCGGACGACGAAGAGGAAGAAGAGGGAGAAAAGAGGGCGGAGCGAGTGAGTCGGACAAGAAGGAGCCGAGCTACTTGCGGTCTGGAGCGAACGTTGGCGAGCAAGAGTCACTAGTGAACTTTCGGGTTTCCGGGAAAGGGATTCCTGCGACGGAGTTGTCATCGCTGTGACCGATCAACCTGCGTGTCAGGTTTTTGGCGGTGGATTCCGAGGAGAATTATCGCCGGGCCATTACGTCTCAAGAACGGGTCGTCGGCCATTTTGACTCGCGCGCTTCGCGCGTCGAGCAAGGTTTCTTTGCTTCGTCAGCCGTTTTCACCGCTTTCAGACGTATCTGGTGTGCGTGTGTGCACCGTGGCTTTTGAAGATTAATTTGCGGTTCGCCGACTGTGAGCCGTGAAAGTCCATACCCGAAGGTGTGATCTCTCAGTCGCCTGGAGGGTGCCTTTGGATTTCCCAGTCGCCTTGAGGGCGCCTTTGTGACTATACTTGCCATCCGCACGGGATTCTGGTCTCGATTGGACATCGTTCTGGCGATCGCTGGAGCGAATCAACGTTGGCTTGAAGCCGGGAATAAGAGACATTGGGGAATGTTCTTGGTTCACTCACTTGGAGCACAGTGAGTTATATATTAAGAAACTGATGGTACCATCATAGGACATATTAATTGTACTTTTGATTACTATTACTGTTGTACTGTTATTCTTGTGTGATCTTAATACAATATGTGTTTGTGAGTAACAATTGGGGTGGCTTCTCCATTGATCTTGGACATACAGAATAACACATTTTCTGCCGTGACTCCTCTCGGGGCTCGGAGGTACACCGTGACAAGGGGGTCGGGGAGGAGCACGTAACGATTTGTAGTGTGGGTTGGTGTCATTGTATATTTTATTTGTTGTGGGATTGAGACGGAACAATTTTTCATGTCGTGACACAATTTTTCTTTACCCTCTGTCCTTTCTCTGCTCCTTCCATCTTCTTACCATGTAAGGTAAGACAAACTCATTTTGTCTTACCTTACAATCCACGAGGCCTTGTAATCCATGACAGAGACTTTACGGCAGACAGTTTTACGGATAAGAGTGAGTTTTACAGCAGAGTTTCTCTCTCTGCATCGGTGTAAATGGCGTTCAGCAATTTGTAGTGTAGGTTGGTGTCATTGTATATTTTATTTGTTGTGGGATTGAGACTGAACAATTTTTCATGTCGTGACACAATTTTTCTTTACCCTCTGTCCTTTCTCTGCTCCTTCCATCCTCTTACCATGTGAGGTAAGACAAACTCATTTTGTCTTACCTTACGGCTACCGCTGGGTTTTCACAATCGCCTTGCACCTATCAAGGACGCGGAGCGATCACCATGCCGGGCTCGTCCAGGACGCCCAGGCAGGCTCGCCATCAACTTGCCAGGCCGCAGCCAGGACGCTCGGCCACGCCCCCTCTCGCCTTTCCTGGGCAAACGCTCCGGGATAATGTGTGTATATATATTGCTGCCCGATAAACGGGCTTTTGAGAGTACCTGAGTGTTTTGTTTGAATAAAGCAACTCGGACGAATTCCAGCTTTTTGTCGCGTCCATTCTTCCGATCGACGTGGGAGCCCGAGCTCCTTCATTGGTGACCTACCGACATGGACACGGCAGTGGCCCTTAAACTGCCTACCTTCTGGGAGGCTCACGTGGCGGTTTGGTTCGCACAGGCGGACTCCCTGTTCGCCCTGCGAGGCATTACGGCCGACGACACCCGCTTCCACCATGTGGTAGCAGCGCTCGGTTCAGCCACCGCGACCCGCGCCCTGAGCCTCCTCGAGACCGCTGACAAATACGGCACGATTAAAAACCTTCTCCTCGACGCTTTCGCCCTCCCATCGGCGGAACGCGCACGGCGCCTGCTCGACCTGCCCGAGCTCGGCGACACGCGCCCTTTCGAGCGAATGGACTACATGCTTTCGCTGCTCGGCGAGCACTCTCCGGCATTCCTGTTCCGGGAGCTGTTCCTCCGTCAGCTGCCTAGCCCGGTACGCCTCGCCCTGGCAAGCACGACGATCACGGATCCCCGTGCCCTTGCCAGGGAAGCCGACAAGATCTCCGCCGCAGGCCAGCGCATCGCAGCAGCGACCTGGGGCCCACCGCCGTCCGACGCAACACCCATGGTGCCCGAGCACCCGGCACGGTCGACGACCGAACTGCCGACGCAATTGGCGGCCGCTACACCGAGCCGACCACCTCCAGCACGACGACCGGGGCCTCCACCTCACCAAGCGTGGTGTTACTATCATGCCAGGTTCGGACAGAAGGCCCGGACATGCCGACCCCCGTGCACCTTCGGCAGGCCGGGAAACGGCCGGGCCGGCGTTCATTACCAGCCATGAGCACCGGCCACACGGGCAACTTACTGTTCATCATGGATAAAGCGTCCGGACAGCACTTCCTGTGCGACACCGGCGCCCAACTGAGCGTCATACCCGCCTCTGACCAGGACAGGCAGTCCGCGGTTTGCGGCCCCTCCTTGGTTGCGGCCAACGGATCGGCCATCCGCACCTTCGGCCCGCGCAACATCACCCTCTGCTTCGGCGGCCAACGCTTTGCTTGGACGTTTGTAACCGCAAACGTGCCCATGGCTCTGCTAGGCGCCGACTTCCTCTGCGCACACGGACTGCTGGTAGACGTCCAACGGCGTCGTTTAATCAATGCCGAAACCTTCAGCTCCCTGGTATGCACATTGAGCAGCTCCGCGCCGACCGAGCTGGGATGCGCCCTCCCGGCGGTGAACGAGTTTGCTCGCCTGCTCACGGAGTTCCCGGCCCTCACGCGGCCGACGTTTTCGGCCGTCGCAGTACGGCATGGGATCGAGCACCACATACCAACCACGGGCCCGCCAGTCTACGCCAGAGCCCGCCGCCTCGACCCAGCCAAGCTCGCCGTGGCCAAAGCCGAGTTCGACGCTTTAGAACACCTCGGCATCGTGCGGCGCTCCGATAGCGCGTGGGCTTCACCACTACACATCGTCCCAAAGCCAGGGGGCGGCTGGCACCCATGTGGCGACTACCGCCACCTTAACGACGCTACCACCCCCGACAGGTATCCGATCCCGCACATCCAAGACTTCTCCGCCCGTCTGGCGGGATGGGTCATTTTTTCGAAAATTGATCTCATACGGGGATATCACCAGGTACCTGTCAGGGCGGCCGACGTCCCTAAAACGGCAGTCATCACGCCGTTCGGCTTATTCGAATTCTTACGGATGCCATTTGGTCTCAAGAACGCGGCTCAGGCGTTCCAGCGCTTGATGGACGGCGTGCTGCGTGACCTGCCGTTCCTTTTCGTTTACCTGGACGACATCCTCGTCGCCAGCACGTCCCGGGCCGAGCACCTCCTCCACCTCCAAACACTGTTCGGGCGCCTCAGCGAGCACGGCCTCATCGTCAACCCAGCCAAATGCCACTTCGGCACGATGGCCGTTGATTTTTTGGGCCACCACATCACCAAGAACGGGGCCGTGCCGCTGCCAAACAAGGTCGAGGCCATCACCACGTTCCCACGTCCCCGCACCATAAAGGCCCTGCAGGAATTCCTGGGAATGGTGAATTTTTATCACCGCTTCGTGCCCCGCGCTGCTCAACTCATGCGGCCCCTCTACGAAGCCCTCTGGGGCAAGCCGGCCAAGCACGACATCGCCTGGTCCGCAGCAATGGACGCGGCCTTCCAAAGCTCAAAGCGGGCCCTCGCCGACGCAACACTGCTCGCTCACCCGGTGCTCAACGCTCCCATCGCCATCACCACGGATGCCTCCGACTACGCGGTGGGCGCCGTACATGAGCAATGGGTGAACGGGGTTTGGCAGCCACTCGCTTTTTTCAGCCGGCAGCTCCGGCCGAACGAGCTCAAATACAGCACGGTAACAGCAACAGCGCCACCACTCCGCCGTGTCGGAGTTTACCACGGACATCCGGCACGTCGCCGGCAAAAACAACGCCGTGGCCGACTGTCTTTCCCGGGCCAGCGCGAACGCGGTCCACCTGGGCGTAGACTTCGCGCTTATGGCGGCGGACCAAACCACCGACACCACGGTGCAAGCCCTCCGGGCGTCGGACACGGGCCTCCGCCTGGCCGACATCCCCTTCGCGGACACTGTCCTGCTCTGCGACGTCTCCCAAGGCCAGCCTCGCCCCATCGTGCCCGTCACCTGGCAACGCCGCATCTTCGCCTCCCTCCACGGCCTTTCCCACCCGGGCCGGAAAGCTTCCCAGAAGCTGGTGTCGGTGCAATTCGTCTGGCACGGCCTTCGTCGGGATGTCCGCGATTGGACCAGCACCTGCACAGCCTACCAACGGGCCAAGGTCCACCGACACACCCAGGCCCCGCTGGCACCTTTCACCGTGCCCGAACGACGTTTCGACCACGTCAACGTGGATCTGGTGGGCCCCCTCCCCCCGTCACGGGGGTTCACACACCTGCTCACCATGGTGGACAGGACCACCAGGTGGCCGGAGGCCGTTCCCCTCGTCTACACCACCACCGCCGACGTGGCGCAGGCTTTCATCGCCACCTGGGTCGCCCGCTTCGGCGCACCGGCGGACATCTCATCAGACCGCGGACCACAGTTCACCTCCGAGCTGTGGGGCGCGGTCGCCCGCAACCTGGGGGTCAAGCTCCACCGTACTACGGCCTACCACCCCCAAGCAAACGGGTTGTGCGAGCGATTCCACCGCTCCATGAAGGCTGCGCTCATGGCCGGCCTTCAAGACGGCGGTTGGGCCGACCGGCTGCCGTGGGTCCTTTTGGGCCTCCGCACGGCCCCCAAGGAGGATCTCCAGGCATCCACCGCCGAGCTTGTCTATGGCCAGGCGCTACGCGTCCCGGGCGAATTCGTGCCCGACGCTACCAGTCCCTGGTCCGCAGCTCACCAGCGCTCGGACCTCCAGGAGGCCGCCCGACGGTTTGCCCGCATGCCAACATCCCATCACGGTGACCCCCAGTCCTACGTCCCCCCAGCACTTCGCACAGTGGAGTATGTTTTTGTGCGTCACGATGCACATCGGGGCCCACTCCGGCCGCCGTACGACGGGCCCTGCCGGGTCCTGCGCCGGGACGACAAGTCGTTCGTCATCGACATCGGCGGCAGGTCGGACCGGATTGTGGTGGACCGCCTCAAGCCGGCGCACGTGGACGTCGACCAACCACCACGGGTGGCCCTTCCGCCACGGCGAGGCCGCCCCCCGTCCACGGTGCCCCCCACTCGACCGCCCACCACTACACCGGACCCCCCCCCCCACGACCCGCCAGGGGTCGCTTCGGCCGGGTCATCAGGACCCCCCTCAAATTGACCCTGCCGGTGCAAGTCAATTCTGGGGGGACGTGTGTAGCGGCTACCGCTGGGTTTTCACAATCGCCTTGCACCTATCAAGGACGCTAAGCGATCACCATGCCGGGCTCGTCCAGGACGCCCGGGCAGGCCCGCGCTCAACTTGCCAGGCCTCGGTCGGGACGCCCGGGCATGCCCGGGCATGCCCGCCCTCAACTTGCCAGGCCGCAGCCAGGACGCTCGGCCACGCCCCCTCTCGCCTTTCCTGGGCAAACGCTCCGGGATAATGTGTGTATATATATTGCTGCCCGATAAACGGGCTTTTCAGAGTACCTGAGTGTTTTGTTTGAATAAAGCAACTCGGACGAATTCCAGCTTTTTGTCGCGTCCATTCTTCCGATCGACGTGGGAGCCCGAGCTCCTTCAACAAAGACTTTACGGCAGATTGAGTTTTACGGATAAGAGTGAGTTTTACAGCAGAGTTTCTCACTCTGCATCGGTGTAAATGGCGTTCAGCAAGTTGTGGTGTATTGAGCTCTGAAGCGATGATGCCACGTTGGCATGACGACCACTCCATTGGTTCTAAACAAAATAGCCCGGAAGCAGGCTCACTTCGATCAACGCGCTTTGCGTGTTGAAGCATCGCTAAACATGGCTGCCGTGTTGAATACCTCACCAGCGACTTACTTTTGTGATAAACCAAAATCTCTGCAAAGAGGAGAGAATCATTTTAAATCTGATCATGTGGAAATCCTTTCATATTTTCCAGGTGAACGTGTTGATGTGCATAACGTTGTCCCATATATTCACTCTTATGTGTGCTTTGGAAAGTCACGTTGGGAAAAGAGGAGAGTTCATCGTTCATTATACAGATTAATAATCTCACATCGGATTCTTTGATAGTAAATTAGATTCAGTACTTTATTAATTCACAGACACACACTTACAAAACGGTATGTGAAGTATAATTTTATTATCCTGATAAAACTAATAATGACTTCACATTTACAGGTATGACAGCTCCTATTCTTAGAGATTTTGAATTATGTGCCCCAAAGAGAACTTCATGGAATCCAAGATACATCATTTCATTTAATCTTTTTTTAAATTGCAGTATCTTCTTTTTTGGTATACATAGTCGAGGCTTGTGGAAGAGTAAGTAAGCCAAGATAGAGGGAGACAGACAAACAGTGGGTGTGGGGAAGAATTGGGGGGGGGGGGGGGGGGGGGGAGATAAGGAAACTCTCAGGAGGGATAATTGAAGATTTGGAAGGAAGAGGGATTGGAATGGGTGGTGGGTTAATGAGGGTAGAAAGGATAATGGTTTTGGATTGGGGATGATCTGAGACGGTGGTGAACAGCTGTCTTGAAGACCTGGAGGGAAAAATGAGTTTGAAGAGGATGTGGAAGGTGGTTCCACAGGCGGGGAAAAGAAAAGGAACAAATGAGGAGAGGAGAGGAAGAGAGAGGAAGAGAGGAAGAGAGAGGAAGAGAGAGAGAGAGAGAGAGAGAGAGAGACTTTTTGTGTTCTTTTATTATAAAAGTATAAAAAAACCTTTTACAAAGTAGTTGTAAACAGAGCAACCAGTTTAAAGAAACATTTGCATAAGGATCATTACTACACAAAAAAGGAGCAAAGGATATTTAAACGAAACCAGCAAGTACAAAAATATTTTACAAACAATTGTGAAAAAAACACAAACAATTTTAAAGGACATGCTCACGCAAGAGCTATGAATACATCAAAAAGCAAAATTAAGCATTTCGTTCCTCACAGAACAAATAACATTTTTAACACACCATCTATCAGAAAATTCTTGTTCTTTTCCGTACTTGCTGCAATACAGGTACTCAAGCTGTATCCGAGAACTAATCAGGACTTTCAAGGTCAACAAAATATTACAAAAAGAAAATTCACCACCTTCCACCTTCTTTTTCCTTGTTTTGTAAATTGCCATTTTGCCTTCAGCAACCAAAAAGTTCGCTAAAGCAGTTTCAGACTTATGTACAGCAGAAATAGGATAACCACAAATAAATTCAACAAAAGAAAAAGGAAGCCCCATTTTCAAAATATTGGCATGCAAGAACTTAAACAAAGGAACAAGTCTTCTGCACCCAACATATGCATGATAAAGCGTTTCATGACTTTCACAAAAGGGGCACACTTCAGAAATGTCATTTGAAAATTTGTGCAACAAAATGTTATGAGGAAGAATCCAATGCGCAAGTCTCCATTGCAGGTCGCCCGTACGCTTGGAGATTGGGGGTGCATATAGACTGCGCCACACAGGAGTAATAGGTGAAGGAGCTGACAGGTGCTCTCTCCACTGAACTCCAAAAGGGCCTTTTACAAAATCGGCAAAAATAAAGCGCACACAACATTCATGCAACGCCCCTTTCTCAATGGAGCTAAGGGGTACAAATTTTCCATTAAAATTCAAAAGCAAAACAGGGAAAGCGTATTGGTCAAGCAAACCCACAGGCTCAAACAGGCTCCTGAACTCTACTCCAAGATTATTTGCTGCTCTTGAGATAGCCAAAAAAAATCTGGCCAATAATCCTAATGGACCTGAAACCAGAGCTGGCAGAAATTTCGTGAGCAGACTTCCATCTTTCTCTTTGAAAGTCCAACAAATTATGGACAGAGAGAAGATCTGACCCCACAAAGTACTGGACAAAAGTCCTGGAAGAAGGAATGGCTGAGAAAAGGTGGTTGTAGAAGATAGGTTCGTTGAGGAATGTCGAGGTGGTAATGGAACCGGCCTCACGACGCAACGACAAGGCTTGCCAGGCCTTGATCACACTCTGCATGTACAGCGGAAGTGATGAGACATCGATCTTTGGGAGATCAAGCAAAAACAGTTCGCGACCATATCCCAGCCGACCTGCTTGCTTTAGCAAACACAAGGTTAAACTCTCCCAATGCATGGGGCTGTAAAGAAACTTCTTCACAAAAAGGAGGCGGAAAGTCATGAGCCTGCTGTTGACATCAACGAGCCCTTGACCCCCCTCATTATGTGGAAGGCTGAGCACGCCTGGTCGGAGCCAGTGTTTACCACCCCAGAAAAAATCAATTAAATGTTTCTGGATGGTTTTGATGAGCCATTTTGGTGGCCGTAAGGCCATAAACCTGTGCCACAGGGTAGAAGTGACCAAGTTATTAATCACCAATGCTCTTCCATGGTAGGATAGATTGCAAAGAAGCCCTTTCCATTTTTGTAGCTTGGAATGCACTTTCTCAATTAATCCGTCCCAGTTTTTTTGAATGCGTCGGGAATCACCGAGGTGCACGCCCAAATGGTAAACGCCATCATTCTTCCAGGACAAATTTCCTGGCAGTGGCGGGAAAGCAAAACCTGAAGGTAGTCCAAAGAAGGTGGCACAACTCTTTGACCAGTTCACCTTGGCCGAACAAGCAAGACTATAATTATTGAGAGCTCTGATTAACTCGGATACATCATCTTGAGACTGTATTGCAGTGCAGATGTCGTCTGCATATGCTACAACTTTTATAGGGGGGGCATTAGGGGAAACGGAGAAACCCAAAAATTTCTCGCGAAACCTAACTAAAAGAGGCTCAATGGCAAGAATATATAGGAGGCCAGACAAGGGACATCCCTGCCTTATACCCCTTGAAACAGAAAAAGGAGAAATCAGTTCATTATTGACTTTCACCAAACTATAAATATTATGATATAATAACTGGATGCATGATATAAAGGTGGGACCAAACCCAAAACCCTTCAGAACAGCAAATAAATATTTGTGATCTACACTATCAAAAGCATGTTCTTGGTCTATAAAGACGAGGCCTGTACTCTTGCGTAGGCAGTCACACACGTCAGAAATGTCACGAACAGCACCAAGATTGTCATATATTGATCGTCCAGGCACGCAACAAGTTTGATCGGGGTGGACAAGCGAGTGGACGACGGATTTTAAGCGTGATGCAAGGACTTTGGAGAATATTTTGTAGTCGGTGCACAGTAGGGAGACTGGACGCCAATTCCGAAGTAGCTGAGTGTCCCCTTTCTTTGTTAGCAAGGACACAACTGCTCGTCTGCAACTTAGGGGGAGCTCCCCAACTTGTAAACTTTCTTGGAGCACTTCCAAAAGCTCAGTTCCAATAATGTCCCAAAAAGCTTCATAGAATTCACAAGGAATGCCATCCAGTCCAGGAGATTTACCAGTTGGTACACCGAAAAGCGCGCACCTCAATTCCCCCAGGGTAATAGTGCTCTCCAGCGAGACTCGCTGCGATTCACACAACTTGGGCAATGGTTCAACAAAGGTATGTGCAACATCTAAATCAACTTATTTAGCACACAAAAGAGAGGGAAAATAATCACTTACTAACCTTCTAATAGTTTTAGGTTGACTTACAATCCCACCATCTGGTGATTGCAATGATAGCATTTGCTGTTGTGCTTTATTCTTATTCTCCAAGGAGAAGAAATACTTAGAAGGAGAGTCAAGAAGTTTTAAGTTTTTCATTCTTAGCCGAACTAAAGCCCCTTGTGCCCGTTCTTTAACAAGGCGATGAAGCAGCTCCTTCTTGCTTACAAAATCTTTGTATTCTTTTGTGCTGCTACTCAACTTGGTAGGATTTGCTTGCAGTTCTAGAATCTCTTTTTCAAGTTTAGAAATCTTAAAAAGATTATCCCTCGAGTGATAGAGATTATATTGTTTACAAAAAAATTTGATATGGGTTTTTGCAATATCCCACCATTGCCTCCTGCTCTGGAAAGTGTTTTTCCTAGCATGGAGAGACTCCCAAAAATCTCTGAATGCATTACAAAAATGCGGTTCTTCAAGCAGTTCCACATTGAGGGCCCAATAGGCACTCGTACGAGGAGCGGAGGGAAAAATCAATTTTAGAGAAACCAAATGATGATCCGAAAAACCAGAGGGAAAAATCGCCGTTGACAAAATCAAATTCCGAAACCCATTATCGATATAAAATTTATCTAACCGAGCAAAGGAAACTCTATTATTAGAGGCTTGGCACCATGAAAATTGCTTAACCCCAGGGTGCTGTAATCTCCACCCATCAACCAGGTGATATTTTACTAGTAGAGCCGCCAAATGTTTTGCACTCTCAGGGTGAGGTTCTATACCATTACGGTCCAAAGATGGCTCTAAGGTACAATTGAAATCACCAGCTAGGCAGACAAGACCACCAAAATCAATTTGGGCTAAACAATTATCAAGAAGGGAAAAAAATTATTTTCTTTGAGAAGGGTCACTTGGGACATAGGCATTCAACAATGTGATCTTATGGCCTCCATAAGAAAAAACAACAAAGGCCAAATGACCTCGCCTGACTTCATGAAATGCTATTTGGCTGGATGAGATTCCTGGTCGAAACCAGAAAGCGACTCCAGCTCTAGGACAATCAAATGAACTGAAAAACCAAGAACCTCTTATTGTATTCTGCCATTCGGCTGAACAGGTATCCCCACAACGTACATCTTGCAGAAAGGCGATGTCTACATGCCTTTGCTCCAATAATACCCGTAAATGTGTCTTCCGTATAGGGGCACGGCCCCCGTTTATGTTTATACTCGCAATAGATAAAACCATAACGAGTTTTAAGACTTTATCAAGTGGCAGATCATCGAAGTTCTTTCCTTGCTACGGAAACAAATTTTTTCAGTCTGTACACCTGCGACTCGTTAGCACCATAGGCTGTCGGATCGCTTATGATGCGAGATGCAGTGACTTGGAACTTGTCCAATTGTGGGAAAAATTCAACAAGTTTTATCTTTTTCCGAAAAGTATTATGAAGGAATTTAATTACTTCGGTAGGAGAGGGGGCATCTAAGTCCTCGCAGTCCTGTGAATCCCCAGCTGCACCCCCTATCTCATTAGGATCCAAACTCGAACACATGTCGTCCGAATCGCACGACTCCTGCTCGATAACGCGGTCTTTTACCTGTACAGGTGCATCGGACACTGGCATTGGCTTAACGAAAATCAATTCGTCAGGTAACGGATCATTCTCCGCAACCTTAGTTACCTCTTCAGAGGTTTCTGGAGTACCAGGTACACCTATTGTTTGACTGCCATGCCTAAGCTCATCATTTACTGATGTACAGTCTGCAGAAGGTTTACCTCCACTTGGAGCATCACCTGACAAGACGTGTTGCTGCTCCATAGCCTCCTCCTCACCAGGAGGAGGAGGACAGGACTCAGCACCGAGGAGGTTCGGACTACCCTCATTCCTATTGAGTGAGACCCTCTTCACAGCGACTGCTTCAGCATATGAAACAGGCTCGACTGTACTTGAACCTTGGTGCCTTCGTTTTCCTCGTGTAACAACACAAAAGCCGCTCGTATCCTCGGTTTGATTTTCAGCAGTTTCACCTGGCTCTGTGGGAGCCTCGTTACCTGGCACAGGTTCACTTTCCTTTTCAGACTCCCCCCTTGGCTGTTCGGGCACGCTACTGGGACATTCGTTTTTAACATGTCCGTGCTGACCACATTTAAAACATACCAAGGTCTGTGACGTAGCAAACACCCGGTATGTATAGTCGTCGTGTTTAATTTTCAACATCACCTCCAAATTGCGAATTCCCGGCTTTAAAATAATAAATAATTGACGCCTGAAGGACAGAACATGTTTTATCTGCTGATCCTTAAATCGAACAGGAATGAAAGTTATTTTCGACACGACGTTACCATACTGCTCCAAAGCAGTCTTAATCTGCTCGTGTCGGATAAAAGGCGGAATATTAGACACAATCACTTTCACCGAAGGTGCATCCAACGGTGAAACAAACACGAAGATATCCGGCTCGACAGTCAAACCGTTTTCGACGAGCTGCGTCACCATTTCCTCTTTCGAGACGAAGATGACGACGCGCTGATTCATCCTCGAAGCAGCAATTACATTGTGCGTACCGATACATTTACCGACACACAACACGATCTGCTCCACCGTCACCTCGGAAGGTGGTGTGCACGACAAACCATTTTTCCGACTCAACTTTTCCAAACCAGAAAAATCCTCGATGTTCGCCATGGCCACGGGCATGGGGGGAAACACTCGATGCCTTGAAGCAAACAAGCAACGCGGGATCGAGTGCGCTCTCTCACTCTCAAACTCGCAAGAAATGAAACGTATAGATAAAAGAGTAAAGAACAGAGCGGGAGAAAGGGAGGAAAGGCGGCGCTACCACACGGCGTGCACCACGAGAAACGCCGCGCAGCAACGTTCTCTGATTACACACGTGCGGCCGCACGAGAGAGAGAGAGAGAGAGAGAGAGAGACAGAGACAGAGACAGAGACAGAGACAGAGACAGAGACAGAGAGAGAGAGAGAGAGAGAGAGAGAGAGAGAGAGATAGAGAATTTTTAGTCCTTTTATTACAAAAATATAAAAGTAACAACATACACGTTTTGCAAAGAAATCAATAATGCCAACAAAAAGAAAAAAGAAGAAGAAGCACCCAATGATCATCAAATAAGAAACATCATCAGTATCTCATAACAGTATTCTCAATTCGTTTTCTTTAACCTCACAAAAACCACCAACACACCAAGTATCAACAAAGTTTTGAAAATTTCCGGCCTCGTTGGAAAGGGTAAACTCAAGCTTCAATCTTGCTGAGACTAATGCATTAAAAGACAACATGATATTGCAGTGCTCTATCGGTTTGCCAGATAGTTTGTCTTTTCTTGTCAAATAAACAGCAAGTTTTGCAGTTGCTATTAGGAAACTAAACAGTTTAGATGCAGGATCCTGTTTAGGAGCAAAACCAAAGACGAAATTTCTCAAAGAAAAAGTAACATGCATTTCGTGTGCAATGTAATTCAACCAATGAAACAAAGGAAATAATCGGATACAGTCTATGAATGCATGAAACAAGTCCTCATTGACTGTACAGAAGGGACAACAAACAGATACAGGAGAAAAATGTCTAATAAACGTGTTGGAGGGAACAATCCAGTGGGCCAAACGCCACTGGAGATCACCTGTTCTTTTGGATGTGGGCTCACTATACATGGCTTCCCAGATAGGTTCGGAGGGGGGTCCTCCGGGTAACAATCCTTTCCATCGGGTAACTCCATTTAACGAAGGGTTCCCATTTAACAACTTGAGGCACATCTTATAGATGCCCTTGCTGTCCATTGTCTGGAAAAGCTTTGACCCATCGCTAACAGGGGGCAAATCATTTTGAATGGGTTCAACAATCAATTTAGGCACTGTTGGCTCATTTAGATCTTCTTCTGTACCTCAAGTCCAAGTTAGGCCAAGTTGCCGTCCCACCTGAATCATTTTCCTCAAAATTTTTGCAATCATCCTATGGGACCAAATCCCTGTCAGGTCTGCGATTTCACTTACGGATTTCCAACCATACCCTGAGTCATGTCGGAGATGCCGCACCTTCACGATACCAGCTGCTATAAAGTGTTGGCAAAAATCTCGACTCTTTGGAATGTCGGGAAAGAGAGGGTTATAGAACAAAGGCTCGTGTGCCAGCATTTTCGTTACATATGTGTCCGCCTGACGACTCACAGAAAGGCTCTGCCAGGCATTTAAGAGGCTTTGGTAAAAAGCAGGGAGAACCGATATGTCGACATGTTGGAGGTTCATTTGAAAAAGTTCAAACCCGTACCCGAGCCTACCCGCTCGCTGCAGCACAAGGCATGCAGGGAGCCGGCCTGGCAGATGTTCCATGTAGAGGAGACGTTGAATGGACCGCAGCCGGAAGGCCATTAGGCGGGCTTTGATGTCGACGAGGTTGTGGCCACCCTCAGCCGAGGGGCGACATATCACATCGGGTCGTAGCCAGTGGTAGCCTCCCCAGAAGAAGTCCACCAGTTTGCCCTGGAGTGCTTTGAGTAAGGCCTCCGGCGGTTGCAGGCAGATGAACCTATGCCACAACATTGTGGCAACTAAGTTGTTGATCACTAGCACACGGCCCTTGAAGGACAAATGAGGTAAAACCCTTTTCCATCGGTTCAATCTTTCTCCCACTTGCTCAATTACCCCGTCCCAATTTCTCTGAGCATACTGTGGGGAACCAAGGAATATGCCCAAGTACTTAATTCCCTCACTTCCCCACAGCAACCCTGCGGGGAGGGATGGGGGCGGCAGTGGTACAGGCTGAAGAAGGTTGCGATAAAGGGAGGGTATCCATAACGTCTTGCTCTTGTTCCAATTGATTTTTAAAGAGGAGGCAGCGTGAAACTTTGATAGGCACTCAACAAGGATATCAATATCATCCTTATCTTTTACAAAGATGCAGACGTCATCCGCATAAGCACATAGGGTTAGCGGTGCACTCATGGGAGAAAGTGCTATTCCAGAAATCTTCTTTCTCAGTAGATTGAGAAGAGGCTCTAAAGAAAGAGCAAACAATAAACCAGAGACTGGGCACCCTTGCCGAACCCCTCTCCGAACCTTGATGGGGGGAGCCAGCACATTATTAATCTTAATTAAACGAAATACATCTGTGTATAGCAAGGAAATGTAGGAACGAAAGTTTGCTCCGAGGCCGCATGCTTGTAACACATGATGCATAAACTTATGGTCGATACTGTCAAATGCCTTTTCAAGATCAAGCGACATCATTCCAAAGTCTTCTTTAACACGGTTACCATCAATGAGATCTCTGATTAAAGAAATATTATCATGGATGGATCTTCCAGGAACACAGTAACTCTGTTCTGGTAGTACTAGATCACCAATAATCTTTTTTAGTCGATTAGCTAGTACTTTTGAAAAAAGCTTGTAGTCCGTGCACAGCAGGGAGATCGGTCGCCAGTTCACCAAAAGTCGGGGATCTTCAGTTTTCGGGAGCAAGCACACTACGGCTCTTCTTAGACAGCGGCATTATACCAGTCTGTATAGAAGTGTCCAAAACATTCAGCAACTCAGGGCCTAAAAGATCCCAAAATGTCAGAAAGAATTCTGGAGGTAGACCGTCAATACCCGGAGCTTTCCCTGAATCCATGGCAGCAAGAGCACAGGTTA
This sequence comes from Myxine glutinosa, assembly GCF_964187855.1. Taxonomy (NCBI): domain Eukaryota; kingdom Metazoa; phylum Chordata; class Myxini; order Myxiniformes; family Myxinidae; genus Myxine; species Myxine glutinosa. The sequence goes on from NC_136261.1 coordinate 347,743,908, forward strand.
GCTCAAGGAGGGTGATTGGTAGGTCAAGCTCCAACCGTTGAGCCTCAGTTAGGGAGGGGAAGTGAGAGGTTAAATCCATCATTGTATCATTACAAACAGTCTGCTCCTCAAAATGTTTTGTAAAGAATTCAATAATGTTTGTTCTAACATCATCCTCATTGACAACAACGTTGCCTCTTGAGTCCAAAACAGAAGAGATTAGCCGTGATGGCTTGCTTAAGGATTCTAAATGAAAGAAAGACTTATTTGGGGTGTCTGATAATTTTACATTCTGTATTCTAAGTCTAATTAATGTACCGGCTGCTTTCTCTTGAACTAACTCCCTTAAAAGAGCTTTCTTTACAAGCAATAACCGGTAATTGGCGTCATTATTTTCATGAGCCAATTTACTCTCCAATTGTAAAATATCTAATTCCAACCGGGCCATTGTAATGTGCTTGTCGTTTGTGCTGTGTGATTGGAAACATTGACAAAAAACCCGAATTTGAGATTTCATGTTATCCCACCATATGCTGGATGAAGAAAAGGAAGATTTCTTTGCTACTAGACTTGCCCAGAAAACACGAAAGGCTTCTTTAAACATACTATCTTCTAGAAGTCCAACATTAAACTTCCAATAAGCGCTCCTATTTGCGGGTTGAGGAAAGGAAAGGTTTAGGGTTACCATATGATGGTCTGAAAACACGGAAGGGAAAAGATTTGAAGAAACCGCAGTATTTTTAAAGGGTACGTTGATGTACCATCTGTCAAGCCTTGCCAAGGATACTCGACTATTGGCGCATCGACACCAGGTGTACTGGGATGTGTTTGGGTGGTGCAACCGCCAAACATCAACGAAGCCCATTGTGCTAAAAAAATTGGATAAGTGTACTTGGGACTCAGGATGGGGTTCGACAGAGTTTCTGTCAACCGATGGGTCGAAGGTGCAATTGAAATCACCTCCGACACACACACAATGATCAAAATCAACCGATCTTAAGTGATTTATCATTGAGGTGAAGAAGGACTTACGCTCTACGCTATCACTTGGCGCATACACATTAAAAATGGTGTAATGGAAGTTATGGCTTACTAGTTTAAGAGAGCTAAGCCAACCATTTATTACCTCCTGAAAATGGCATGACTCACACACGAGGCCTGGCTTCAGCAAGAAGCCGATTCCAGCAGATGAAGCTGATAAATTGCTGAAATAGCATTGGCTCTTAAAAAGTTGATGCCAGTTATGTTCCACATTTGGTGTGATGTGAGTTTCTTGAAGTAAGATCACATCCACCTTTTTCCGTTGAAATATGTTTTTTACTTGAACCTGGCGGAGGTGGCTAGCACCACCACCGTTAATATTTAAAGTTGCAAGTTTTATAGTTTTCATCCTGTATTGATGAAATCAGCCTGTGGCTGGGAACACTCTACACCTGCACGTGTGATGAATTTTCTTAACCTGTGGTATTGTGACTTATTCAGGTCAAATTGTTCAGGCGTTTTAATTATGGATTTTGCAGTGTGGATGAATGCAACCAAATCGTCAAAATAGTCTTTAATGACTATGTTACGCTGTCTGTACGTTTCGGCTAGAAACGACACGATGTGTTGGGGGCGTATCTGTGACTGAGATGCTGATGACTGTGACAGCTCAGTCACTTCCACCTCGTCCTCAGACTCTGACAAGTCTGATAATGTCCCACCTGGATCTTGGGCCTTACTTGCAGCTCTCACGAGCTCCTCTGGAGGCATCTCCTGAGATTTCGTTGGGTACTCTGGTACACACTCACGAGCAGACTGGGGCTTACTTTCTTTATTTGTGCTTTGGCAAATGGCTGCAGATCTCTGTGTAGCCGGGGTTACGATTTCTGTTTGTAAGACAGAGCAATTTGTTTGGTCACCAGTCCGCTCAGCTACTGGAGGGGGGACCGGTAGGGCTTCGCGTTCAGGCTCAAAAATGGCCGCATTGTTCGGATCAATGTAGGCTTTATTCTCAGAGCCTGGGAAATCAGTAACATCCTCTTTTCCACTTTGGCGTTCGATATTTTCGTTTGTGGTAAACGTTTTGCCCTCTTTTGCAGAGACAGTGTCTCTGCCCAAGACAGCCTTCTTTATCGCACCATCGGGGCTATTTGTTAGTGGTGCTTTCCGTTTTTTGGTCAGTACGACAAGTTCTTCATTCATGCGTTCGCCAGCAGTACTAGCATCACCAAGTGCCATCTCACTGGGTTTGGGTAGCACCGGGGCGTCGGGAAGCACGGTCGGGGTGCCGGGAAGCACAGTCGTGGCATCGGGAAGCACAGTCGTGGCGTCGGGAAGCACAGTCGGGGCTTCGGGTAGCACGGTTGGGGCTTCGGGTAGCACGGTTGGGGCTTCGGGTAGCACGGTTGGGGCTTCGGGAAGCATAGTCGGGACCTCGGGAAGCACAGTCGGGACATCAGGAAGCACAGTCGGGGCGTCGGGAAGCACGGTCGGGGTTCAGGTAGCACGGTTTGAGCATCAGGAAGCACGGTTTGAGCGTCAGGGAGCACGGTTTGAGCATCGGGGAGCACGGTCGGGGCGTGAGGAAGCACGGTCGAGGCGTGAGGAAGCACGGTCGAGGCGTGAGGAAGCACGGTCGAGGCGTGAGGAAGCATGGTCGGGGCGTTTTCTTTTTTACAGCCCACATCGGTGTGTCCCAATTTGCCGCACTTCGTACAAGATGCTTTGGGACAAAACCTTTTAACGTGTCCGAAAGCTCCACAAAGGAAGCACGTTAAGGTGCCTGACGAAGCGTACATATGATATTGACGATCATTAACCGAAATTTTAAACGAGATGTTTAGTCCTGTATCGTCGCCGCGATCAGGAAGCACCATGAATACTTGTCTCCGGAAACTCATAACATGTTTCACTCGTTCATCCCGACATCCCAGGGGAATCATCGAGATTCGGGAAACAACAGTTCCATACCGGGTCAGAACAGCCATTAACTTATCATCTGTGATAAACGGAGCGACATTTGAAATAGTTACTTTAATCGCCGGTGTGTCCATCGGGGAAACCATGACGAACTGCCCACCTTTCAATGACAGACCGGTACTAACAACATCATGCACGAACTTCTTGTCCAACACGAAAAGAACAAACTTTTGGTTCATCCGCGACGCGGCGCGGTCATTTTCATCGCCGATAACATTCCCTACAGCTAGGATAATGTCCTCGGTAGGAACACCTTCGGGAGGGACACACACGAAAGCATGCTTCCTTGTTAGGGTTTCAAAGCCTTCCTGCCGTGCACGAACACTCGCCATAACGGCGATGTCTCACCTTTCCACCTTGACCAGGCAGAAAGGACACAAAATAAATAAAGTCGAAATGAAATAATAAATAATAAAGTTCTCACGACGCGAGTAAGGTAAACAGCACCGACGGAGCAGGTAAACTGAACCGAATGGGTCTGCTCTCACCTTTGGGCTCTTCTCTCACTCTCTCTGTCTCAAGGGAGGGAAAGAGGTACAGGTGGTAAAGAAGGACACGACAAAAGCGCGATGGGAAAGGAAGGAATGGGGGGGGGGGGGGGGGGAGGCGGGAAACAACACAACACAAGCACGGAGCTACAGCACACAAACACGAGTGCACGCCATCTTGCTTACGCCCAACAACAAAATGGCCTGCGGGGAGAGAGAGAGAGAGAGAGAGAGAGAGAGAGAGAGAGAGAGAGAGAGAGAGAGAGAGAGAGAGAAAGAGAAAGAGAAAGAGATTTGAAGTCCTTTTATTATCAAAATAATACAAAAAAATGTATTTATATCTTTACAACAACCATAAATACATGAAAAAGCAATGAAACGAAAAGGTTACAGAAGTATCACGGCACACAATTTGCCAAAATAAACCATTAACTTTATACAACCTACAAAAATATTACCAGTTGGTTCTCACGAACCTCACACAACCCTTCATGACACCAAATATTGGTGAATTCATCAAGATTGTTTGCATCCTTACAGAAACAAAACTCTAGTTTAAGTCTTGCTGACACGAGGGCATTGAAAAACACCATTACATTGCATTCCCCGGCAGGTTTACCGTTCAATTTCTCCCTTCTTGAGAGATATATTGCCAGCTTGGCTGTTGCGACAAGAAACCTCATTAACATATTTTCCTTGCTTGACTTGGCATTAAAGCTGAAAATAAAAGAACGCAACGAGAAAACAACCTTCATTCTGTGTGCCACAAGATTAAACCACCGAAACAAAGGAACCAATCTCACACAATTAATGAAGGCGTGGAACACGTCCTCCGTACATATGCAAAATGGGCAACATGTGGATGTAGGAGAGAAATGGTTGATTAACTTATTGGAGGGGACTATCCAGTGGATCAGTCTCCATTGGAGATCACCAGATCTTTTACTTACGAGCTTGCTATACATGGAGTTCCATACAGGTTCAGAGGGGGGGGGGGGGGGGGTCCCACAGGCAACAGTCTCTTCCACCGGATTACTCCATTTAGCGGCGTATCCCCCAGCAGTAACTTGACACATGACTTGTATAGCTCTTTACTGCTAGTCTCTTGAAAGGGGCTTATCCCCATGCTAACCGGGGGTATGTCTTCCAACTTGAAGTGCACCAGTAACCCAGGAAAAACCCACTCATCGTGCAATGGTTCGAGCTCGTGGGACCAGCATACTCTCAGCCGTACCCCTATTCGTATCACCTCTCTCAACACTTTTGCAGTCACTCTTTCGGACCGAATTCCTGCTAGCTCGGCTACTTCTCGAGCTGATTTCCACCCGCAACCTGAAACTTGCCGGAGGTGCCATACTTTTGTGATGCCGGCAATTATGAAATGCTGGCAGAGGTCCCTACTTTTGGGTATGTTTGGGAAAAGCCGATTGCAGAACAGAGGCTCTTGTGCAAACATATGGATGTCGTAGTTGTCTTCTTGACGGCACACTGTGAGGTTCTGCCAAGCATTCAACACACTCTGATAAAAAACAGGAAGAGGAGATGTGTCAACTTGTTGAAGCAGGACCAAGAAACATTCGCGGCCATATCCCAGCCCGCCAGCTTGCCGCAAAATGTGGGTGGCCAAAACATGGTTTGGTAATTGCTCTTTCACCAAAAGTTTTTGCACAGAGCATAGCCGAAAGGCCATTATACGGCTCCTGATGTCGACCATACTCTGGCCACCCTCGGCCAATGGACGTCATACAATGTTTGGCCGTAACCAGTGATGCCCTCCCCAAAAGAACTCCAACAGTTGCCTTTGCACTTCCTTCACCAAGCCTTCTGGTGGTTGCAGGCAGATGAATCTGTGCCACAAGAAGGAGGCGACGAGGTTCTTGACTACCAAAACTCGGCCCTTATACGAAAGGTGAGGCAGGGCTCTCCTCCATCTACTCAATCTCTTTTTTAGGCGTTCAGCAACACCTTCCCAGTTTTTCTGGCCGTACTATGGGGATCCAAGGAACACTCCAAGATAGCGAACACCTTCATCCACCCACTTTAAACTTGCAGGAAGGTGTATTGGCGGGTCTTGCGCCATTCTAGATGCACTGTCCCTGACAGAGGGAACCCATAGCGCTTTGCTCTTTTCCCAGTTGCACTTCAACGAGGAAGCTAAACCAAACAAATGTAGGCACTTAGCTAGAGCTGCAATGTCGTTATTGTTTTTAACAATGATTGCAACATCATCAGCATACGCCGATACGACAACTGGAGGATGATCAGGAGATATACTCATTCCAGAAACGTTATTCCTTAGTAACACGAGAAGTGATTCCATTACAAGGGTGAACAGTAAGCCGGAGACAGGGCAACCTTGCCTTACCCCCCTTTGAACCTGTATGGGAGAACAAAGCTCATTGTTCACCTTAACTAAACTGAATATATTGTTGTACAATAAAGCAATATAAGTTCTGAAATTATCTCCAAATCCACAGGCTTCAAGCACCTGATTCAAAAAGACATGATCGATGCTATCAAAAGCCTTTTCTAAATCAAGAAAAATTATACCAAAGTCATTCTGCACACAGTTGCCATCTATGAGATCTCTAATGAAAAATATGTTATCATACATAGATCTACCTGGAATACAATAACTCTGATCAGGGTGAACCAAATCGCAAATTACCCTTTTAGCTCGATTCGCCAAAACTTTTGAAAGGATTTTATAATCAGTGCATAGTAGAGAAACAGGTCTCCAATTCTTCATGTGTCGCAAATCACCAGCCTTTGGAAGAAGGGACATCACCGCTCTTCTCAAACTTAAAGGCAAATCTCCATGAGTCAGTGATGATTCAAGAACATGCATCAGTTCTGGACCTAATAGTTCCCAAAATTCCACATAAAATTCAGCCGGCAGTCCATCGATTCCAGGGGCTCTTCCCGAGTCCATTCCAGCCAGGGCTTGCGTTAACTCCTCGAGCGTAATTGGCGAGTCCATATCCAGCCGCTGGGGCTCAGTTAACGAGGATAGGTGAGAGGTTAAAAGTCTCATTGTTTCATCACAAACAACCTGTTTTGAAAACAGTTTGGAAAAGAAGTCTTGAACACATAACCTTCTGTCTCTGGGATTTACAACAACAGCTCCGCCAAGATTAATTACAGAAAAAATGTTCTTGGGTGCTTTACTGACAGAGTCCAGACGAAAAAAAGCTTTACTAGGGGTATCTAAAACCTTTAAGTTCTTAACCCTTAGTCTGAGCAACAACCCTGCTGCTTTCTCCTGGATTAACTCTCTCAGCTGTCTTCTTTTCTAGTAATAACTGGAAGTTTCTTGCATTATTATTTTTAGCAAGTTTACCTTCGAGCTGTACAATGTCAGCTTCCAAACAAGTCATTGTTATATTCTTAACATTTGTAATGTTTGCTCTAAACTGTTGACAAAACACCCGAATCTGGGCTTTCGTATTGTCCCACCAAAGATTAACTGAAGAAAAAGAGGGCTTTCTTTGGATTTGATTAGCCCAGAAAACTTGGAAGGCTTCTTTAAATAGACCATCTTCTAGAAGACTGGTATTAAATTTCCAGTATGCACTTTTATTTATTGTCTGAGGAAAAAGAAACCCCATGGTTACTAAATGATGGTCTGAGAATATTGACGGAAAATAATCTGGAGAGACTATAGCGTTTCTAAAAGGTGAGTGTATATACCATCGGTCGAGTCTCGCAACGGACACTCTTCCTCTGGTGATACGGCTCCAGGTAAACTGAGGTTCATTGGGGAAAAGTACCCTCCATACATCTAGCAAACCAATCCGAGAAAGGAAAAGGGATAAATCAGTACATGATTCGGGATGAGGTTCTGCCGAGTTCCTGTCCATTACAGGTTCAAAGGTACAGTTGAAATCACCCCCGATACACACACATTGGTTTATATCAACTGTCTGCAGGTGATTAATCACAGACGCAAAGAAAGCTTTCCGTTCTGTGCTCTCACTTGGTGCGTACACATTGAATAATGTGAAATGGAAATTATTAACCACCAGTTCAAGAGAGCTGAATCGGCCTTTAACAAACTCCTGGAAGAGGATTGACTCAGGTACTAGCCCTGGTCGAAGTACGAAAGCAACACCTGCCGAAAGGGAAGACAGTTTGCTAAAAAAGCACTGTCCCCCAAAAACGCGACACCAATCATATTCTACGTTTTGGGTGATGTGCGTTTCCTGCAGTAAAAGTACATCGATATTTTTGCGCCGAAACAAACTTTGCACTTGAGCTTGGCGGTTTGGGTTTGCACCTCCACCATTAAGGTTCAAGGTGCCAAAGGTAATTTGCTTCATTCTTTATCAAAAGGCTTGATTGGGTGTTACGAAATCTCAAGACCGGCTTTTGTAATAATTTTCCTGAGTCGGTGAAATTGTGACCTTGTTAGTGGAAATTCTTTGCCCTTTCTTGTTATTTCCTTTGCCGATTGAATAAATGAACCTAAATCAGGAAATGTATCCCTGATAACTACATTTCGCTGTCTATAGGTTTCATTTAGAAAAGAGAGTACGAGTTGAGGAGATATCATTGGCTGACTCAACTGAGACTGAGACAACTCGGGCACCTCGTCATCCTCATCAGATTCCGACAAGTCTGACCAGGTCCCTCCAGGATCGAGGATGTCGGCCTCCGTGGTCACTATGGGAATTGTCAGTATCTCTGGGGATTCGCTGGAGAGCTCCACTGTGCGATCCACGATGCCATGGTGATATTTGTGCTCGTCAGAAGTTGAAGCCTCGGTTTCATCCTCTTGTGGAGCACAATCTACCGAATCGATGAGCGACTCGGTAACACAGTTTTGAATCTGCATCGGTAGAGCAGCACTGTAGAGGGATGAGTCAGTCACTGTCTGCTCGTTCACAGTGACTGATGTCAATGATCGTAATGGTTCGTTCGAGGGTTTATCAACGTATTCAGCGTTGCAACTTATTTCACCCATATAGCAATTTGCGTCCACAGAGTTTGTACACAAACTTTCAGACATATTATCCTCAATTGCAGCACCCGATTCACCATCCTTTTTTTCAAACCCGATGGAAGCATGAGGAACACATTGAGGTGTGTGTTCAGCTACACTGCCCTTCTCCAATACCACCTTTTTTGGATTACTGGTAGAAAAATTATCAACCGACGCCCTTCGTTTTTTAGAACCAATAATAGGGTCCTCCTCCATTCCTTCACTACATGAGGGAATCGCAGCAAAGGTTGTGCGAGTTGGGGTCGCTTCGGTTTCTGTGACAGGAAGTGAAATGCGATCGTTTTCTAGACTCGGGATATGCCCATCGATGCTGCTATTGTTCGTCTCACTGCAGGAGGGAACAGCAGGAACCGGTAAACTCACAGGATTAACTCCAGTCGGTTCAATAGGAACACGAGTATTATCATTTTTACAATCGGTGTCTACGTGGCCATTTTCCCCACACTTTGAACACGAAACCTTGGGACAGAAACGTTTAACGTGACCAAAGGCTCCACAGTGAAAGCACGTCAGTGAGGCTGACGAGGCGTACATTTGATACTCCCGATCGTCGGATTTTACTTTAAATGAAATGTTTAACCCTGTATCATCACCACGATCGGGAAGTACCATGTAAAATTGGTGACGGAAACTCAGAACGTGTTTTATCCTCTCGTCTCGGCTCTTCAGAGGGATCATGGACATTCTCGACACAGCTGTTCCATAACGAGAAAGGACTGACATCAGTTGTCATTTGATATAAATGGTGGTACATTTGATACGACGATTTTCATCGCTGGAGTATCCATGGGGTACGCTAACATAAAAACACCACCTTCTGTGGTTAAACCTGCACTCACGACGTCGTGAACAAAGTTTTCTTCGGACACGAAAATAACAACTTTTTGATTCATTCGTGAGGCAGCTCGGACATGTTCGCACCCGATTATTTTCCCCACTGCGAGTACCACACCCTCAGTGAGGACTCCTTCTGGTGGAACACACACAAATGCATGCTTCCTCGTTAGGCTATCGAACGCCTCTAACCGAGAGCGTGCATTCGCCATACCAGCGAATTTAACACCCCCCACTTGTCCGAACCGGACAAGAAGGTATCAAACCTAAATAATCGAACTAAAGTAAGTAATAAACGTGCATTATAAGCACAAAAATGGCTTACAAAACGCCGTCAAAGCCAGTAGGCCGCACCCAAAATGGGCCCGCTCTCAATCCGCTCTCTCTCGAAGACAAAGGTGTAGAACGGATGAAAACAAAATGCCAAAGTACACAGGATGGGAAGGAGAGGGAGGGGGGGGCAGGGGAGGGCAGGAGAGGAGGAAAACTCACAAAGAACTCACTACAACACAGAGCAGTTGCTCACAGCCGCCATGACGCCACGCCCACCACAAACGGGAGAGAGAGAGAGAGAGAGAGAGAGAGAGACTGACTGTTTCTTCCTTTTATTACAAGAGTACAAAAAATCAGTTATGTTCAGTCACAAAGAAACAAAACACAATAAAAAGGTCTCAAGGAAAGGTTATTTTCAAATCATCATCATCAAGTGTGCATATGACATCATTAAAAACCCACTTTTCTTTAAAACATGTTAAATTCTTGTTCATTTTAAAAAACCGGTACTCTAGCTTTAGTCTTGCATTTACAAGAGCCTTAAGGGTGAGCAGTACATCACATGACGAGTCAGAAGCGTTTCCCATTTTTTTCTTCCTGGATTTATAAATTGCAAACTTGGCCTGGCCAATTAAAAAATTCATTAAAACCACATTCCTAAGGGAAGACGGTCCTAAAACACCATAAATAAAAACATTGTGATTGAAGAGGGAACCAAGCTTCACAAAGCGTTCCTGAAGGAATGTAAAAAGAGGTTGCAATCGTTCACACTCAAGGTATATATGCGGTAGGGTTTCAACGGATGCACAGAAAGGGCATAGATTAGAGTTAGCAGTAGAAAACCGGTTCAGTAAAACATTATAAGGTAAAATCCAGTGTACAAGTTTCCATTGAATATCTCCAACATACTTTGGAGTAGGCAAGAGATAAAAACTTCGCCAATTGGGGCAATTGGGTGGTATTGGGGGTAAAACATCCCGCCATCGAAGCCTCGGGTGCTCAGAAAATGTTTTTGCGTATAAAATTTTAACGTACGCGTTGTACAAAGTTTTCTTTGGAAAGGCGGGAAGGGATAATGCAGTATCATCAGGGCTGTTCAGGCCAGGGGACAGATTAAGTGGCGGGCTGAAGACTAGGAGTTTGGGGAAGTCACCCGCTGTTTCCTCGGGGGAAGGGCCAAGTTCCTCGCAGGTATTACGATACGTTGTGGATATCCCTTGAAGGAACCGAGAGATGATCCTGACAGATTTTATTCCGGTTTTTTGTGCCACAGCGGCAGCACTCAGCCGGCAGCTCCCAGACTCTGTCATGAGGTCTTTCACTCGCAGCAGCTTGGCATCAACAAAACGTTGAACGAGTCCCCTATTATTCAAGCTGTTTTCCAGGAAGGGGTTGTAGCATAGGGGCTCGTTCAACAACATTTCCATGTTGTATGTTGCCATTTCACAGGAAAAGGACAGGGCTTGCCAGGCGTTCATCACCCCTTGGTAAAAGGTGGGCAGCAAGGATGAATCGATTTGATGAGGGTTCATCAAGAAAAGTTCTCGGTCGTAACCCAGCTTGCATGTAAGCTGTAATATGCAGTTAGCCAGAGGCCTCCAGAGTAGGGCTTCATCTCCATATACAAGTTGGCGCACGATATGAAGCCGGAAGACCATAATCCGGCTGCGGATATCAATAAGACCTTGGCCACCTTCAGTGAGTGGTAAGTATGCCACGGGGGGTTGGAGCCAGTGTTTCCCGCTCCAGAAAAAGTCGACAATGCTCTTTTGCAGTGTAATAAGAAGGCGGTTGTAGGCATATCATCTTATGCCATAGCATAGAGGCGACAAGATTGTTAATGACGAGAGTTCTTCCGCGGTACGAAAGTTGAAAAAGAAGTCCTTTCCAGCGGGCTAGTTTTGCCATTACCTTGTCTGGTAATCCCACCCAGTTCTGCTGCTCAAAGGTGTTGTCTCCGAGGAAAATACCGAGGTATTTAATGCCACTTTTCTACCAGTTCACTCCTCCTGGTAGGACAATTGGCGGGCAATCTCCAGGTCCTATCCAAAGGGCTTCACTCTTCTTCCAGTTTACCTGGCCTGAACAAGCCTGACAATATGTTTTTAGTGCCTGAGCCACCGCAGTGACGTCAGCACTATTTTTTATATAAATACAGACATCATCTGCATAGGCAGAGACTTTTAGCGGTGTGGTAAGAATTGATCCAGTGAAGCCAGAAATGTGCGTACGTAATTGGAGCAGAAGAGGTTCGATGGCAAGAGAGTATAAAAGTCCAGATAGCGGGCAACCTTGCCGTACTCCCCGTTGTACAGCAATTGGGCTACACAATACTTGATTAATTTTAAGAACACTGGATATATTACAATACAAAAGTTTAACGTACGAGATAAAAATAGGTCCAAACCCAAAATTCTCTAAAACTCGAAAAAGGTACATGTGGTCAATACAGTCAAAGGCTTTTCCTTGGTCAATAAAAAACAGACCAACATTCATATTAAAATTGTTACAAAACCGAATGGTATCACGGATAAGAAAGATATTATTAAAAATAGTACGTCCAGGAATACAAAAGGATTGATGTTCTCCTATTAGTACATTCATAAAAGGTTTCATTCGATTAGACAAGGCTTTGGCTAAAATTTTATAATCCGTACATAAAACAGAAATAGGACGCCAGTTCTCTATAAGTTGAGTGTCCGCTTTCTTAGGAATTAAGGTGGTGACTGCTCTCCGGCAACTCCACGGCAGTTGTCCATCCTCTAAACATTCATTCAATACCCGCAGTAGGTGAGGTCCAATGGTGTCCCCAAAAAACTGGAAAAATTCACTTGTCAGCCCATCCAGTCCAGGGGCTTTATCAGGTTCCAAGGCCTTCAAGGCAGCGGTGAGCTCAGGTAACCTAAGAGGATCCTCCAACTGCTGCTTCTGATCCTCCGCCAATGTTGGAAGGTTAGAAACAAGTTCCGATATTGCATCCTGGTTAATGTCATGCCGCATAAACCGTCGTTTAAAATGTTTCCGGGCACATTCCCTGATTCTGCCATCTTCATAAAGGAGTTCCCCATCATGGAGCAAGCGTGTAATCATTGACGAAGAGGCCCCCCTTTTAAGGCTGAAGAAGAATTTGGTTGGAGCATCAAGGTCGTGTATGTACCTCATCTTTAGGCGCAATAAAGCATTTTGTGCTCGCCTTTCGGATATGGAATTCAGTAAGGCCGTTTTTCCATGGATTTGTTGCCTCATTCCCTGGTAGCTCACACTTGCAGTTCCCTGAAGCTGTTCCTGTAATTCCAGGATTTCATCTTCAAGTAAGGTTGTGGTTTTTCTTTCCTCTTGAACACCATACGCACGATATTGTTGGCAGAACAGTCTGATGTGCGTTTTGGCATTATCCCACCATTGTCTGAGGTTTGAGAAATTCCCTTGGGAGGCAACCAGAATATTCCAAATTTCCGGAAAAATGTCCTTAAAGGTACTATCATCAAGTAAGTTGTTATTAAATTTCCAAAAAGCACTCTTGTGTTTCGGGCAGGGGGCAGAAATTTTGAGAAATGTTGCGCTGTGGTCCGAGAATCCTGATGGGTAAATTTTGGATGACAGAACGAGGCGTTCAAGTGGAGGATTAATATAAAACTTGTCCAAGCGAGCAAGTACAATATTACCCTGAATGCATCGACACCATGTGTATTGCCTGATTGATGGGTGCTGTACCCGCCATATATCTGTCAAATTCATTGGTTTTAAAAATTTGGTGAGAGGGATTGTGGAGGCAGGATGGGGCTCTGCACTGTTCCTGTCTAGTTGGGGTTGGAGGGTGCAGTTAAAATCTCCACCAATACAAACATGATTGTCTTGGTTTTTTTGGGCGTTTTGGCTGTCGAGGGACGTTAGGTGTGTCCCAAGGTCATTAAAAAAAACTCGCCGAGCTACAGGCGTACTTGGGGAATAGATATTAAAAATAGTATAGAATTTTCCACAGTAGTGGAATTCTAGGGATGCTAGGGATCCCTTGTGTATTTCGTCGAATTTAAGCGATGAAGGCGAAAAGGAGGGGCTAAGAATTATTGCGACACCGCCTTTGCGGGAGTCACCGTTACTAAAGAAGGACAGGCCGGGGAAGAGCCTACACCACTCTGCGACACAGCAGTCGTTGGCATGGGTCTCTTGTAAGAGGGCAATGTCAACTTTCTTCTGTAATAAAAAATCCCTTACTTGAACTTTACGGACAGAGCTATATCCTCCGTTAATATTCAAGCTACAAATGGAAAAACTCATTATAGCTATAAGGGGGAGTGACCACCACTCAATTTTTTGATAGCAGTTCATTCTTAGCTTTTTGCAACCACTTCTTTAAACGGTGACGTTGGGAGGAATTGAAATTAAAAACGTGGGGCCGTTTTACCATCAGTCTAGCGGAATGTATAAAATCAGGTAGCTCCGGAAAAAAGGTTCCTATTACAACATTCCTTTTTCGGAATGTGTCCTTAAGAAACCTTTTTATCTCGGAGGGAGGGATTGGAGGGGTTTCTTCTTCCTTAAGGCTACCACATTCACTAACAGAGTCATCTATATCAGATGGCTCAGATGGTGTGTCACACTGGTTTTCATCATTTATCTCCTCACCGTCATCACATCCCTCCACGTTATCGGATGGGGCATAGTCCATAGAGGGAGGGGACGGGGAGGGAGAGAAATGAGCCATCTTCAGGGGAGGGGGGGGAGAGGGGGGGGGTACTAATTTTTGCGGTTCAACCATATCAGTTTCTAGGTCAGTAGACAAGGGCGAGGATTCATCCACATCTATGTCCTCCAATACCGAGAAACGATTTTCTGTGACGAGGGACAAATCTAGGCCAGAGAGGGGGGGCTGTCGGTTTTCAGTTGTAGGTTTTTTAAAGAGATGACCGTTTTCATCTGTTGTTTGCAGATGTCTTTTTCCTTTTGGGCAGACTAATTGAAACTCGTCCTGGTTAGTGGGAAGAGATTGCAAGGGTTTGGGGGGAGGGGGGGGGAGGGAGGACGTGATCATCGGGAGGGGATTCCCATCGGCTACCACGGCGGGAGAGGTAGGATCAGTTATAGCAGGCAACAAGCTGTGATTCGACGATGTCGCCTGGGGGGTGAGATCTATAGTTAACAGGAGATGGCTGCAATTAGATCCTTCAGTAGAGGGAGGGGCCCCTGTTTCAAGGGGAGGGGAAGGGGGTACGGCGGGGGGGTTTGGATTGGTGGTAAGAGGGCTTGGGTCGATGGTGGGAAGGTTCGGGTCGGCGGTGGGAGGGCTTGGTTCGGCGGCGGGAGGGCTTGGTTCGGTGGTGGGAAGGTTTGGTTCGGTGGTGGGAAGGCTTGGGTCGGTGGTGGGAAGGCTTGGGTCAGTGGTGGAAGGGTTTGGACCGGTGGTGGGAAGGTGGGGGGGTTGCTTATTCCCGGTTCGGAGGGGAGGTTGCACTTGTGGAGAATTCTCTTTTCGGGGGCAGTCATGCTTAACATGCCCAAATTGTCCGCAGCCAAAACATTTTAGAACGTTGGTGGACACGTACACTGTATATTCGTTCTGTTGATGTTTTAATTTTATTATAAGGTTTAAATCCTTCTGGGAATTTTTTAAAATCATAAACACTTGCCGCCGGAATGAAACCACGTGCCTTAAGTCGTTGTTTCGTGACCCGAAGGGAATCATGGAGATACGAGACACGATGGTACCGTATCGGGACAACTCTTTAATTAGTACATCGTCGGATACAAATGGGGGGCAATTTGATATCACGACTTTTATCGCTGGGCTATCTAGTGGGGAAATCATTACAAATAAATCTGCATCGATTGTCAAACCCTGTTCGACAATTTGTGGGACACAATCCACGTCGGACAAAAAAATAACGATCCGCTTGTTCATCCGCGAAGCGGCAACAACCTTGTCGATCCCGACAACACGACCGGTTGCGAGGACAACGTCCTCGACACTAACCTCACGTTCCGGAGGTACACAAAAGAACCCGTGCTTACGGGTCAGGCTCTGAAAGGCCGTAAATCGAGATAGTGCAGCTGCCATGCTGGAACAGCTGCACTTACAACCCCTCCCCAACTCGGGGAGGGTGAATATATAATAAAATCTTCCCTACCCGAACTCCGGGAATGGGAAGTAATCAGACCTCTCCGATTTCCCTAACTTCGGAAAAGGGAGGCAACAAAACAAACTGAAGGAAGGATAAACGAAAGGAAAAAAAGGAAATAGAGGTTTAAGATGAAGGAGCAAACACCGATCGGGCGACACCCAAAAACGGCGAACCCTTACCAGCGATCACCCTGTGCTCTCCGGCTCTCTCTCCCGTCTCAACGTATATGGGAATCACCAGGAAGACTCCACGAACAGGCACAAGGACACAGAGGGGGGAAAACGGGGGGGGGGGGGGGGGGGGGAGGGAATGGAGCAACAACACAGAGCACTCACAGGCCTCCACAAGCAGACGCCATGACAGTACAACCAGCATACAAACGGCCAGCAGGTGGCGACAGAGAGGGAGGGAGGGAGAGAGAGAGAGAGAGAGAGAGAGAGACTTTTGTATCTTTTTATTATAAAAATAGAAAAAGAAAACCCCCAAATAGGGGTCACATTCTCATTTCAAGCAGAGAAACAAACAAAAAATATTAATACAGTAAAATTATGCACAAAACATTTCACAAAACAATAAACGTTTCTCCAGGATTTTACAAATGACTTCTTTCACGCACCATTTGGTCTCAAACTGTGGCAGCCTCCTGTTATGGAGAAAAAGGCAAAGTCTAACTTTACACGGCTCGTCACAAGATTTTTAAACAAGAACAAGGCATTTTCCTCATTAGCTCCAAGGTCATCAACTTTTCTTTTTCTTGATTTATACACTGCCATTTTTGCCTGTGCAAGCAGGAAATTACCTAACACATCATTCAAATTCTTGTGTGAGATGTCTAAGCCATAAATGAAAACACAAGTGTTGAAAACCAAACCAATCCTGCCAAAACAATTCTTAAGAAAGATAAATAAAGGAGCCAACCGTTGACATTCAACATAAATATGAAAGAGGTTTTCAGGCCTTTTACAAAAGGGACATTCATCTGCTAGGAGACTTGAGAAGCGGTGCAGCAAGTGGTTAGAGGGGAGGATCCAGTGTGCAAGTCTCCATTGGAGGTCACCATGTCGTGGCGGCACAGGAGGATGATAGAATCCTTTCCAATTAGGAAAATATGGGGGGGAACAAGGTAAGAGGTCTCTCCATCGAACCCTCCGCTGTGTCATTTGCCCTTGCAAAAGGAAACTTACGCAACCCAAATAGAGGTCTTTTTGTTTAGGAAACCCATTGAATCCTATGCTAAAGGGGGTACACGGAGGAGAGTTGGCAAGGGAAAACTTGCAAATAAGTTCAGGAAAGGTAGCAGGAGAAGCACCTTGTTCGTTGTCTGCTTGGACTTGCTCCCAGTTAGGTGCAAGCTGTACATAGGTATGAAGCACACAGCGTAGCATACGTGCCACAACTCTGGAGGATCGCACGCCAACCAGGCTTGCCAATGCATCAGCTCCAATCCAACTGCCATTTGGGCTTAAAAGATCGGCGACCGATTTTATGTTCTTCGCGACAAAGCATTGAACGAGACACCTATCAGCAGGCATATCATGGAAAATTGAATTGTAAAACAAAGGTTCCATCAAGAACATTTGCTTTGTGTACGAATGCGTAGCTCTTGTTGTCGTTAGAGTTCGCCATGCGTTTAGTACACTCTGATAAAACCTGGAGAGGGGAGACATATCAAGATGCGAGAGATCCATCAAGAATATAGCGTGGTCATAGCCTAGTCTCCCCGCCTGCTGCAAAAGGCGACGAGCGACGTCGACCCAAGGTGGAGAGGGGTGCATGTACAGCATGCGTAGAGCAACCGAAAGTCGAAAGGCTGTTAACCAGCTCTTTATGTCAACCAGGCCTTGGCCTCCATCGGTCAGTGGCAAGCTGAGGACCTCGGGTCGCAACCAGTGCTTTCCATCCCAGAAGAAAGACACAAAGCACTTCTGGAGCTGTTGAAGCAACACTGCCGGAGGGTGCAGCACAAAGAACCTGTGCCATAGGGTAGAGGCCACCAAACTGTTGATCACCAAGACCCTTCCACGATAAGACAGTTGTGTTATCAGATTTCTCCATTTTTGCAGTTTTCCTTCAACAAGATCCAACAGACCAGCCCAATTCTTTGCTACTGTGGCGTCATTACCCAAGAACACTCCAAGGTATTTCACGCCATCAGTGGCCCATGCAAGAGGAGCAGGAAGTTTGGGTGCCGAGTGACAAGCCAAATGGGTGCCCAAGCCAAATGGCGCTCGTTTTCTCCCAATTCACTTTGGCTGAAGAAGCCTTTTCAAACACGGATAGACAATAACGGACAACGTTAATGTCATTGAGGTTCCGCACAAAAACATACACATCATCAGCATATGCCAGCACCTTAATGGGCCGTTCAAGATGAGAAAACCCAACCCCGGTTAGTCTAGCACGCAAATAACCCAGTAAGGGTTCGATGGAGAGAGCATAGAGCAAGCCAGAGAGGGGGCAACCTTGTCGAATTCCCCTGTTGACAGGCAAGGGTGTAACAAGTCCATTGTTTATCTTAAGCACACTAGAGATATTGTTATACAGTATCTTAATGTAAGAAATGAAGGTCGGACCAAGTCCAAACCGTTCAAGCACTTTGAAGAGGTACCGATGATCGACGCGGTCAAAGGCCTTCTCCTGATCAAGGAGAAGAAGTCCCAAATCTGTGGGGTTTTCTTTGCACAGTTCAATCATGTCTCTTACGAGGGAGATGTTGTCATAGATGGAGCACTTGGGTACACAATAACATTGGTCTTCTTTCAACAATGAGGAGAGATGAGGAGTAAGTCGCGATGCCAGGGCTTTTGAGAATACTTTATAGTCTGTGCATAGCAAAGAGATTGGGCGCCAGTTTTTAATATAGAGCAAGTCTCCTTTCTTTGGAATGAGGGTGAGAATAGCCCGTCGGCAACTCTGAGGGAGCTCTCCAAGCTGGCAGCTTGCGTTCAAGGTGTTGAGGAGTTCGGGACCCAGTAGATGCCAGAATTTCTTATAAAATTCAGTTGTGAGTCCGTCCAATCCAGGCGCTTTCCCAACAGCAAGGCTGTGCAGAGCGGCGCCAAGTTCGTCCAAGGTAATGGGCCCCTCCAGGTAGGAACGTCCACCCTCACATAACACTGGCAGCCCTACGGAGATAGAGGCGACACTGACAGGATTTATTTGCTCCATCGAGTATATTTTCGAGAAATATTCCTTTGTGAAAAGTTTAATAACTGATTGGTTGAAAGTGATGGATGAGTCTGCCAAACACAGTTGAGAGAGCTGTTTGTTCGGGAGGCGTTTCTCTAAGGAAAAAAAATACTTAGTTGGTATGTCTGTCTCGTTAAGGTGCTGCACCCTCATCCGAACTAGGGCACCACGTGCATTCCTCTCAGTTATTTCTTTCAAAAAAGACTTTTTCGGTTAAGGCTCTTTGCACATTATTATTTTGTCCTGTGACCCTCTGAAGATGTAAAATCTCTGATTGCAATAATTTCCTTACTTCATAATCAGCCCTTTTTGAGAAGCTCTGGTATTGTTGGCAGAAGCCTTTGATTTGGGTTTTTACTAGATCCCACCACACCAGTGGGTTAACAGAACAGCTTAGCTTCCGTTCCAAGAGATCTGTCCAGAAAGATTCAAAAGCCTGAATAAAGTTGAAGTCTTCTATTAAACTATTGTTGAATTTCCAGTGAGAACTCCCTGGACACGGTTTCGAGAGTTGAACGAATGCTCGAGCTAGGGAGTGATCGGAGAAACCGGAAGGCACGATGTCAGATTTGCAAACTCCATGTAACAGGTGAGAATTTACATAAATGCGATCAAGCCTCGCAAGTGAGATGTGGTTGTTGGAACAACGACACCATGTGTAGGATTGTTCGGAAGGGTGTTGCAAGCGCCAGACATCATGGAGATTATATTTTGTGATGATATTTGCAAAGAGTTTTGCGGTACATGGTTGAGGTTCCAGCCCGTTTCGGTCGCATGAGGCATTAACAGTACAGTTAAAGTCGCCACCAATAATTAGACAAGTCTGCAGATCCAGTGTTTGGAGGAACTTTCTCAGTTCAGCAAAGAAGGAGATCCGCTCACCATTTTTGCTTGGAGCATACACATTAAGGATTGTAAACTTGACCTGATTGAGATAGAAGGTCACAGAGGCAAGATGGCCATCAATGATATTCGCAAATTGAAGCGAGGATGGTTGGAAATGTTTCCCTAAGACAAACATGATTCCTGCCTTAGACGAGGAGCTGTTACTAAAAAAACACTCCTTATCCATAATGAGTCGCCACTGGGCCTGAACAGTCTGACGGCGTGGGTCTCCTGCAACAAAGCTATGTCGAGACCGTTTGCGTTTATCAGCTGCTTGATCTGGATCTGGCGGAGTGAACTTCCACCACCATTGACATTTACTGTTCCAATCTTGAAACTCACCATGAATTAACTTAGAGTCTTTTTCGTCTTGGCGATCAATTTTCTTAAACGGTGACAATGTGTCTGACGAAAGTTGAATGAGTCAGGTCTGCGTATAATAGCCTGAGCACACTCAAGGAAGGACGGTAAATCGGGAAAGTATTCTGTTAGGTTTATACTGCGTTTCCTGTACGTATTTTGCAAGAAAAGTCGTATTTGTTCAGGGGAAGTAGGACCTAGACTGGTAGGCTTCTCCATTGCTTCCACCTGGCTGTTTGCTTCCTCCAGGTAAGATTCGTCAGAGTCAGTTTTAATTTCCGAATCACACAAGCTTGTATAATCCTGCATGTCACTACTGTCATCAATATTGGCACACGGACCTGCACTAGTTGTAACATCTGTGTGCTCTCCCACCGTGGGAACATTGCTTTGAGGAATAACAGCAATAATCTGTGGATTTGGTGAAACAGAAACAGCATCAGCAGATGCAGCGATGTTGCTTCCCCCGACTGCAACAACCTCCGATGGTGTGGCGGTATCTAGCAGAATAGGAGTCTCTTGCAAAATATTGATTCCTGCGATTCCAGCTTCACCCGGTGATGAAGTGAGAGCAGTAACTGGGACAGTTTCGCTATTTTCTGCTGACGGGAATTCAGCATCATCATGCTCAGGATTAACATTTTCCAAAGTGACAGCAGGTTCATCACCAGTGGCCTCGGCAGGTTCATCACCAGTGGTCTCAGCAGGTTCATCACCAGTGGTCTCGGCAGGTTCATCACCAATGGTCTCAGCAGGTTCATCACCAGTGGTCTCGGCAGGTTCATCACCAGTGGTCTCGGCAGGTTCATCACCAATGGTCTCAGCAGGTTCATCACCAGTGGTCTCAGCAAAATCATCAGAGGACTTTCCAATAGCCGAGTCCGTAACAGGTGAGACAATTCCATTTGATTTGTTAACAGGTAAACCAGTCCCTGCATGTGGAACGTCTATGTCCTCACATGAAAGGGGGCCGAACTTGTTAGCTGTAGGTACAGGGTTTGTCCCAGGTAAGCCTTGTAGAGTGGCATCGGTCACGACTGGGGGGGTGTTACCGACAGGTTGCTTATTGTTAAATGCTACCTTTTTCTGAGTTAAATGACCGTCGGGAAAGGTCTTTCTCTTCCTTGACGGAACAATGGTGAAACCATCCCCGACGTTCGTTGTGCTGTTTGGATCATCGGGATGGGAAGGCTGAGCGTCATTGCCGGACATGGAAGATGTTCCCTTCACAGCCGAAGCAAAAGATGAAGAAGAAGAATCCTTGTTGTTTACGTGGTTTGTCCCATCGTTCGACGAAGCCGTTTTTGGGCAAGAGCGTTTCAGGTGTCCGAATTTACCACATTCAAAACATTTCAAGGTGTCAGTGGTTACGTATAATTGGTAATCATGATTATCAATTTTGAATTTCGAAACAATGTTCAGCGTTCTTTCGACGTTAGAAGGAGGAAGTACAAGATAAGCTTGTCTCCTGAAAGACATCACATGTTTAGCCCGGTCGTCCTGGCAACGTAAAGGTAACATCGTGACATGCGAAACCACAGTACCATAACGAGATAGTTCGGAGACCAGTCTCTCGTTCTTCAGGAATGGAGGACAGTTCGAGATGATGACCTTAACGGCTGGAGTGTCGAGAGGGGACACGAGTACGAAATGTCCGTCATCTGTCGATAATCCTGTACATACAATCTCGTGAACCAATTCAGCCTCGGATACGAAAATAACGACACGTTTGTTCATTCGCGAGGCTGCACGAACTTTATCAATACCGATTATGTTGCCCACAGCAATAACGAGGTCTTCGACGCTGACATCGTTCGGCGGGACACAAACGACGCCATGTCTACGAGTTAACGCTTCATATGCCGCGTAACGCGAAAACGAAGTCATAATTTACAAGGGACGAGGGGGGGGGGGACAAGGGACGAGGGACGGGGGACGAGGGACGGGGGACGAGGGACGGGGGACGAGGGACGGGGGACGGGGGACGGGGGACGGGGGACGGGGGACGGGGGACGAGGGACGGGGGACGGGGGACGAGGGACGGGGGACGAGGGACGGGGGACGAGGGACGGGGGGGGGGGGGGAGTGGACGAGGACCGGGGGGGGGGGGGGGGGGGACGAGGACGGGAGAGTGAATATCGCTCTCGAACAGTGATTAATTAATTACGAGCCGAGACAGATTTTCAAAGGCGAAAACAAACACAGCTGGTGGAGAAAAAAGCGATCAGCCGGAGGACGGGATGGGCCGCCGATTAATGCAAAAGTTATCCACAAACAGCTGCGGGCTCTCTTTCTCTCTCTCAGAAAAGGAAAAGGAAACAAAGGACACGGAGTGAATATAAATACAAACGAGATAAGAAAAGGGAATCGAGGAGGGAAAAGGGAGGCAGAGGGGGATGGGGGAGGCCGAAGCCCCGAAGTGTTGGGTCTGATCAAAGGGGAGGGGTTGGGGCACAAATGCAGAGTAAGGATGTGAAGATAAACGAACAGGGGGAAGGAGAAGGTGAAATACGACGTGGAAAGGGACAACAGAGTAGAACAGCAGAGCAGCTCGTACCTCACCACACATGCACAGCCACCATCTTGCCGCGCCCAAACACACCGACAGCCGGGAGAGAGAGAGAGAGAGAGAGAGAGAGAGAGAGAGAGAGAGAGAGAGGGGGAGAGGGAGAGATGGATATATATATATATATATATATATATATATATATATATGACATGACATGACGTCACCAGGGAGTGATAAAAAGTGGAGAGAGACCGACATTTTCCCTTCTTGTTCTGGATCCCTCTTGCGCTGGACCCTCCCTTGTTCTGGACCTTCTCCCTGCGCTTGACCTTGCCCCTTGCGTTCTTGACCCTGGACCCTTGCTCGTTGGACGACGACGAACGGTGGAGAGACGGTGTCGTGCTGACAATTCTCCTTTCCTGTGTTCACATACGGGACCTCGCGAGCGATCGCGCGGGGACGCGAGGCTTGCCGCGGCAGTGTGTGCTGGCCTAGTAGTGCGGAGCGAGAGGTTCCCACCAATGGAGGCCTGTTTCGCGCCAATGACTGGAGGTTCGTGCCAACACCACGGATGACTTTTGGCGACCCTGACGAGACCCCACAAGCCACTCACAGCTAAGTGCACTAAATAAAATCACACACCATTCCTTTCCAACATTATTTTATCCTTCCGTCTGTGTTCAAGTCTGGTGTGGGGATCCCAATTTAGGACAGTTATTTGAGCGTCGCATTTTATTTTGTATTATCGGCATCTGTGGCAATAAAGCCTTGTTTATTTTTGTACATAAAATCCGGTTTGTGTGAGTTTAATTTCTGCAGGGTTGAAGACTCCTCGGAGACCGAGTCAGGTAAAAGTGCCAGTTTCTTCTTCTGCTCTCTTCCTCTCGTGCATAGATAGTCAAGTCTCTGGTTTATTTGGTTTATCACGCGTCCAGTTAATGCTCAATTGGTCATTCATTGTGTGCTCCGTTTTAATAGAGCCATCCACATGACAATACTCTTGCACTGTCCATGCTACCCTACACCGTTCTTTTTCCACTATGGTATGTCATCACCTACCCCCATAAACGTAATGATATTCCAGGTGTTTGACCAATTTGTGATTTTATCAAGGACTAATGAGAGGGAACAGGCTGCTGCCTGTCTGCTAAAGGATGAGGGATGTCACAGCAGAGGGTGGAGTCATCAGCAAATAGATAAAGAAGATTTTCCAGAGAGGCAGAGATAATTTATGAAGATCGGGAATAGGACTGGGCCCAGAATTGGCTTGGCGCCCTCCAGCCTCGACAGGGAGAGATGACAAGATTCTGTTGAGAGAGTTGAGGAAGTCAGCTACAAGAGTAGAGAAAGTCAGTAAGCCATGTGTGGAGTTTGTTCACTCTGTGTGATGAACTGGCTTTTCAAGCAATTGATTTTCTTCCTTATATGTTCACTATTTACCCTTTTTGTCATTTAGTCTCCGTTTCCACAGTGGTGCTTGGTCTCTGTCTGCAGGGCTTGGTCTTCGTAGAACGAGACTGATCCATGCTGGTGTTTGGTATTCGTAGAAGTAGAACGAGACTCATCCTGAAAACATACCCCTCACAGAGAAACAAAATCAAAGCCATAAACCAACTCGCAGTACTAGTATTTCAGTACAGCTGCGGAATAGTAAACTATAAACTGCATATCAAAACAAGGAAACTCTCCACCATACACAAAATATTTTACAAAAATCAATGCATCCCGAGAATGTACCTGCCGAGACGATGAGGTAGCGTCCTGATGGAGCTCAACCAAGTGCACAGAATGGCAATTGCAGGATTGGCTGAATATGTAAAAAGTGCAACAGACTACCGAATCCAATTTGAAAGCAAACATGAAGACAACAAATCAGAGAAGTGTGGAAGTGTAACTCAGTGTAACTTATTGATTGGCACTGGTAACTCATTGATTAAGAATGGTAACGAAGCAGATAGACGATTTCGTAAATGAATGCCAAGAATGTGCACGAACATGGTAATCTCTTGTCCACCTGGTCACAGCCCCAGGCTGGAGCACCCTCCTATCGTTTGGTAAATGGAACTCGCAGCAGGAGGGGAGCGAGCTGGTGCCAGGACTCGGTGCATGCATGACCTCGGGGCATTAGCGGAGAAGGGATTAGCGCGACAAGGCCCATAAAAACCAGAGCAAACTATGAGTCAGGAGACTTGTCACCAGAAGCTCTGACCTACGGAATGGAACGGAACCCTGTGAACAGCGCTGAGAGAGAGCACTCATCCTCAGAAGCCCTGCACGACGGAATGAACGCGTACCACGAGTTCGGCGCTGCAGCCGAACAAGAAGGACTATGCGGATAGAGTTAACCTGGTCCATTGAGTTAAACGATATTATTTGGTAATGGAATGAAGTGAATAACCAGTTAATAATAAAGTCATGACCTTTTGTAAAACCTGTTTCCGACCATTGGCGTCTTCAGTCTCACTCACCACTTCCCCTACAATATGGAGGCACCGCTGAGATCAATTGGACACATACAAGACCTTTAAAGGTGAGTGTGTCTTGTTTTTGTCCAGTATGATTTACGAACTTGGGAATAGTTATGTTGTATATACATGGAGGATTTGGTGTGTGGGCTTCTCCACGCACAATTGGTGCAGGAGAGCCCTCAGAAGGAAGATATAGATGAGACCTTTTGGCTCCGGTGATGTGCTCGCGACACAGAGATCCATTTGAGTTGGTCTAGGGTGCTGGGTAGTGGATCACAAAGAACCATTGCTGAGCTGGTACTCCCGGGTGATGTGGCTACTACCCAAAGAACCATTTTTGTATGATTAAGATGTAACGATTTTAACGATCGTCCGAGGTAACGTCCTACAAAATGTCTGCTCGTTCTTTTTCCTTTGAGTCGTAATCCTGTTGAAATCTCATTTACAAAAGCGGAAGTTAGTATGCCGGGGAATGATCGAGGTCCTTGATGGCAAATCAGGAATAGTGAATAAGTGGACAAAATCAGGATGGAACGTTTTAAATGATTCTATTATTCGTGAGCTTGCGAGGATATGTACATTATACGCTGGGTATTAAAAGCCTTACTCTGGTCTGCAGGCAAATCGGCTCATGAAGTGCACCATGAGGCGATTTGTTTGCCGGTTCGGTAAGGTTCGGTAAGGTCCGTACACGTGTACAATCGTGTACACCCGTTTTAAATAAATAATTTTTTTTCAGTTTTCCCGCCATGTCTAAAACTCGTTCGATCAACAAATAAATTCATGACAGACAACCCCATCTCATACCGGTCCAGAATTATTATGAAAGATGGCGATTGGATGAAAATTGCATCAAATTTTGTCCAGGTCCATCACTAAGCCTTTGAGACATGCTTCACGGTTGAATGAAGGACAATAATTAAGTGCTTTTGTGGAAAAGCAATGGCAGACCACCCAATGTCACCACTTTCATGAGCTCAGAGAAATAAAAAATTCCAAATTCCACTCTGATGGCTCAATGGAAATAGGCAGCAGAATGAAAATCAACAGACAATGGAACAGCTAGCGACGAGTGTTTGTGAGTAACAACCACCCTCTGGTCGAGGCTCATAGGAAAAGCGATACTTATTGATTCGGCACGCTTACAATAGATATTAATGGCGAAGGTTGTGGTTGGTTCGATTTTGCGAAATGAACGTTCTTTGAACAAGTTAAATGGAAAAATAATGAAAAAGTATATAATTGTTTACTCTCTGAAACTGGGTATTGTATAGAACTCTGGGTATAGTTCTCAAATCACTCTGGGTTGTGCCTTGAAGAATGAATTGGAGTTGTGACAAGGTATAGACAGATGGGAGGTTGCGATGCTGGTACTGTGGATTCTATGAGACAAAGTACAGACAAATTTTGTTTCACTTCTAAAAAAATTTTTTGGACAAAAGTGGGTGTAAGGATGTAAGGGTGTAATGTAATGTAAGGATGTAAGGTAAAATTGAGTTATGGTATTAATTGCTTTCAACAATGCAAAGGGTGACAAGATATGGGATTGTAATGGGATTTTAATGGGATAAATATAAAAGATATTTGTTTTTGTCAAGAAAAAGTGACAATTAGCTGAGGAGTCACCGAGGCCAAACTTTAACCTTTGACGGCAGAGAAATTGTGTTCTGACAGCAGAAGACTTCCAAATAATATTTATGGCTGGATTGTTTCAAGAGAAATGACATACTATTTATTTTAATATAAAATTGCTATGAGATGAAATTATATTTTCGGTGTTGGTGTGATACTAATTACCTAGAAAAATATATCTGAAGACTTACGGACATAATGTAGGCAAAATATGGCAGAATAGTTGTTGATAGTTTAGGCACATATCAGAATGCTTGTTGATTTAAAATGTCAAAGTCAAATTTTTACACCTTCAAGTGCTGATGAAATCTCCATTTTTCACATGTAGTTTTGTTGAAAAACGGATGAAGGTGAATAATTTAGGATTATTAGAAAAAAATTTTGATGGGTCTAACTGTGGAAAGTGTTATTAAATCACAGGTAGAGGTAACAAGGAAACTAGGTGTTACTAGGAAACAAAAGTATTCAGGTGTTACCAGGAAACAAAAGTAGACAGACAAGCAAAATGAGTATAAAGACGTTGACCAACCAAGATGTTGCATATCTTTGTTGATGTTCTGACGTTGTTTATTTCAATTATGGTCGGAATTATTAGAATTGCTATTAAATGAGAATTTTCATATTGGATGTTAAAGCAACGAAGAGTTTTATGGGATTATAAGGTCATATCGCGACATCATGGGAAAGCTAATGTTAATTGTGGGATGTCAGAGGTAATGGTGTAGTTTAATGTTCACACTGTTTTGGAAAATAATGCTCGATGCAACATGATCCTAAAAAGAACCCATCCCTACATCTAAGGATCAGGAAGGGAAGGAATGGAAAATTTGAAGTATTAAAGTTACGGAACTCAAAATATCTAGGTTTGGATGTAGTCATTAAAAAAATTGAGTCATTCATTGGTTTGATGATAATCCTAATATTTTGATAAATATTTGATAATAATCCTAATAATTTTAATCCTAGGAATAATATTGCTAATAGTTTGTCTGAAGGCTTTGATAAGTATTTGTCTAAAGCAAACAGCGACTTCTAAGATGACAGACGTGTGAGGTATTTGGCATCGCCAGACTAGCTTATTGGTTTAGGAATGTTTAGAGGTCATTGCAATGTGATAATTACTTGTGATCATTTGTGAAATTTCATGAACAGATATGTGAAATGGATGTAATTTGAGTGAGTATGAGAAAATTTGGTGCGGGATTCGTGGAATGTACAAGGCCGGACATGATCATTGGGAATTCAATTGAACGAATTGACTGATATGTAAATCCAATTTCAAATTTCAAGTAAATCGAATGAAAATTAAGGATTTTTGTTCGTTGTTGCAACGTTTTGCTCCAACATTTTGGGAACATTCAAATGTTGTGTTTTGCTGACGTTTCCACAACGTCGCTACAACGTTTCACTTTCGTTGTTGCAACGTTTTGCTCCAACGTTTTGGGAACATTCAAATGTTGTGTTTTGCTGACGTTTCCACAACGTCGCTACAACGTTTCACTTTCGTTGTTGCAACGTTTTGCTCCAACGTTTTGGGAACATTCAAATGTTGTGTTTTGCTGACGTTTCCACAACGTCGCTACAACGTTTCACTTTCGTTGTTGCAACGTTTTGCTCCAACGTTTTGGGAACATTCAAATGTTGTGTTTTGCTGACGTTTCCACAACATCGCTACAACGTTTCACTTTCGTTGTTGCAACGTTTTGCTCCAACGTTTTGGGGACACTCAAATGTTAAGTAAATCGGATAAGAATTCACGAGTTATTTAATTATTAGCGATTAATGAAGTACTTATTTAATTAATTACATTTCTTATTAAATTACAGTAATTACATTACAGTAATTACCGGAGGTAATTACAGTAATTACAGTTCCGGTAATTACAGTAATTACAGTAATCATTACAGTAATTGCAGTAATCTTATTACAGTAATTACATTACATTAACTCAGGCACCTTTTGAGTAAGGAAGCTGATATTTGGACATGACACTGACCAAGTGATGTGGCTGTCAAGGAAAATTTTGATTTATTGATTAATCATTTAACAAATTAACTCGTTGATTTATAAATGACTTATTTAATTAAAAGTCCTCAGAGATACATCTTCGGATGAAATACTTGCAGATTGGTTATGCTATGAGCCAATTGATTAAGGAAAATATTTTGTGATGGCCATATTGGCAATTTCGTGGCCATATTCGTGGCAACTCAGTTAGTGCCACTGCACCTTTAAAATGCATCCCTGCGTTCATTTTTTCGATCGATTGAGTTGAAATTTTGAACAATCGGATCTGGACTGTCGTTGTTAACGACTCTAGCACGCACTCGTCCAATCAGGATGGAGCGGTATGGTCCCCGGATCATCACTGCCCGCAGTTTTTAATTAATTTTACTTTTCTCTTGGTCATATAATTTTGAAGACATGCATGTCATGATATAGGAAATGTTTGTTCTGTTGAACGGAATAAATGTTGTTTATTTTTGTGGGTGTGTATTTTTTGTGTATTTTGGATATATTTTCACGACTAATTCCAGTTAACATCCTGCAAAATTTGCTCGTTTGCTGGCCGAGTCAAAATTGCGTTGAGTTCCTATGGCATGCGCCATTAAAAGCGCTGTGTAATGGTTGAGCTCCCTTTATTTCGTTTTGGTCATGCGGATGAGCAGACAAAGTGACGAATGCTGCGGCTGGAGCAGTAGAAGCGATGTTTTTAATTGAAACGATGTAATGAGTAATTAAAAGTGGGAGGGGGCAACACCATGCATACCTCTTTTAAGGTGTGTATAAACCCTGGAATAAACGTGGGAGGGGGC
The DNA here is from genome assembly GCF_964187855.1 of Myxine glutinosa. Lineage (NCBI taxonomy): Eukaryota > Metazoa > Chordata > Myxini > Myxiniformes > Myxinidae > Myxine > Myxine glutinosa. The sequence continues at coordinate 347,773,423 of NC_136261.1, forward strand.
AACACCACGCATACCTCTTTTAAGGTGTGTATAAACCCTGGAATATTTCAGCAATCAATATAATGCTGAAACTATGTAAGTTAAGTTAATGAGTAATTTAATGAGTAACTTAATGAGTAATTTAATGAGTAATTTAATGAGTAATTTAATGAGTAATTTAATGAGTAATTTAATGAGTAATTTAATGAGTAACTTAATGAGTAATTTAATGAGTAATTTAATGAGTAATTTAATGAGTAATTTAATGAGTAATTTAATGAGTAATTTAATGAGTAATTTAATGAGGAATTTAATGAGGAATAAACGTGGGATGGGGCAACACCATGCATACCTCTTTTAAGGTGTGTATAAACCCTGGAATATTTCAGCAATCAATACGATGCTGAAATGATGTAATTTACTGTGTAAGAGGGTCGACCTTGGGTTTGTTTGGGTTTTGTTGTTTATTTTTGTGGGTGTGTATTTTTGTGTTTTCACATTTCACGACTAATTCCAGTTAACATCCTGCAAAATTTGCTCGTTTTTCTGGCCGAGTCGAAATTGCGTTGAGTTCCTATGGCATGCGCCATTAAAAGCGCTGTGTAATGGTTGAGCTCCCTTTATTTCGTTTTGGTCACGCGGATGAGCAGACAAAATGACGAATGCTGCGGCTGGAGCAGTGGAAGCGATTTTTTGAATTGTTCAATGATTATTCGATATTGTTATGACTTATTGTCAATAGGTATACTAAGTGGCCATGAGGTAGCCTGTTGCTATGTACAGTTTTATTCTATTGTTGATTATACCACATAGCTGTGGTGATAAAGGAAATGTTCGTTTTAAATAGATGATTATGATAGGACCATGACTATAAAATCATGATGATTATTATGAATGATATCATAGGGTTCAAATGCAGAATGATTGCATGAACTTGGGAAAGAACTTTCAAGCCCTATGGGATAAATTGGGTGTTACAAGCGATGGAGTTTCAAAATTTAGCATGATTGAAGGAATTTTACAGTCTTATTTCAGGAGTTTTACGAAATTTATATTGCCAAGAGATTTTGGGTACTAGAAAAAAAAAAAAAAATGATGAGATATTTTTCCCAATGAACTTTAATATTTGCCATCCATGCTGGCTGTCTCACGAATGAAGGATGAGTTGCCTTTAGTGGTCGCAAAGAAAATTTGTGGAGACCAGACAAAATGGGGAAATATGTCAGATATGACCCAAGGACAGGACGGTGATTCATCAATTGACATGAGGTATGAACCAGAGGTGACGACCGATGAGATTCGATCTCAGTCAATGGATGGACCTGTCCTGACATCATTGGGGAAAGGGCTTATGCAAGGAGTCATCCAAAATGATTAATTTGATTTATTGATGAATATTGATGAATTAATTGAAATTGAATAATTGATTGAATTGTTGATTGATTGAATCTAATTGATTGAATTTAATTGAATAAATTTAACTGGATAAATTGAATTGAATAAATTAAATTGAATATATTGATCGTTTGATTGATGAAAATGCGGTCTCAAGAAAGAAGCTTTAATATCTTTGTGAGATATTATCAATGTGAAGACAACCTTGGAAAATTGAGCAAGGTGGTGAGTTTATATATAGATATATATGTGCGGTTACCATTGTATGATTTCCCTTTCAACAGAGCGGACACCTGAGGATTCACCCATTTCATACTGACCCTCTGGCTCATCTGCAAATACTGATCTGTGAGATTGGATTGTGCAAAAGCCACAGGTGAGGGAGATTCTCTGGAAATCACCGTTTGAAAAGGTGGAGAGATCCTTCCTGGAGGTACGAGTGAAGCTTTAGAGGAACAAACTACAACACATCTAACGCTACTTTGATAAAAGGCAGAATGGGAAATGGAGCCTGCAAGAATACACAAGGACAACCAGAGATTCCACAAAAAGGTACTTGTACACATCATATGTACGACCGTTATGGTGCCGAAGCTATAAGGCAGGTCGAGAATTGGTATTTGTGGACAAAGGGACATGATGAGGAGTTTCCAAGAGATGGTACATTTGAGCGAAGTCGATTGGAAAGATTGGAACAAAGATTGAAAGCCAGGAAGAGACAGAATCTAACGGTAGACGGGCTTGCATTCCATCTTTGGGATGGTGAATCCAGACAACGGGAACAGCAAGAACGGATAACGGATCTAGAACTTAAAATAAAAAGGATACAGGATACAGTGGAGGAGACAAATGCACAACTGCCCTCGAAATTAGGAATGAAAGGGACAGTTGTCCCATCTGATTTCCAGTTGTCTCCCCAAAAAGGACGGTACAGAGAATTTTTTCGTGTTTCGGGAGACAACGAGAGATTGCAGTGGCAACTCAGGGATGTAGAGATGCAGCCCAGCAATACAAGTGCACAGGTGCACAGACCAGGCAACGACAGAAACCGGTGTTTCAAGTGTGGACGGATGGGACATTGGAAAAGAGGATGTCCGTATACCAAAAGGAAGACAAGTTCATAGGGTAAACCAAGATCAAGGGTACCAGTGCTGACCGATACCTCAGACAATGATTAGGCCTTCATTGCAACAAATCCCAAATGACGATTGGCCTCAACAAATTAGATTACTGGACAAACATGAATAACTGTCGATGATTCTTGTGTCTGAAAAGTTTTCGGAGCAAGAATTATTCATTTTCTTTTGCTTGTAAGCAAATTGATAATTAATTGATCAAATGCCGAAATTGGATCTTTCATGTTGGGCACAAAATTTTAAATTTACAAAGTTGGAACAATTGCTTTGCAAATTTTTGAAACCAAGTGACAAGAGTCACATGATGATCAGGTGGGAATTTCGGACTAGTGTTCCGCATGATTGATAGGTCAGTGGTCGACTGACATGCAAATGGGTGTGTAGTCAAATTTGGATAAATTTATGGTGGGAACTGAAAGGGTAATTTCAATGCGACATCATAGGGGTTTTCTAAAAATAAACTTTTTGGTCCATTTGCGTATTAGCATTCATAAAATTGAAGGACAAATTTTATGAAAATGAAATAAAACTGACACCCATCCTGATCTGTAAATAATGGTTCCAACGCAAACAAATATGCATAATGCATGCGTGTGTGTGTGTTTTGTGTATCAATGTTTGTGTTTGTTGTCGTTGTTTTGTGTATCAATCTTACAAGATTGTTGACACCGACAGTGTGCCTTGTCTGAAAAATAGATAGTTCCATGGGGAAGGGATCGCATATCGAGAGAATTCATAAAAATAAAAATAAAAAATAGAAATATAATTTGATTATGAAAATTATCACTTTTGTCAAGGGAGATGGAGAAGAAAGATTTGATTTGCTGAGTTATGAGCAGCTATTCATTAATAGTAAAAAAAAAAATTGGAAGTAATCTTGGGATTCCATTGTGATCGAATTTATATGAGAATCAAAGCTATTTATGGATATGAGCTTCATAAAAATGTGGGAGTACAAAATTAGCCAAATTTTGGAGAGGTCTTACACTGACTTCCCAGAGTACTCTGCTCATGGATTTTTATATATATAAACTTGAATTTTATCAGCATATAAATTGTGCTGTATGTATGGATGTGGTTTAGGCATAGATGATATGGGAAAATAGTAAAGAAAATTTTGCTGGTTTGAACTATTGTGGGTTTTCAGTTCTGGAGTTCAAACAAAGTCACTGGTTAACAGATGAGAAAGGATAGTAAATAAATTATTCGATGCTGGGCAAATTAAGTACGATATTACTAAGACTTATGAGAGCTATTGTTCTTCCTTACAGCAGTGGAAAATTATTGGAAAAAATTTGATCCAACATAATGAATCTATAAAAGAATGTGATAGGGATAATATCCTCAATTTGTACTAATTATTTGATTGTGGGTAAAGGAATTAATTTATCGTAGTGGATTGTTAACAGCAGCCTGAAAATGTCCTGAGAGTGTGCATCCATGTAATCAGAAATCCCAGATTTGTTTTTACAAACAACATTTTGGTAGAGGTCTTGTGTGGACGAGCACTTCCTTGGTAGATAAAGAACGGTACTGCATGCTGGCAGCCACTTTTGCGGCCAGCTAGGCCAAACAAATTGAGAGGAAATTGTAGTTAAATACGTAAGTTACACATGGCTATTTGTAAAAAGGAAATTTGTTGAGATGGGAAACATTTTTCGAAGGTTTATTAAAGTGTTATAATATGACATGTGGCAAGGCAAACTATTGGATGGGAAAATTAGATCTGGCTATAGAATAAATTTATTGACCCCTTGAAGTTAATTCTTCGAATCATTGTTTCACTGGCATTTTTTGTTCAAATTGGAAATAGTTTGGTAGAGCTTTGGTTAAAACCTTTGGTTGCAGTATCTTGGAACGAAATGATAAACCATAGGAGATTGATAAGAATAGAAACAAATATGGACCCAAAATAGAAAGTTGGATTCATGCCTCTCATTGCAAGCAAGCACATGGGGCAAAGGTGGACGATCCCACAGAAAATGAGGCTGCACCTAGCAGCCCAGCAGAACATTCAGTGGCAGATAAATGATAGTCGTGATTTACAGTCATTTGAATTACATTTTAACACCCCTTGCATTGATAAACATTACATTTTCAACATGTGATATTCCTACTTGGGATAGTGACATTTATTTGCCTACATGACATACAATTACCTGCTGATATTAATACAACATGAGTGAAAAATGTATCACAACTACACTCATGATCAGGGGATTGAGTTCAACCCCGGGAGATAGGGGGATCAGGGTAAGACAAATAATCTGATTTATGTTACATATTAAGGGATTTTCTTTATTTACCTTTTAGGAAGCTTGTTAGTTTGGTATATAATGTTGAATGTCATCAACATATAATTATGTCATAGGTATGAATATATACAAGGAGTAGCAGACTTGTTTGTTGGTTTAGTAGTTATATTGGCAATTGTTTTAGTGGTGGCTTGCTTGAAAGCCTTAGTGACGGTGTGTTTGAATAAGGTAACCAACAACACGATGATAACGCATGAAGTGACAAATGAGGAAAGAAATGTGGAACCAGAAAAGGAAGACTTTTATGGCGACATAATTACTGTGATTAAAAGATTAAATCAAGTGATGTTGCAAATGAATACAGTAGAATTAAGATAATGGCATAACGACAATGTTATGAGTTGTGTCAATTACAATATCAGTGAACTCATATCACCACGAGTGACACACTGGTAGAAAAAAAAAAAAGAGGGAAAAGAAAAAAAGTGGAGAGGAATTATGGTAATAATACATTATGCTTAATTTGTTGGTTTGGAAAAATTGTTGTTGGGAATTAGGTATTCCCGTTTGTGATTGTAATCATATACAATTTATTTTCTTAGAGTAGTGCTAAAATACCTGCATGAGTTAATTTTTGAACTATATTAACCTGAAAGCAATTGTGGATGCTATTCTTAGTTTAGTAATAAAATACATACCTGATTGAATATTATTTGTGTGACGCATATAAATGAATATAACTTTTTGTGTTAAGGAAAAACAACAAATTGTTGAATGTGAAACTGTCGGAAGATATACATGATTATGCTGATTTCATGGTAAGATGTACCCTATCTGATTCAGTGTGTGTGGAAAGCAGATTCAGATGTGACTGAGCATAAGGATAAGACGAGATCACATTTGAAGGGGGTGCTAACGGAATTGGGAAGAAGTTCGAGAAAGAAAATTTGTGGCTAAAAAATGAAGTTAAACGTGGCATACACCCTCTTTCTCAAAGAATGATGAAGACATTCTCCCATGTAACTTGGAGATGAATGCTTACCTTCACCAAGGAAATTTATGTGACCATTTGCCTGGATCACACTGCAACATATGAAAGAAAGGCGATCACTTACTCTTGTTCGAAGGCTTCGAACATTCACCACATCAGAAGTTGCAGGACAACGACATTTTACCTGCAACCTCTGTGAAATGCGGGGACATATGTTATTACTTCACCAACGTCCGGGGAACCAGCATGGAGCTGCAAAAAACGGCTGTGCCCTTGTCACAACAGCTGTGCACGATTCTGCTGGTTGCTCCTGGTATGGACCATGAATGACCTGAACACCATGGTCCCAACATCATTGTGGATGCATCCGGCATCCCTGTTCCACATCTTGCTGGCCAATCAACATTACACCAACACTTGCTGCCCACTCATAATGAGGGAGGAGGCAAGTCGACTACAACTGGGCGAAGGCCTTGTTCAAGGAATCATTATGGTTCACAGCAAGAGTGGCAAGAATGCTACATGGAGAGCAGGGTCAGTCTATGACTCCGCAATGTTACCACAACAGCGAAATCCTACACGAAGTAGTGCAGGTGCTATGAAGACATTAGGAGAAAATGTTTTATACTTGGATTCAAACACAAGTGATCAGCCCTTCCTTTCAAACAAAGTCAACATTTGTGTGGAGGCAAACGTTTTTGCCAGATGGTGCAGATGCTTTACAAAACTTGAAAATGAAGTGAAATTGTTGTATCTTGGTGATGGTGAAGTGTTGTTTTGAAAAGATATTTGTGATGCAAAGGCAATAGATTGAACAATATGGAAGGAGTCAATGACCAACGAAATGTTTTGTGATTCTTGCAGGATGACGGTGTATGCCTAAGGGAATTTGATTACCAAAGTGATTGGTTATTTACTTATACTTGTAATGATGTTTACTTGCAGTGATTGATTATTTACTTATACTTGTATTGATGTTTACTTGTAGTGATTGATTGTTTACTTATATTGATGTTTAGATTAATGGTTAATATAAACAAAAACAAAAAGATGAGGGAATTGTGGAAGTGTAACTCAGTGTAACTTATTGATTGGCACTGGTAACTCATTGATTAAGAATGGTAACGAAGCAGATAGACGATTTCGTAAATGAATGCCAAGAATGTGCACGAACATGGTAATCTCTTGTCCACCTGGTCACAGCCCCAGGCTGGAGCACCCCCCTATTGTTTGGTAAATGGAACTCGCAGCAGGAGGGGAGCGAGCTGGTGCCAGGACTCGGTGCATGCATGACCTCGGGGCATTAGCGGAGAAGGGATTAGCGCGACAAGGCCCATAAAAACCAGAGCAAACTATGAGTCAGGAGACTTGTCACCAGAAGCTCTGACCTACGGAACGGAACGGAACCCTGTGAACAGCGCTGAGAGAGAGCACTCATCCTCAGAAGCCCTGCACAACGGAATGAACGCGTACCACGAGTTCGGCGCTGCAGCCGAACAAGAAGGACTATGCGGATAGAGTTAACCTGGTCCATTGAGTTAAACGATATTATTTGGTAATGGAATGAAGTGAATAACCAGTTAATAATAAAGTCATGACCTTTTGTAAAACCTGTTTCCGACCATTAGCGTCTTGAGTCTCACTCACCACTTCCCCTACAGAAGGTATTCCTAACCCACCCAGCAAAAAATTTCCAAAGACAGATGCGAATGGAGGATGTCACACAAGAAACCGAAACAACAAGTTCAGCCCTAACAATTGCAAAAAAGAAGAAAGGAAAATATGAAATGAAATATCAACAGATATACACTGGCAACCGGGAAACTGATAAAGAGCAGGAAGGTATAAAAGGGATATATAAAAAAAGTTGGACAGATTGGGGATAGACAAATAAGGATCCCTGGAATTGCTAAGAAGAGGTCAGCTCAACTGGGGTGGAAAATGAATCATTATAAATGTCCACGACCAAGAACATTACACCAATGGCTTTATGGAAATGGTGGGACTGAATCAATCGGACAAGCATAGGTTCTGCAAGGTATAAACAGACAGTACGAGCCACCTCCTATCCTATTAGGATGTAGAAAACTCATGTCAGAGCAGCTGTACACCCAACGGCAGAACAAAGTATGTCAAGTTATTCACCGGCACATCTGCAGAAATTTTAAAATCCCAGTTTCAGAAAACTCATGGAAACATGAACCAAAAACACTCATTGAAAACAAGAAAATAACACGCATGTATGACCTAATGATTTTATCGAGCATGAACATAGAAAACAAAGCATTGGACCGGATATAGTATTGAGGTACAAAAAAAATGGCATTGCTAATTGAAGTGTCAACACCCAGCGATTTCTGGTCTAAATAGGGAACATTACCACAAACGAACTGCAGTTGGAAGCTGTCCGAGGCTTAGTGATGATCCGAGAGAGAATCCTCAGAACAAAACTTAGAGAAACGAGAACGGCAATTGGTAGAGCGCATACCTCCGCCTGGCACTGAACAGTTTATGTGGTTTGTATCCCACTAATAAGCAAGATCTGGAAAGGACCTGAACCAAAATTGAATCAATTTATCCTTGTCACACACAACCTATCCACCAAGTTTCATCCGATTCCGTCCACAACTTTTTAAGATATCCTGTTCACAGACAGACAGGTAGGCAAACAAACTGACAGACAGGGGTGAAAATATAACCTCCAAGTATCTTTGTGGCGCAGGTGACAAGAAAACTTCACACCTTGATTCATAAAACACGATCCCTTACCAAAACAGAGGTGGATACTTTGAGACCTTCTGAAACCCGCAGATGGTGATAACTACCAACGACGCACACACTCGCACACACAAATACATGCACACACACACACACACACACACACATCCATACGCACACCACACCCAAACACAAACACACACCCGAACAAACACACACACATGCACACACACCCAAACACAAACACACAGTGGGACTGGTGTGCTGTTATTGTAAATGAATGGTCGCATAGCTCAGTTGGTTTAATGTCCGCCTCTGATCCTGAATCTGTTCCCTGTGTAATCCATTCGAGTAAAACCGCCGGCAGGTGACGCTGTATCTCAAACTAGAACTAGATGGTATATTCATCGAATACTTACCCTGCGCAGTCAACTTGGTGCGATCCAACTCTTCTGTTTTTGAAGGATTCTTTTCTTTGATCTAATATGGGTGCCAGATCACGTGAGCGATTACATCATAAATTTACATTCTCTAATATAATTGTTGCATATATCACACTCAAGCAATTTCAAACTGATCAGAATAAGTGTTTTCCCTGTCAAATTATGACGTCATAATTACGACACCAATGACGTCATTGTTAACAACACCTATTCCCCATGCAGAGTTCTTTACAATGAGCCACGTTTCAATTTTTTCCATGGAGCGGTTTTGGAGATAAAGACGTGTAACGTTTTTCAGTTTTTCCAAGATGGCGCCTGTACCACGTGACCTATGACGTCATAATGTTCATTAAAATATTCTACAGGAGGAGGTGCTCCTATGGGACAAATTTTGTGTCCCTCATAGACTAACAGTTGCAGAGGGGGAAAAAAATTAGACTGGTCAGATCAACGTTGTACTTGTCGAATTATGACGTCATAATGAAGGCACCGATGAAATAATCATCAACATATCTTGTTCCCCATGGGGAGTACTTGAAAATGAGCCTCGTTTCAACTTTTTTCCATTGAGTGGTTTGGAAGATATAGAGTTGCGACGTTTTTCCAAGATGGCGTCCGTACCACGTGACCTATAACGTCATAATTATGAATTGAAAAATTCGACAGGTGGAAGCGCTCCTATGGTAAAATCAATCGGACCAACGGTTGCAGAGAAAATGAATTTTTAAAATGCACACACGTACTACGCACGCCGTACGTACGTACGCCACACGTACGCATGTACGTACCCGAATGCCGAACCCTCCATTTCGCTTCGCGAGCGCAGGGTAATAACACTCGGTAGAGCGCAAACCTCCGCCAGGCTGAACAGTTTACAGTTTGTATCCCACTGATAGGGCGGATCTGGATTCGGACCTGAACCCAAATATAATCGGCTCGTTCTCGTCACCAAACCAACTCGTCCACCAAGTTTAGTCATAACTCGTCCATAACTTTTTGACATATCATGTTGTACTGCATATCGTTTTACCCACATCTCTCATTGAATCGCTTTAGGAATCGCTATAAAAATTCTTGTACCAGTGTCCGGATACGGATCTTCAGCAAAATATGTTCTGCTCACAGACAAACAGGAGCGAAAACATAACCTCCGACCATATATGCTTCAGTGTGTGTTTGTGTGTGTGTATGAGTGTGTGACAACTTTTTAACAACTGTGTGTGATAAGTGTGTGTGTGTGTGTGTGTGTGTGTGTGTGTGTGTGTGTGTGTGTGTGTGTGTGTATATACGTATATATATATATATATGACTGTGTGTGTATATCAGTGTGTGACAACTTTTTAACAACTGTGTGTGATAACTGTGTGTGATAACTGTGTTTGTGTGTGTGTGTGTGTGTGGCTGTGTTTGTTTATGTGTGTTTGTTTATGGGTTGTAAGTGTGCTTGTTTGTGTGTGTGTGTGTATGTGTGTTTTTGTGTGGGTCGTTAGTTGTTATCTCCAAATGTGGGTTTCAGAAGGTGGAATGGAGTCTTCCCAGCCCCAGGTGTCCATGTATCCCATTCGTGTGTGTATGCGTATGAGTGTGTGTGTGTGTGTGTGTGTGTGTGTTTGTGTCTATGAGTGTGTGTATGTATGTGTTGTGTTAGTGTGTTTTTGTGTTTGTGTGTGTTTGTTTGAATATGTTTGTGTGTGGGTGTGTGTTTGTTTGAGTGTGCTTGTGTGTGGGTGGGTGTTTGTGTGGGTGTTTGTTTATGCGTGGGTGTTTGTGTGGGTGTGTGTTTGTGTGTACATACATGTTTGTGTGTGTGCTCACATATGCAGACCTATTCATAATTCCACATTTTTTCCAATTATGGGAATCCTTGCAATTAAAGCGCATGAAAGGATTGGTTTTACATATCGTGTAAAAACTGCAAATGTATATTTTGGACTTTAGAAGTTAAAATGGCGTGTAAATGAAACCCACCCAAATGTAAAAGTGACCCTTTTCTAGCACATGGCAAATTGACATGTTACCCTCGAGCGAGAAGTTGACATTGGAAGGGAAAGGATGCAAATTAATGTTTTTGTTTCATGTAGAGACATACAGAGTTGTGGTGTTTTGGAGGCCTACCAGTTGAGTACCAACTATGAAGTGAGGGAAGAGGTCGAGTACCAGAGCTTGTAGCATTCGGTTGTGGCTTCGGTGCTCGGTAGAGCACATACCTTCGCCAGGCTAAACAGTTTACGTTTTGATTCTTATTGATAAGGCCGGATCTGGATTCGGACCTGAACCAAAATCGAATCGGCTTGTTTTTATCACCAAACCAACTCATCTACCAAGTTTCGTCTGAATCCGTCCACGACTTCTTGAGATATCCTGTTCACAAACAAACAAACAAACAAACAGACAGACGGTATAAACACAGCGTCGGCCCACCTGCTGTGGCGGGGTTAAGTAGACCCTCTGGCTGCCTCATGTCTGAGGCTCAGCTTAGCTGGTGATGCAGTGCTGATGCACAATTGAGCTGTAATTTGGAATGTGTTCAGGTTGTCCGCAATACCTCATCTATTCATTGTTTAAACACACAATGGGATCTTTAGCATCCACCGCCTAATGCTACCAGACAGCCTTGGGACAGTTGGGAGGCCCAACCCGAGGAGTGATGATGCACTCTTGGTCACCCGAGCAGTGATGATGCACAGCTGGCAAAGCACCATCTGATCGTTTATAGCCGGGTCTGGAATCGAACCAAGATCAGAGAGTTCAAAGGCACGTACGCTACCTGATCTGCACAGTCCTGTGGGACAGGAACTATAGATAGGTGGGGCCTCCTGAAAGCCTTCGGGCAGATTTCAAACGGGCTAGACTGGTTCATGGACATTCGGTTGTTGGTAGAAACGATATGGTGCAAACAAATACAGGAGAATAATAATAGGATATGAGTTCTTTCGCAAAGGACTTCGGCATAGGAGGAGACCATTATAGGCCCATCAAAGCCTGCGCTAGTATTGCCAACTTAAGATTGTTTCTGTAAATATCCATGCTGTATCTATCTATAATTCCAGCAATCTCTGTGTGTGTGTGTGTGTGTGTGTCTGTGTGTCTGTGTGTCTGTGTGTCTGTGTGTGTGTTTGTTTGTCTGTGACCGCTGTTTCTCGACAACCACGGGTCCGATATACTTTAAACTTGCCAGGTATATTGCTGGGGACCCGAGGATGTGCCTTTTCAAGGTTTCATATTAATCGGACAAGTAGTTACCGAGCTATGTCCAAAAAACGATTCAACCAATCAGAGAGCAGCGAGCTATCACGTGTGCCGAACGTGGCGAACAGACTCTGCCTCGGACGGCACATTTGAGAGCGTATTCATTTATTTCCCGTCGGCAAACTATGTTGGCGCTATGTTGGCGTTAAACTATGTTTTAAAACTAATTAAAACTAATTTGCGATTCTTTCGCTTTGCGATGCGATTTGCGATTGCGTTAAACTCGCTCGGGCGTTAAACTATGTTTTAAAACTAATTAAAACTAATTTGCGATTCTTTCGCTTTCCTGCGCGTTTGTGCACGATATGGCGATTTCTTTACCAAACTCCGCAAGCCGTTCGCTTTGGACCAAACCATTTCATGTAAATAGAGGGGGGGGATTGTCACCGTACTCGCAAGCCGTTCGCTTTGGACCAAACCATTTCATGTAAATAGAGGGGGGGGGGATTGTCACCGTACTCGCAAGCCGTTCGCTTTGGACCAAACCATTGCATGTAAATAGAGGGGGGGGGGGGGGATATACTTTTAGATATATATATAGTACGGGCATGCCCTAGTTCTTTTAAATCCTGATTGTCAAGCAAGGAACTTTTGGGAATGAAAGATTATTTTATAATTATTAGATTAATAAATGCGAATAATTTAATTTCAAATTCAGAATCATTTCTTTAAATCTGAATCATTTAATATTGTTGCGGAAATGATCCTTAGGAGTTAATGAGTCCTAATAGTATAGCGTCAGTTATTTCTTAAGCATCTGTTTAGTTAAGCATCTGTTTAGTTAAGCATCTGTTTAGTTAAGACCAACTTCTGTCTACTCATCCCAACTCTCTCTTCCTCATATGTGGTTATTTCAATTGTCACCATGCTAGTTGGCTGGGTGTGGGTACCTCTCTCACCAGCCATGGCTCCTCAGCAAAGAACTTCTGAGACCAACTGGGACTGACTCAATTTGTCAATTTCCCAACCCGGATCTCAGTCAACGGAGCATCTTCTCTTCTGGACTTGGTTATGACTAACTTCCCTGAAAATGTCTGCTGCTCTTCTTCTGCTCCAATCGGCTCATCTGATCATGTGCTTGTTAAAGTGGACATCTCTCTGACCATTCTCAGGGAGCCTGCTCAGCGTCGACGAGTCTGGAATTTCACTCAGGCCAACTGCCACGGTCTTCAAGCAGCCATCAATCATCTGGACTGGTCTCCCATCTCTACCACCTCTGACATCAACTCATCCTGGGAATTCTTCCAAAGTAAATTGCTCTCTCTCATGCACAGATTTATCCTATCTCGTCTTCAGTTGTCATACCCTTCCTCCCGTCCATGGTACACGGAATCTTGTGGTGAGGCAGTTGCCCAGAAACAACTTGCCTTCGTCTCCTGGAAAGCAAATCCAACGGAAGGATATCTCATTTCCTTTCACAAAGCCCGAAACAAGTGTGTGTCCACCCTCAGGAGAGCCAGGAAACATTATCTCTCCGTTCTCAAGACTGAACTCTCTTATCTGTCTCCCTCTTCCAAATCCTGGTGGTGTCTGGTCAAATCTGTTTCTGGTGTTTGTTCCCCCTCCATCCCCTCCCTTACCTCAAACGGCTACACAGCTGACTCCACATGTGAAAAAGCTGAATGCCTCAACTCTGTGTTTGCCTCTAAATATTGTGTCCCAAACCCATCCCTCTCTGTACCCACCATACCCAGTCGTACCCAGCTGCTCCTGGACTCCGTGTCCTTTCCTCCTGACAAGGTGGAAAAGTTTCTGTCAACCCTCGACTCTGATTCTGCAACTGGACCTGACGGCATCAGCCCACGGGTCCTAAAATCCTGTACTTCCGCTCTTTCACTTCCTCTCTCTGTTCTCTTCACCCTCTCTTTTGCTCAAGGTCAACTGCCATCTGCTTGGAAATCAGCCAACATCGCCGCTTTGCACAAAAAAGGTGCAAAAACAGATCCTAGCAACTACAGACCAATCAGCCTTCTCCCAATTATCAGCAAAGTCATGGAAGCCATCATTGCTTCGGATATGAAATCTTTCCTCTTCTATAATGGCTTGATCTCTGACCATCAATTTGGTTTCAGACCTGGGCACTCTACTCTGGACATGCTGCTTCTGCTTTCTCAACAATGGATGGAGGTCCGCAAAGTCAAACAGGAAATTAGAGCTGTCTCCCTTGACATTTCATGTGCCTTCGATACGGTCTGGCACCCTGCTCTGCTCACCAAACTCTCCTCCTTTGGTATCCATGGAAATCTCCACGCAATGCTGGCGGACTTCCTCTCTAGTCGTAGTCAACGTGTGGCCCTGAATGGGTTTCTGTCATCTCCTCTATCTGTTCAGGCTGGAGTTCCCCAAGGCAGTGTTCTGGGCCCTGTGCTTTTTCTGGTCTTCATCAATGATCTCTCTGACTCTCTTGAAAATCCTCTCTATCTCTTTGCTGACGACTCTACTCTCTGTCGCTCCATTCCTCATCCCTCATATCGGCAGTCTGCAGCCTCCTCACTCTCTGCAGACCTGGACAAAATCACAGACTGGGCAAACAAGTGGAACATATCTTTCAATCCTGACAAATCTCACACTCTTACGATGTCTCTCCGAAAAGACCGACTGGACAACCCTACCATCTACTTTCTGAATAATCCTCTCCAAGAAGTCCTGTCACTCAAGCTTTTGGGTCTCACTATCTGCCATGATCTTTCCTGGGAAAACCACATTTCCAAGCTGGCCTCCAAAGCCAGTCGCCGACTGGGCATCCTCCATCGTGCGAAGTCCTTCCTTGGCACACCTGAGCTCCTCACCACATACAAGGCTTTCATCCGCAGCTCAATGGAATACTGCTCTCCCCTCTGGGCTGGTGCTCCTGCCTCACACCTAACTCGTCTTCACGCTGTTGAAACCAAAGCGTTCAGAATCATTGGAATCTCCCGCGATGACGCTATCTCCGAGGGCCTTTCACTTACTCACTGCAGGCAGGTTGGTGGTCTTTCCGTCTTCTACCGACTCCTCTCCGGGCCTTGCTCCCCCAGCTCTCTCTGGGCTCTGTCCCCCAAATATTCCTACAGGTCGCACAATATCTGCCTGCAACCCTCTTATGGTTAAGGGTGATTTTTTGTCCAACGGGAGTGTCCAACCGTACTGGTGAACAGGCGATTTTTTTTTAGATTTTTTTTTTAGCTGAACAGTTTCCTTATAGTCTTATAAACAAGAACCATGCTATTAGAGGTCATAGAAGTACCCCTAATTATTGTTATCTTTACACGCAATTTACAAGAAATATAATATTTTGCATGAAATTTGTTATAACTTTAAATTTGCATCATTCTTTTGGGCTGAAATTTGGACAGGATATTCAGAATATCACTTCCTTTAAAATGATGAAGGCTTTTGTTTATAGGAGTAGCCATTGTGGATTTATTGAAGGACAACCAAGTTTTATCTGGTAATTGGCATAATTAGCTAATTAGTGAACATTTGACATAATTTCACAAAATCCTCTCATCAGGTAGTAGAGTAACACATGTATAATACATGTACCAAGTTTTGTGTGAAAAGAATGATAGGTGACATAGAAGATAGAAGTAGAAATGTGTTCTTTGTTTTTCCTTGTTTTTTATTGACGGTCTTATTTATGCAAATTAACTGCATGTAATATGACAAAGAAGCGTTGAAACTGGTCTGAGTTAAAGCCAAGATTATATCTTTCAAGAAAAACTGAAAATTAGATATTAACTTGACTTTGTTTTTGTGTAAAGGCCTCTCAAAGGTACCTCTGTAGTTTTCTCAATTTTTCACCAGTACTACACCCTTAAACTGCCAAAATCAAGACTCGCTGCTCACCTTCACTCCTTCATTCCTCTTTTCTCCTGCCTCTGGAACAAACTCCCTCACTCTCTTCAATCCCACTCCTCCCTCCAG
The DNA here is from genome assembly GCF_964187855.1 of Myxine glutinosa. Lineage (NCBI taxonomy): Eukaryota > Metazoa > Chordata > Myxini > Myxiniformes > Myxinidae > Myxine > Myxine glutinosa. The sequence goes on from NC_136261.1 coordinate 347,789,495, forward strand.
GTCTTTAAAACGGCTGTTCACCACCATCTCTTATCTTCCCCAATCCAAAACCTTGATCTTTTCTACCCCCGCTAATTTCACCCCAAATCCACTTTTTTGAGGTGACTTTTGTCTTCTTTCCTGGAAGTCCTTGGTGTCCTTGCGTTTTATACCTATCCTGCCTCCCCCCAGGCCCTCTCCCTCCCACACATCTCCCGATGTCCCTGCTCTCAAATGTTGTGTTTATGTGCTTCCTCCCCTTCTCTCCCCATCTTGTCGACCGCTCCCCTTTTTATATACTTTGTTTGCTTGTTTGTTTGATTTGTTTGTTTGATAAATGTTAGCTCTTTCACGAGCCTCGACTCTCTATACAAAAAAAGAAAGGAAAAAAAAGTGTATCATATTCCGTGTGGATAGACATGAGTTGCATATGTAATAGATACACCGTTCACCTTCCTTAGTGTGCCTCACACTTCAGTATCCCTTCTCTGTTACATGTTCTTTTCCCCGCAACTGTCTTTTGTGTCTCCCCAAGAAACTGGAACTCTTACCAGCGTCATCCAGACTCGATTTCACCAGGATGAAAGTGAAGCACAACAAAGCCAGGGGGAATTGGTGGATCGCCAGGCATTCATGCCCCTGCGAAAGGTGTCCAATCAGCTAGAAGGCCATATTCAAATTGGTGGATGCCTTTTCATGCCCCTGCGAAAGGTGTCCAATCAGCTAGAAGGCCATATGCAAATTGGTGGATGCCTTTTCATGCCCCTGCGTAAGGTGTCCAATCAGATAGAACGTTCTATGCAAATTGGTGGATCTCCAGGCATTCAGAACCTACCCCCTCCCTCTCCCCACTCCCCTCCACCGCGAAAGGTGTCCAATCGGCTATAAGGCCGGATGCAAATTGATAGATCACCAGGCATTTACGCCCCCTTGAAAGGTGTCCCATCAGCCAGAAGGCCATGTGCCGCTTTGTGGATCAAGAAGCCCTGAAAGCATTCACATACATTGAGGATCAAATAAAATGTGGGGTGCAAGTTGGGTTAGGGGGTCTATTGCGACTATTACTCTTGTATTGTTGGCCCTGCCATTGTCTGGTAACTTCGGGTCTTGGTACCAGTCGTCCCGGTCTTCTCTCGTCAGTTTTTATTCGTGTTCATGGATACAGCTGACAGAGAAGGGACAGCATGGACGTGGTGGAGAGCAGAGCACCAAGGGTCGTTGATACGGACCTCATAGCCATCCTATGGTGGGTGCCTGATAAACTGAGCATTCCAATAACGACCTGCGTGGGCTTTCAGCACTCTCCACAGCGTCCGCGTAGGGACTGATACCTCCTGGTGACATTGGGCCATCCCTGGTGCGGGATACCTGGTGACATCCCTGGTGCGGGAAGTTGGAGACTTGGCGGGAGTGCGGGAAGTTGGAGACTTGGCGGGAGTGCGGGAAGTTGGAGACTTGGCGGGAGTGCGGGAAGTTGGAGACTTGGCTGGAGTGCGGGAAGTTGGAGACTTGGCGGGAGTGCGGGAAGTTGGAGACTTGTCGGGAGTGTGGGAAGCCGGAGACTTGGTGGGAGTGTGGGAACCCGGAGACTTGGTGGGAGTGTGGGAAGCCGGAAACTTGGTGGGAGTGCGGGAAGCCGGAGACTTGGTGGGAGTATGGGAAGCCAGAGACTTGGTGGGAGTCCTGGAAGCCGGCAACTTGGCGGAAATGCGGGAAGCCAGAGACTTGGCGGGAGTGTGGGAAGCAGGAGACTTGGCGGGAGTGTGAGAAGCCGGAGACTTGGTGGGAGTATGGGAAGCCAGAGACTTGGTGGGAGTGCGGAAGCCGGAGACTTGGCAGAAATGTGGGAGCCGGAGACTTGGCGGGAGTGTGGGAAGCCGGAGACTTGGCGGGAGTGTGAGAAGCTGGAGACTTGGCGGGAGTGTGAGAAGCCGGAGACTTGGCGGGAGTGTGAGAAGCCGGAGACTTGGCGGGAGTGCGGGAAGCGCAGCAGGAGACGACGGTCGCTCAGGCCAGAATGATCGTGGGAATCAATGAAAGTGTGCCAAAGGATTAAGAAAAGAGGGGGAAACTGGGAGAGCAAGGGAGACAGCGCCATTACAGGTGGAAAACTTCTTGATCCACAAATTCGGGAGAGTGCATACCTCCACCAGGTTGAACTGTTTATGTTTTGTATTCCACTAATAGGCCGCATCTGGATTCAGACCTGAACCAAAATCTAATCGGCTTGTTCTTGTCACCTAACCCACTCGTCCACCAAGTTTTGTCATAAGTCGTCCATAACTTTTTTAATATCATGTTATATTTCACTTTTCGCCCGATCTCTCAATGGTGAAGAATCACTTAAAAATTAAATAATTATCGTATCGGAATGCAGATTCAGATCTTCACCAAAATCGAATCTATTTGTCCTTGTCAGACACCCAACTCCTCCACCAAGATTCGTCCAAATCCGTCCATAACCTTTTTAAAATATCATCTACTATATAAGAGAGATGTCTGTCTGTCTGTCTGTCTGTCTGTGTGTCGCCATTTTTCTCAGAGATGGCTGAACGGATCTTCGTCAAACTTTCAGAGGTTCATCAGTGAGTGCCTGGGAATGATTTAGAGGGGGGGGGGGGGGGGGGATCGTTTTTTTGGAGTTAAAATAAAAATCGCTCGATAGTGCCTAAGCTTTTTAAAATTAATGACAGTTATATACAAGTACACATTCGCATAAATAAATACAAAACATTCACCAGACATTTGAACACAAATAAATCAAACAATTCCGGAAGTGTTCTAAGTTCGTAGTCCGGCTTCTTCTCCTTCCTGTTCGGCATCACACTTAACGCAGAAATGGGATGAACGCCACACTCACCAGCATATACAGACTTGGCATTTAATATGGAATATATTTTTTTGTGGGGGTGAACTTACTTTTCAAGATGTCTTAGAACCAAAAGTTCATTGGAATTATGTTGAAATTATTCTAGATTTTGTTAATGTGACCTTTAAAAGAAACAAAAACCACATTTGACATTTCGAAACAAATAAATTGATCCTTGAAAGTGATGTAAACTGATATCGAACTCAATTCATGGACAGTATTGTGTTAAACTTCTGTACGTTTTCCAGAAGTATCTCTTTATTTTGCACATTAGCCAAAAATTTTTTAAACAAAAACAAAAGTTAAATTACGACTGGGATTACGGACAGTAAAATTACAATTCAGTACTTCGTGTAACCCCCACGAGCATTCAGGAGAGCACGTACATGTTGAGGCATGCTGTTCACGAGATTTGCCAAGGTTTGGACAGGAATCGCTTGCCATGCAGTTACAATAGCCTGCTGCAATTCATGCACAGAGATCGGCTGCTGGTCCAAGTGGTCGATTTGACGCGCTAATTCTGCCCACAAGTTCTCTATCGGATTCATATCCGGGGACATGGCAGGCCACTCCATATGCTCGACACCACGGTCAGCAAGAAAGTGTTGGATCATGCGAGCACGATGAGGTCGTGCATTGTCATCTTGGACGACAAAGTTTCCTCGAATGGCTGCACGAGCAAATGGAAGCAATGTTTCTTCCAGAATGGCCCTGTACTTGAACTGGTTCAGGTTTCCATTCAGAACAACCAGGTCAGTTTTGCCCCCTGCATGAAAAGCAGCCCAAACGGTCACCCCACCACCTCCAGCTTGGACTCTTGGCACTATACAATCTTTGTTGTAGGCTTCATGCACTTGTCTGCGCACTCGGACGCGGCCATCTTGACGATAGACCAGAAATCTAGACTCGTCACTGAAGATCACGTGATTCCAGTGTCCTGGCTGCCATTGACGGTGCTCTCTGGCCCACTGCAATCGGCGCTGGCGGTGTTGTCTGGGCAGGCGTGGCTTTCTCAGGGGAGGCCTGGCATGATAGCTTGCTTGAACCAGTCGTTGGTTGACTAGCCTTCTAGATACAGGCACATTTGTAAGTTGCTGCCACTCAGCCCTAAGCTGATTAGCTGACTTGGTACGGCCATTGCAGACTAACCGGTGCAGCTGGCGATGATCCCTCCTTGTGGTTCTGCGGGGACGTCCTGGCCTCGGTATTGGAGTAGGGACACCCGTCTGAGCATTTCGTTTCAGGATCTTTGACACCTGACCTTGAGTGATGCCATACTGCCGAGCAATAGCACGCTGTTTCATGCCGTAATTTCGTAAAGCCACCACTCCATGACAAACAGCATTGTCGAGTTGACGGACCATCTCCAGAAGAAGCGGCAATAACTTTTGGAGACGTGCAGCAGTTGTTTTCCACTAATACAGAACACAACAACCCTTGTATACCCGACTGTGAAGCCAATCATCAAATGCACCTGTCCGTACATTTTGCCACGCCACCTGTGATATAATCCTGTTGTTGACTTCTTGCTGCGACAGACAATCAGTGACATGGTTCTTTTAACAAATAAATCACCAAAGTGTAAAAGAAACTCACCAGATTGATATACCAAGCTAAGAAAGTAAACCCAAGTCAAGAAAAAACAAGCACAAAAAGTTTTAATTAAAACAAAAGCCGCGTCGATGTTACACAATGCCTCGATGCAGCTGTGCCTATAACGTCGATGTTATAGGCACAGGACATTCCTATTGATTCGATTACTTGATGTTATTTTTGTGCAAAGTGAAAATATATCTCGGCAATTTCCCGTGTGTGGCGACGAATTTTTAATATATCTCGGCATTTTCCCGTCTGTTATTTCAGGCGGTGTATGACTGACCATGCCGCGATTAAAAAAATATATATCTCGGCAATTTCCCGTGTGTGGCGACACGTGAACGAAGCTATGCTCCTCTCTCCACATTATTGTGACGACGTATAAATTAAATATTTCATCGTGACGATTGTCATCAAATGGACGAATTTTTAATATATCTCGGCATTTTCCCGTCTGTTATTTCGGGCAGTGTATGACTGAGCATGCCGCGATTTAAACAAAATATATATATATCGGCATTTTCCCGTCTGTTATTTGGGGCGGTGTATGACTAAGCATGGCGCGATTTAAACAAAATATATATATATATCTCGGCATTTTCCCGTCTGTTATTTCGGGCGGTGTATGACTGAGCATGCCGCGATTTCAACAAAATATATATATATATATCTCGGCATTTTCCCGTCTGTTATTTCGGGCGGTGTATGACTGAGCATGCCGCGATTAAAAAAAAAAAAATCTCAATGGACTTGAAGTTACAGGCCTTTGAGAATTCATTTCGTTCTATAAAGGGCAACTTTCATCGGATTTTCTTCCCGTTTTTTTTCAACCGAGTCTAAAACTATGTTAGCAACTGTGAAAAATGAAATGATATATCGAATTTGATTTGAAATAAAACTGTGTGAGAGAGGAAGACACCACGGGCCTACAAAACAGGCCGCAAAGCTATGCGAGTTAATAAAATGGTGGATATTTGTTTATATGAAGCCTCTCCCAAAATGGGTGGAGCTATGGTTCCCAGAATGGGTGGAGCTTCGAGGTTTTGTCTTCTCTGCAAGAACAACAAGAAGAAGAAGAAGAAGAAGAAGAACAACAACAACAACAACAGCAGAGGGCACTCTATGAGCAGCGTCTGCGACGCGGCTAAACATATTCCATATTAAATGCCAAGTCTGTATTTAACGAAAAGGTGATGAACCCCCTTCCTCCTCTTCCTCCCTCCCCTTCCCCCCTCCCCCTTCCTCCCTTACCCTCCTCCCCCATCCCCCCTCGCTCCTCCCCCCCCAGTATACCCCGTTCCCCCACCCGGCAACGCCGGGTACTTCTGCTAGTGTTATATATATCAATTTTCGCCCGATCTCTCAATGGCGAAGAATCACATAAAAATTATATAATTATCGTATCAAAATCTACATTCAGATCTTCGCCAAAATCGAATCGATTCGATCTTGTCACACACCCAACCTGCCCACCAAGTTTCGTCCAAATCCATCCATAACTTTTTGAGATATCCTGCTATATATATTTTTAGGCCCGATCTCCCAATGGTGAAGAATCACTTTTAAAATTCTACCAGCCGGATCCGAATCTGGATCTTCACCAAAATCTAACCATTTCGTCCTTGTCACATACACTACCTCTCCGCCAAATTTAGTCCAAATCCGTCGACAACTTTTGATATATCTTGTTCGCAGACAGACAGACGAGGTGAAAACAAAATCTGCATCCACCTTTGGTGGCGGAGGTAATAAAATAACACAAGAGGCCCAGAAGGATTAAAAGAGATAGCACAGTAATGGGAGACAGGGGTAATTAAAGTAAACTAGGGCATGCCCGTACTATATATATATCTAAAAGTATATCCCCCCCCCCTCTATTTACATGCAATGGTTTGGTCCAAAGCTAACGGCTTGTGAGTACGGTGACAATCCCCCCCCTCTATTTACATGAAATGGTTTGGTCCAAAGCTAACGGCTAGCGGAGTTTGGTAAAGAAATCGCCATAGCGTGCACAAATGCGCAGGAAAGCGAAAGAATCGCAAATTAGTTTTAATTAGTTTTAAAACATAGTTTAACGGCAACATAGCGGCAACATAGTTTGCCAACGTGAAATAAATGAATACGCTCTCAAATGTGCCAAAAAAAAAAAAAAACGCTACCCGTACGCTCTACCCCGCCCGTACGCCCGTAAACAAAAAAAACAACGCTCTTCGCTTCCGCCCTTCGCTCTGACTGAATTGGGAGAGAAAGAAATCGAGAAATTATTATTTTCTCCGGAAGAAATCGAATTACGTACCGTAATGGCGCACGCGCTGGGCTCAGCATCAGCTCGCTCTCACATCGGCCACGCCTACGCAATAACGCGTTCTGTGATTGGATGCCGGAAGTGCAGTCCTCACTGTCCGGAAGGTCGTATATCGCAGTTACAATGAATCGCAAATTAGTTTTTATTAGTTTTATAATTAGTTTTAAAACATAGTTTAACGGCAACATAGTTTGCCGACGGGAAATAAATGAATACGCTCTCAAATGTGCCATCCGAGGCAGAGTGTGTTCGCCACGTTCGGCACACGTGATAGCTCGCTGCTCTCTGATTGGTTGAATCGTTTTTTGGACATAGCTCGGTAAGTACTTCTGCGATTAATTTAAAACCTTGAAAAGGCACATCCTCGGGTCCCCAGCAATATACCTGGCAAGTTTCAAGTATATCGGACCGGTAGTTGTCGAGAAACAGCGGTCACAGACATACAAACAAACAAACGTACAAACAAACATACACACAGAGATTAGTGGAATTATAGATAGACTAGGGCATGCCCGTACTATATATATATCTAAAATTATATCCCCCCCCCTATTTACATGAAATGGTTTGGTCCAAAGCGAACGGCTTGCGAGTGGTGACAATCCCCCCCCTCTATTTACATGCAATGGTTCGGTCCAAAGCGAACGGCTTCCGGAGTTTGGTAAAGAAATCGCCATCGCGTACACAAACGCGCAGGAAAGCGAATGAATCGCAAATTCGTTTTTATTAGTTGTAAAACATAATGCCCAATTATTCAATTATCGCCAACGTATTTTGGCTTTTTGCAATTTAATCGCAAGGAAAAGTAGAAAGAGAAGAGGGAAAAAAAGAAAAGCCTTGCCTTGCTGCAAACAGCTGCTGCAAACAACAACAACATGGAAGGCTGCACTGTCCGGAAGTTGGCATATCGCAGTTACGATTATTTTAGTGTTAATGGCCAATTATTCAATTAGCGCCAACGTATTTTGGCTGTTTGCAATTTAATCGCAAGGAAAAGTAGAAAGAGAAGAGGGAAAAAAAGAAAAGCCTTGCATTAACGCATTAACGCTTGCATTGCATTAACGGTTCGGCACACGTGATAGCTCGCTGCTCTCTGATTGGTTGAAGCGTTTTTTGGACATAGCTCGGTAGGTACTTGTCCGATTAATTTCAAACCTTGAAAAGGCACATCCTCGGGTCCCCAGCAATATACCTGGCAAGTTTCAAGTATATCGGACCCGTGGTTGTCGAGAAACAGCGGTCACAGACAAACACACAGACACACAGACACACAGACACACAGACACACAGACACACAGACACACAGACACACAGACACACAGACACACAGAGATTGCTGGAATTATAGATAGATAACGTGAGTGTCACAGTGAAATAACTAATAGCTAGGGCCAGGGGATGAAGAGGGGAAGTAGAACAGGCACATGGACATGTGGGGCAAAAGAAGATGTTGGAGAAGGTTAATGGACATGTGGGGGAAAATAAGAGCAGGGCATGGCCTCAGAGGCGTTAATGGCATAATGCTTCGTTCCACAGGAGTTGACTGAGAGCCATGACCTCAAGTTGGAGTAAATGGTCATTGCTGTAATGTCCAGGTACAAGGAAACAAATGGGGATGGTGCAAACAGGGAGAGAGAGAGAGGAGGCCAGGTAACGAAGGTCTGGTCAGGAGCACTCCAGAGGGTGGTGTGCGTGCCTAGGTGCGAGCAGTGTGCAGGTCCTGCACACGAGCCGTTCAACCTGCATCCTAAGTCTCATATTACATACGCAATGCATATTTCACCCCTGTCGGGATACCTTACATTACGTTGGAGCATGCACAAGGAGGCCCTTGGAATTTAGTTACGATTGTGTTTGAAAGCTCCCTCTAGTCCAGCAGATAAGTGCAATGTCTTAATGTGATTGTGCTCGTCATGTTGCAAGCATGAAACCTGCCTGAAATGTTCACTAGAGTGTCTGTAAAAGTAAATTTAAATAAGGAGGCATTTAGGATTCTGTTTTGTTTTTGATACATTTGTATTGAAACATTGTCCATCGGTGACCCCAGTGCCTATCTTCACTGAGTAGCTGTTAAGGAATATCAGTCAAATGAGAGTGATCTCCCCTTATGTTATTCATTTTCGCATGTCAGCGTGACCTGATAAAAATCAAAATGGACACCTTGCAGCCTTTTTAGCATGGAGACTCAATATCTTGGGATGCAATACTTTTATGAAAATCCATAGCAAAGGTGATAAACTAGGAGAAAAAGACATGAAATGTTATAGACCCTGTGGTTTTAGTAATTTTGCTGCACGTAGTTAAAGGCCGCCATTCGGCCATCTTTGGTCGGATTACAAAACAAAATCTTCTGCATATGTATACTCTCATGTATTGTCTGTGTGCCAAGTTTGAACAAAATCGGTCCATGCATGTCCGATAAATGGTTGGGGACACGTTTAAGTAACAAAATGGCCACCAGTCGGCCATCTTGGATCTGATCTCAAAAGAAAATGACTGGAGTATGTAAGCCATCATTCCTTATTTGTGTGCCAAGTTTGAACAAATCAGTAAATGCATGTCTGAGAAATTGTTGAGGACATGTTCGATACTTGGGGCGGGGGGGGTTTGTTTGTTTTTTGTTACAAATAACTCGGCCGCCAGTCAGCCATCTTTGATTGCATCACGAAACGAAATGATGTGCGTATGTACACCATCATGTGTTGCCTTTGTGCCAAGTATGAACAAAATCGGTCAATACATCTCCGAGATTATGGTTCCCGACGGACGGATGGACGGACGGACGAAACCCAGTCCATAAGCCCCCGTTTCAGACTAAGTCCAACGGGGGCTAATAAAACTCCAGGCTAAAACATATGGACCTACAACTCTTCATTTCCCCAAACTGCTCAAAATGCATATATTTTAGATTTATTAGTATTCATAATTTAAGGGATATCAAAACCATTTCTAGTGCCTAATGTTCATCCATGACTGATAGGTGATAGATACTATTTCCCTACAGCTATAAAATGTTTTGTAGGGATGAAGTAATGATTTGAGGTCAGTATCCACATTCCAAGTTGATTCCAAGACTTTTCAAAAGTGAAAAAATTGATTGACTTGCTGTATGACTTGGGTGTGTCAGTGTCTAATGACAGAGTTTTATAAATATCAACTGACTTGCCAAATAAGGCTTGCCTCAGGTAGGAAGAGGAACAAGTAGTTTGTCTTTCAAAGCTGAGATTTAATCTACTAGCAACGGTACCGGCCCTCCGGGAAAAACAAAAACAAAACAAAAGCCCTATGGGCGGGGCTTCTTTGGCAGGCCCAAATGAAAAGGCAAAATATCAGAAATTGAAGGGGTTTTTTTTTTTAACGATTTATATAAACATCCGTTAAATCATACCACACGCAAATCATCAAAATCTAAAAAGTACATGGCACCCATTTTTTAAAAAGATTGAATTCTGTAAAACAGAAGCGGCCGCTACACGTCTTTCTCAGTCGCACGTTTATGTGTGAAGAGTGCGCGCCGAATCTGTAACACGGAAGCGGCCGCTACACCTGTTTCTCAGTCGCTTTGCACACGCTGCCATGTTACTTCGGAGCCGCACGTTTATATAGGAAGAGTTCGTCAGGAGTCGATCTACTCTCTCCTGGTACGTAGAATAAACAGTATTTGTACAATTTCAACAAAAGCCACATCACTGTTCATATCGGTAAATATTATTCCATCACGTTTGGAAAAACTGGGAAATTGGAAAAATTGGATAAACACCATAGTCTATTTTACTCTAGGGGGTCCCAGGATTACCCACCCAAAATATCGTTGCGATCGGTTCAGCCGTTTTTGCAGTGCCTTTGAACGGACGGACATTTGGTGAATTATAGTAAGATTTACAACATTGGTGACAAACAACTATCCGGGATGCCTCTTCGCGGTGGTTGTGCCCCAAACGCAAGTCGGGAGCCAAATCTTGCCCATTTTTCCCTGCTGCGCAGATTCGTCAGGGCAGCGCGGTCACGGTCAGATGGTGATCTGTCCCCATGGACCGGCCCGTTCTCTCTCTCTCACTCTCACTCTCTCACTCTCACTCTCTATATATCTCTCTCTCTCTCTCTCTCTCTCTCACTCTCACTCTCTATATCTCTCTCTCTCTCACTCTCACTCTCACTCTAACTCTCTCTAACTCTCTCGCTCTGTCGTGGCACTGACTTTGTGAAGGTGGAGGTACACCATCCGAGATGTGAGTGATCTCTGGGTTGCTCCTGGGAGATCAATCGGCTGTCTCAGTGATCTTGTTCTTGTTCAAGAGAACTGTCCGTGGCTACACAACAACATCGGTGATAGATAATATCGGCCTCTATCCAACTGCTACCACTGCTCAAAGCTCATTCCATGGCACTGGTATCTCGTTATTCCAGCTTCCATCTGCAAACAATCCTGGAGTATAAAGGATTGCTCTATTGAGGAAATCCCCAAACTGAAGTCAAAGTCTGACAGAGAGCAACCCAAATTATATGAATAAGTTCCACCAACTGTGTTGATAAAGGTTGGATTGACCAACCATGGAATGATAGGATGTCATCTGCTGCAAGTGATGAGGCTTGAAGATTCAAAGGAGCTTGAGTACAAGTATTTGCCTCTATGTCTGATGTCTCGCCATACATATCCCTTCTTCACTATTGGTCAACAATGAGAACATGATCTTTCTTATCCAGGTTCCCTGACTGCCTGCTCTCACATTTCGGAACGTAACCGCACTCTCTCTTATCCAGGTTCCTTGACTGCCTGCTCTCACATTTAGAAAGGTAACCACACTCTCTCTTATCCAGGTTCCTTGACTGCCTGCTCTCACATTTAGGAACGGAACCACACTCTCTCTTATCCAGGTTCCTTGACTGCCTGCTCTCACATTTAGAAAGGTGACCACACTCTCTCTTATCCAGGTTCCTTGACTGCCTGCTCTCACATTTAGGAACGTAACCACACTCTCCCTTATCCAGGTTCCTTGACTGCCTGCTCTCACATTTAGGAACGTACCCACACTCTCTCTTATCCAGGTTCCTTGACTGCCTGCTCTCACATTTAGGAACGTAACCACACTCTCTCTTATCCAGGTTCCTTGACTGCCTGCTCTCACATTTAGGAATGTAACCACACTCTCTCTTATCCAGGTTCCTTGACTGCCTGCTCTCACATTTAGGAACGTAACCACACTCTCTCTTATCCAGGTTCCTCGACTGCTCTCACATTTAGGAATGTACCCGCACTCTCTCTTATCCAGATTCCTTGACTGCCTGCTCTCACATTTAGGAATGTAACGACACTCTCTCTTTTCCAGATTCCTTGACTGCCTGCTCTCACATTTAGGAACGTAACCGCACTCTCTCTTATCCAGATTCCTTGACTGCCTGCTCCCACATTTAGGAACGTACCCACACTCTTTCTTATCCAGGTTCCTCGACTGCCTGCTCTCACATTTAGGAACGTACCCACACCCTCTCTTATCCAGGTTCCTTGACTGCCTGCTCTCACATTTAGGAATGTAACCACACTCTCTCTTATCCAGGTTCCTTGACTGCCTGCTCTCACATTTAGGAACGTAACCACACTCTCTCTTATCCAGGTTCCTCGACTGCTCTCACATTTAGGAACGTAACCGCACTCTCTCTTATCCAGATTCCTCGACTGCCTGCTCTCACATTTAGGAATGTAACGACACTCTCTCTTTTCCAGATTCCTTGACTGCCTGCTCTCACATTTAGGAACGTAACCGCACTCTCTCTTATCCAGATTCCTTGACTGCCTGCTCCCACATTTAGGAACGTACTCGCACTCTCTCTTATCCAGGTTCCTCGACTGCCTGCTCTCACATTTAGGAACGTAACCACACCCTCTCTTATCCAGGTTCCTTGACTGCCTGCTCCCACATTTAGGAACGTAACCACACTCTCTCTTATCCAGGTTCCTTGACTGCCTGCTCTCACATTTAGGAACGTAACCACACTCTCTCTTCTCCAGGTTCCTCGACTGCTCTCACATTTAAGAATGTAACCGCACTCTCTCTTATCCAGATTCCTTGACTGTCTGCTCTCACATTTAGGAACGTAACCACACTCTCTCTTATCCAGGTTCCCTGACTGCCTACTCTCACATTTAGGAACGTAACCGCACTCTCTCTTATCCAGGTTCGTTGACTGCCTGCTCTCACATTTAGGAATGTAACCACACTCTCTCTTATCCAGGGTCCTTGACTGCCTGTTCTCACATTTAGGAACGTAACCACACTCTCTCTTATCCAGGTTCCTTGACTGCCTGCTCTCACATTTAGGAAGGTAACCACACTCTCTATTATCCAGGTTCCTTCACTGCCTGCTCTCACATTTAGGAATGTAACCACACTCTCTCTTATCCAGGTGGCTTGACTGCCTGCTCTCACATTTAGGAATGTAACCACACTCTCTCTTATCCAGGTTCCTTGACTGCCTTCTCTCATATTTAGCGACTAAACCGACACCCCTCACTGGCTTTGCTCGTGGGGAGGGTTACTGTTGTGGTGCTGTGCACACACGACTCGATTGCCAGAAAGGTAGGCCACAACGCATGGATACAAACGAAAGCACTTTAATACAGCTCGCACATCAGCACTGGGCGGGCTCGACCTCAGAGCCCGCATATATGCCCCGAGGCCACGCCTTGCCCCCGGTCGTGGCCGAACGGCCGAAAGGCGGGGCATGTATTTCAGTTCCATGCCCGTACACTCGCGCCACCCACTGGTGCATGGAATTATTGACCGTTGTGCCCGCCACACGCGCCCCCCCAGAATTTCCGCGCACCTGAAGGGTGAGCTTGCGGGGAAGCCGGATGACCCGGCCGAAACGCCCCCTGGCGATGCGTGCAGGGCTGGGGGGTAGCGGGACGGCGGGGCTGGGGGTGCCGGGGGCCTGACCGCCGGGGAGCGGCCTCGACGTGGAAGCAGAGCTGCTTGCGGGGGGTGGTCCAGATCGAGGTGGGCCGGCTTGAGGCAGTCCACGGAGATATGATCCGGGGCACCGCCGATGTCCACTGTGAAATGTTTGTCCCCGGTCTCCAGCACGCGGAAGGGCCCATCGTACGGGGGCCGCAGCGGTGCCCGGTGGGCGTCGTGCCGGACGAAAACGTACTCCGCCGTGCAAAGCTCCGGGGCGACGTGGGAGGACGTGCAACTGTGGTGTGCCGTCGGCACCGGGGCGAACCTCCTGGCGGTCTCCTGCAGGGTGGAGCGCTGTTGCGCCGCGGACCAAGGAGCCGTGGAGTTGGGGATAAATTCTCACGTGCTCGCGACTAGGATGTCATCCAGGTAGACGTAGATGAAAGGTAAGTCACACAAGACGCTGTCCATGAGCCGCTGGAATGCCTGGGCCGCATTCTTCAACCCAAAAGGCATCCGCAGGAACTCAAAGAGGCCGAAAGGGGTGATGACGGCCGTCTTTGGGACATCGTCTGGTTGTACGGGGACCGGGTGGTAGCCCCGGATGAGGTCCACCTTGGAGAACACGGTCGTGTTTGCCAACCGGGCGGAAAAGTCTTGGATATGCGGGACCGGGTAGCGGTCGGGGGTGGTGGCATCGTTGAGCCGGCGGTAGTCACCGCACGGCCGCCATTCGCCGACGGGCTTTGGCACAATGTGCAGTGGAGAGGCTCATGCGCTGTTGGAGCGCCGTACGATGCCCAGCCGTTCCAGCGTGGCGAACTCCGCTTTCGCCACGGCGAGCTTCGTGGGGTCGAGGCGGTGCGCCCGGGCGTAGACCGGTGGGCCGACGGTGGGGATATGGTGCTCCACCCCGTGTTTGACGGGCACCACTGAAAAGGTGGGCCACGTGAGTGCCGGGAAACTGGCGAGGAGGCGGGTAAACTCGTCCGCTGCCGGAAGCGTACAGACTAACCTCGCCGGGACGGAACCCTTCAGCAAGCCGCTTGGCAAGCCACTCGGTGAGCTGCTCAGCGAGCTGCTCAACGAGCCGCTCGATGAGCCGCTCAGCGAACAAGCGAGCAAGCTGAAGGTTTCGGCCTGGACGAGACGTCGACGCTTAACGTCCACCAACAGCCCATGTGCACAAAGGAAGTCCGCACTGAGCAGGGCCATTGGCACGCTGGCGGTGACGAACAACCATTTGAAGCGCTGCCCTCTGAACCGCAGTGAGAGGCAACGCTTCCCGAATGTGCGGATGGGTGTTCCGTTGGCGGCAAGCAAAGCGGGGCCCCGGCCCGCGGCTTGCTTGTCGGACGCGGAGGCAGGGAGGACGCTTACCTGCGCTCCCGTGTCGCATAGAAAACGACGACCAGACGAGGTGTCCATGATGAACCGGAGGCTGCCGGAATGGCCGACGCTCATGGCCGCAAGTGAGCGCCGGCCCGGTCGTTTCCCGACCCATCAAAAGAACACGGCGGGCGGCACGTTCTAGCCTTGCGGCCGAACCTGGCGTGATAGTAGCACCAGGTTTGCGGGCGGTGGCCGCCGCGTCAGCCATGCCGGCGGTGGTGGTGGTGGTGGCGGCGGTAGTGGGCGGGGCGTAGCAGCGGCCACGAGGGAAGCCGGGGGCGCTGTAGCCTCCGCGCCGGGATCCACTACGGCAGCACCGTAAACCGACCGTGTGTCGCAGGCCGCGAAAAATTTGTCGGCCTCTCCGGCCAGGGCGCGGGGTTCCGTTATTTTGGAACCGGCCAGCGTGAGGTGCACCTGTACAGGTAGCTGGCAGAGGAAAAGTGCTCGGAAGAGGTAATCCGGGCGCTGGTCTCCGAGAAGGGACAGCATAAAATCCATCCGCACGGATGGGCGTGTGTCGCCGAGGGCGGGAAGGTCCAGGAGGCGGTCGGCGCGTTCGACCTCCGTGAGCCCGAACGTGGCGAGGAGGAGACGTTTGAGTGCCTCCTACTTGTGGTTGCCCGGCGGGCGCCGAAGGATGGACACGACGCGGGCGGGAGTGCCGGGCCCAAGGGCGCCGACCACGTGGTAGTACCTGGTCTCGTCCGCCGTGATGCTCCGGAGTTGGAATTGAGCCTCGGCTTGCACAAACCAAACGTCGGCTTGCGCTTCCCAGAACTCCGGGAGTTTGATGGCGACGGCGTTGATAGCCATGACGCGTTCGGGGGTCAGCAACGGCTGAACCAGTCGGGGTCACCAGTGTGGTGCTGTGCGCACACGACTCTATTGCCAGAAATGTAGGCCACAACGCGTGGATACAAACGAAAGCACTTTAATACAAGCTCGCACATCAGCACTGGGCGGGCTCGACCTCAGAGCCCGCATATATGTCCCGAGGCCACGCCTTGCCCCTGGGCGTGGCCGAACGGCCGAAAGGCGGGGCATGTATTTCAGTTCCACGCCCGGACGCTCGCGCCACCCACTGGTGCGCGGAATTATTGACCGTTGTGTCCGCCACACTGTGAAAAATTAATGACCCCCTTGGGCTAGTCTATATATTATAGTAGTGGCAGATTTCTGTCCATATGTTTCTCTCTTTCTGCCAATTCATTGGTCGGACAGCTGTCCAGGACTTCACCCACAATGACGTCATTCGTAGGAAGGCTAACTCCACCGACCTGCATTTTTATTTTCATGCAGTTCAGGCCAAACACATCGTGGAACCTGTCATATTCACAATCGCAATGCCCTACCTTTACATTGCTAAACATAAACTTGTGGGAGTATACGTGTGAGAGCACTTTGTTGCTTATACACCGCCCAAAAAAGGGAGGGTTCCACGAGTCCCTGCTCGTCATCATGAATCATTCAAATTCATTAAAATGCATTTTTTCAAGATGCCTCCATATCTGTATTTTCTTGCCTCGGGTTGTCTCCATTCATGCCAAAACCATGTTTGTCTGCTCTGGGTTATATGTGGTACGTTTCCTCACCTCTGGAAGCCTGGGAGAAAAGGAGGAGGCCTGAAGCTAAATTTAGGGGTTCGGGGAGTGGACAAATTCCCTGCGAGCCCAATAGAAAGGGAGGAGGAATTACCAGTGAAGTAAATTTTACATTGTGTTGTCCCCCACGAGAATTGATGAAAGGGTGTGGACATCAAGACGTACAGGGAGGGGTCATGTGGGTACCACAGGGTGTGGGTATACTAAGAAGTAGACATACTAAGAAGTAGACATACTAAGAGGATTAGATGCTTTCTCTTCCTTCCTCTTTCAGTCCCGACAAAATGTGGAATGAAAAGAGGAATGAGTTGATGAATGAGGTGAATGAGGCAAATGGCTATATTTGTTTAGTGGATACGGATTGAATGGATGGTGCAAAGAGGGTGTGTATGAAGAGGAGCAAGTACACCCCCTGTGGAGACGAATCCCCACTTTTATTGGAGCTCGGTGGAGGGAATTCAGATGTTTTGGAACGAGATGCCATTCCGGTGTTGGTGATGGTTGAAGAAAAGTTTCATTTTGCAAAAGTTGTGAGAGTCATTGACGGGCTGGAAGTGTGGCCCATGGTGATCAGTCGGAATTTGGCAGAAGGGCGTCCTGGCGCTGGGTGTGCATCGGGAAATATGGGTGGACGAAAGAGCACACCAGGGTGGGGGGAAGTACTGGTTGGGTCGAGTACCCAGTAGAGGGACTCGTGTGCCACATTACATGCCAGTGAGGGCACTTGTTGGGGAGGCCAGGAAGCAAAAATTAAGCCAGGAAGCCAGTGGCCAGGAAGGACTGCCCCTAAAATTCGGCAATTCGTAGCTTAGCTCAGGGTAGGGAGTGTAGGTAACTAAGGGTAGGTAGGAAATTAGTGGGTAACCCTCAGTGGCATGGGATGCCACATTTTTAGTCAGGCATAGGCCTGCAGACAGAGTCACACTGCCATGCCAGGATATTGTGCAGGAACACAGAAAACAAGATTTGAGGGCTGGGCCCAAACTTGTCAGAGCACCAACGCAATGGGCGGCGGCCAAATTGGTTGTGTAGAACCACACTGGAGGAGGGCTTAATGGTAAATGAAAAAAAGGGTTTTTTGAAAGTACAAGGTTAGAGTAGGGATGCTCCCCATTTGTACCATTTTGGATGCCTGCGGCCACTGGAGTAACGGAGTGGAGTAATTGCCATTTATGTGGACCCCTTATGTCCCAAATTTTTAGAATAGGGGTAGGCACGCCCACCATAGGACTACTCTGCCTGCAAGACAAGCAAGGCCAGGCCATCTCACCTGCTGCTACCACACACTCCTGCCATGAACTCAGCAGCCGGTTTGTAACATCATCTGCCAAATGATCCATCTGAAGCCGGCTTACTCGATCTTCTGGCCACCATCCAGGTCGCTTTTAGCTTCACCTGCCTATTGCCTTATCAGCCTCTCCTGTCTGCCCAGCCATGCCTTGCCAGCCATTCCACCTGCTGCATAAGCCATACCATCTGCTTTGTGCATTTTTGTGGGCCATAAAGGCCGAATGATTTTCCTTGTTGTCCATGAAGGCCGAAGACTTATTTTTCAATATGGGCCCAATTCAAGGGCCATATGCTTGTGTATTGTGGGCCCTCCAGGCCAAGAAGACACCTTTGTTGTACATTGCGGGGCCACATGGGCCGAACACATGTTTTGTGCAGAATTTTGTCGGCACTTCTGGCCAGGAAGTCTCTCTTGTGTTTGAGCCACTGCTAAGTGCTGATAGACCCTGGGCTCACCTGGCACATTTTTAGAGTGATTTGACTGTGTTAAAGGCTTGAGATTGAGAGGCAATCACAAAGGAATCCTCCACTTTTACACAGCTGTAAGAAGGCAAGTGGAATTTGGAAAATGCTTGTGATGTTTGCATTTCCGAGCGACGACTAAGCGTTTCAAAATGTCGGTTTTGTGACGTGGATTTGATCCGTTGTCATGGCAACACAATCAATGTTGTGCCCACGTCTTAAACAACAAGTAATATGAAGAGGACAGATAAGTTATTTCAGATAAACATCAATAAAGATAACTTGCAGAGGGTTTTTTTTTTTTTGGTATACAAGATCGAGGCTCGTGTAAGAGCCAGCATTAATCACGAAAAAAAAACTGACACATAAAACATAAGATAAAGGGAGCGGGAGACAGGATGGGGAGAGAGAGGGAAGCACACAAGTACAACAGCAGAGAACAGGGACATCGGGAGATCTGTGGGAGGGAGAGGGCTTGGGAGGAGGAGGCATGGGAAGGGTGGGGGGGGGGGGGGGGGGGAGAGGTATAAAACACATGGACACTGCTAGAACTTCCAGGAAAGATGTCGGAATTTAAAAACAGTCGATCTGGGGTGAATTAGCGGGGGTAGAAAAGATCAAGGGAGAAGATAAGAGATGGTGGTGAAAAGCTGTTGTAAAGACCTGGAGGGAGGAGTGTAATTGAAGAGAGTGAGTGAGTTTGTTCCAGAGGTGGGATAAAAGAGGAATGAAGGAGTGGAGGTGAGCAGAGAGTCTTGATTTTGGCAGTTTAGGGTTGAGACAAAGCAGACTCAGCTATGTTCACATTTAACACGATCTATTTATTTCACACGCGAAATCGAGGGGAAAAAAACATCTATCCGTTGACACCATTTCCCCTCTCCTTCCTTAGTCCTTCTCTTCCAACCTCTGGCAGTCATGAGGTTGAAGGAATCCTACTTCTCTCTTCTAAGCTTGACTCTTCAAAGCTCAAATTGTTACCAAAGGCCACTCATTACATGATGAAGAATTCTGTTCATCTGAAAATACCTTTATCTGGCTGTTTCATCTGCAGTACAGTCAACAGTTTAAAAAAGTCGACAAAGAAGTAGGACATGACACGTGACATCACCATCTCTTGACCAATTAGCTTTGGCTTGCGTTTGAAACAGGTTTGTGGTTTCTAACAGCAAACGAGTTCCTGCTCTTCCCTACTTTTACCTGCGACAAGTGGCACATCTACCAGGGCTTTGCGTTGCTGTTGTTGTTGGGGGTCTTGTTTTGGGTCGATTTTAGAAATGTGCACCCATTGGTCGGACAGCTGCTGGACCACACCCACATCTGTTGCGTGACTCCACCCACTGTGGCACCGAGAATAAATTATATGGCCTCCATCTTGGATTTATGTTTGATCCAACACATTAGGCACTAGGCCTCTGCTGATTATACACTGTTCGGTAATTTGTTGCCTAAGATTTCCATTGGCGTTGTTTGGGTCGAGTGTTGTCATGATGATGGCCATGGACCCCCAAAAAAATCGAATCATAAGTCACATAACAGGAAGGTTTAATCGAGCCCGTCAGAACGCACAGTAATCAAGTGTTATCTTATGCGAATTACTAAAAAAATATCGATATGTAATTTTTGAACGGCCCTATATTTGGGTTAAACAATCCGTTACCATGTGACGAATCAGCTCACTCCGATACAAGTAACAAAAACTTCTTTTTTTAATGGAAAAGGGATGTGGGGATGTTACTCAAAAAGTATGGAAACAAGGTAGGGATGATCAAAATAAATGAACATGTGAAACATTCCCTACATCTTTCTTTGAATAATGGTTGTCACTAGAAAAGACAAAGTTATATTGAACAAACACACACACACACACACACAGACAAATACACACGGACCCACTGACACACACACACACACACACACGGACACACACACTGACCCACTGGCACACACACACACACACACACACACACACACACACCTACTGCCACATACACACAGACCCACTGACACACACACATGGGCACACACATACAGACACACTGACACATACCCACACACACATACACACAGACACATACACACGGACCCACTGACACACACATACACACACACACACCCACACACACAGACCCACGGACACACACACACATGGACATACACACACGGACCCACTGACACACACATACACACGCACACACACACACACACACACACACACACACACACACACACACGGACCCACTGACACACACATACACACAGACACATACACACGGACCCACTGACACACATACACACAGACATATACACACGGACCCACTGATACACACACACACACACACACACACACACGGACCAACTGACACACACACATACACACATGGACCCACTGATACACTGATACACATACACACACACACAAAACATACGGATCCACTGACACACACACACACACGGACCCACTGCCACATACACACGGACCCACTGACACACACACACATGGACACACACATACAGACCCACTGACACACACACACACGTGCACACATACACACGGACCCACTGACACACAGACACACATAGGCTACACACGGACCCACTACTGATTCCACCTCCCTCAACCCAAATTCCCAACCCCAGTTATCATAGGGAATCCACAAAGGGAAACTAGGATCTTTATAGCCGGCGAAGCCGGTGTTGTCAATGAACGCGTACGTATTATGTTGAAAACCTGATTATGCCTTGGCTCGAGAATTCCGAAGCGCAGTGGAGGCCGCCATCTTGCGGATGCGGAAGTATGCATAACAAATTTAAAATGTTCATTAGGAGTTTCTTTCACCCGTCATTGTTTGATTCACCATCTTATGCACCTCCAATGTATTATTAAAATACTTTAAGACCAACATCAGCCCGCATGGGCCTGGTTATCTTCAACGAAACGCGTCACCAAACACCGGACCCAATGAGAGTCGAGCATTTGAAAAAATATTTCTAAAATGAAATCACTCAATGGTGGCCGCCATCGACCGGATGCGGAAGTTTGCATAAAACAATTGCGAAAGAGTTCAATAGGAGTTTGTTTCACCCGTCGTTCTTTGATTCACAATCTAATGAACCTCTAATTAGTAATTAAAATACATTAAAACCAACCTCGTTATCTTCAACGAAAATCGTCACCAAACACCGGAACCAATGAGATTCGAGCATTTGAAAAAATATTTTTTTAAAGCTTACGCATTTCGGACGGTGAAAACGGCATCAAATATTCTAAAATTGACGAAGAATTATTTTTTAGAAATCTCGCGGCCGTCGGGGATAGTTTTTCACGGCCAGAAATACGGTATAAGCGGTTTACATATTTAGTTTAGAAATACGGATAGTTTTTCAAGGCCGGAAATATCCGAAGTTGAGACGGAATTCACCGAATTAATCACTGCAAGCTAACTTCTTCTGGTGGAGGAAGCGCAGTGCCCGGAGAGAACCAGCCCTGACAGCGACTGAAGTTAGAAGACTACACACATCCTGTGAAAACGTATGTTAAGCCCAGTTAAAATTTCTTAAAATAGGCCTTAAGCTAGCACATCGTATAGTTACTTCCTTAAGCTTCTTGTGACATTTATTGTATGTAGGTATTGCCATTGGGGAGGACTGTCTGCTCTTCTCTTTTACCAAGTCTTACAAGGTACGGTACCTACACCGACCTACTATCAACTACCTAACCTACTGATGCCATCGTGATGTGTAAAATAGTGGCAAGAGGCTTTGGCTTCGCCGGCTCATTGCGGCTTTGCAGTCGGTACTAGTAGCCGGCGAAGCCGGTGTTGTCAATAAACGCGTACGTATTATGTCGAAAACCTGATTATGCCTTGGCTTGAGAATTCCTAAGCGCAATGGAGGCCGCCATCTTGCGGATGCGGAAGTATGCATAACAAATTGAAAACGTTCAATAGGAGTTTCTTTCACCTGTCGTTTGATTTACAATCTTATGCACCTCTAATTTATTATTATATTAAAATACTTTAAGACCAACCTCGGCCCGCACGGGCCTGGTTATCTTCAACGAAAAGCGTCACCAAACACCGGAACCAATGAGATTCGAGCATTTGAAAAAATATTTCTAAAACCAAATCACGCAATGGAGGCTGCCATCGACCGGATGCGGAAGTTTGCATAAAACAATTGCGAAAAAGTTCAATAGGAGTTTGTTTCACCCGTTGTTCTTTGATTCACAATCTAATGAACCTCTAATTTGTAATTAAAATACGTTAAGACCAACCTCATTATCTTCCACGAAAATCGTCACCAAACACCAGAACCAATGAGATTCGAGCATTTGAAAAATATTTTTTTAAAGCTTATTACGCGTTTCGGAGGGTGAAAACGGCGTCAAATATTCTAAAATTGATGAAGAATTATTTTTTAGAAATCTCGTGGCCTTCGGGGATAGTTTTTCACGGCCAGAAATACGGTATAAGCGGTTTACATATTTAGAAATACGGATAGTTTTTCATGGCCGGAAATATCCGAAGTTGAGACGGAATTCACCGAATTAATCAAGAAGTAAATTTTATCAATTTTAATCTCATCCAGAATGCAAATTGTGTCATTTTAAGTCTGAATTTTCGAAATTTTGTGAGCTGACCAATCAGCGATCAGCTTAGGTCAGCCAATCAGTGCCCACGACACAGGACATCTTACCAGGAACCAGGGCGTCGTCTGCGACGCCGGGAACGAGGTTGGTGCAAAACAACCGAATCACGCGTAAGCATATGCTGCTCGAAATAGTTCTCATCATATGCTCAAATTTCCTAAGCTCAACTGCAAACCGCCAATCGTGATGTGCCTGCAGCGAAAATCACATCAAATAACACTGGACCACACGCCAGGGTGGCAGAGAGTGACAAGGCCCAAGGTTTACCTCGATTATTGTATCTTTGCAAAGGGGCCAAAGTTTGTCTTACTTCCAATTTGTCTGTTGAGCACGGTTTCGACAACGGAGCTACAGGTCATATTGAGGACATCATTTACGAAAATGGTCGTTCACCAAAAGATGGATTACCAGACGTCGTCATCGTTAATATTCCGAAATATACGGGTCCTCCTTTTTTGGAGGATCATCCAAAGCTCGTGCCGATCGTGTCAATTGAGCGTCGTATTGATTGCAACTGTTGCAAACGTACGCAAATACCTCTGAGACTTGGATGGGCAGCAACTTTTCATCGCTGTCAAGGAATTACTGTGGGTGTTGGCGAACCTAACAGATATATCGTTATTCATCCGAGGAGAGCAAAATTCGAAAGTCTCAATCCAGGAGATTCCACTATTCGTCGCATTATCTGGTGCAAAATATGCTGGTGACGATGACACCATTCCGGACTTCGCTTGGAATCCTATAACAACTTGTTGAACGACGACCGTATGTGCATGGTTGTTAATACTACAACAACGTGGGCTAGAGCTGATGAACTGAAACGTATCAAGTCACTTGCTTACTGCACAGCGAAAAAGTACGAGCACTTGAACAACGTGTTTTTCGACTCGATTCTGCAAACCGCCATGTCACTCGGTCAGTCGGTCAAAGCCAAAACGAGGAACGATGTTTCGCCTCCATTCTTCATCGCCACACCGACCTATCAGATGTGGCATGAAGGACGACGTTTATGCTTAACCACGACATAAATGTACCCACGTCTTGGGTACCCAAGCTAATTCGTGAGAAAGTGTCATGTGACTCCTGCTCATTCACCAGGTTACAATCTACACTGTTTCAATTACCAGTTTAAGTCTACACTTTAACTGTACACTGCTAAATCTATCTATAATTCCAGTAATCTCTGTGTGTGTGTGTGTGTGTGTGTGTGTGTGTGTGTGTGTGTGTGTATGTGTGTATGTCTGTGTGTTTGTCTGTGACCGCTGTTTCTCGACGACCACGGGTCCGATATACTTGAAACTTGCCAGGTATATTGCTGGGGACCCGAGGATGTGCCTTTTCAAGGTTTTAAATTAATCGGAGAAGTAGTTACCGAGCTATGTCCAAAAAACGATTCAACCAATCAGAGAGCAGTGAGCTATCACGTGTGCCGAACGTGGCGAACAGACTCTGCCTCGGACGGCACATTTGAGAGCGTATTCATTTATTTCCCGTCGGCAAACTATGTTGGCGTTCAACTATGTTTTAAAACTAATTAAAACTAATTTGCGATTCATCGTAACTGCGATATGCGACCTTCCGGACAGTGAAGACTGCACTTCCGGCAGCCAATCACAGAACGCGTTGTTGCGTAGGCGTGGCCGATGTGAGAGCGAGCCGAGCCGAGCGCGTGCGCCATTACGGTTCGTAATTCGATTTCTTCCGGAGAAAATAAAAATTTCTCGATTTCTTATGCGCATTATTTCTCCCAATTCAGTCAGAGCGAAGGGCGGAAGCGAAGAGCGTTGTTTTTTTTGTTTACGGGCGTACGGGCGTACGGGCGGGGTAGAGCGTACGGGTAGCGTTTTTTTTTTTTTTTGGCAAGGAACGGGCACCCACGTACGGGCATGCCCTAGTCTATCTATAATTCCAGTAATCTCTGTGTGTGTGTGTGTCTGTGTGTGTGTTTGTCTGTGTGTTTGTCTGTGACCGCTGTTTCTCGACAACCACGGGTCCAATATACTTGAAACTTGCCAGATATATTGCTGGGGACCTGAGGATGTGCCTTTTCAAGGTTTCATATTAATCGGAGAAGTAGTTACCGAGCTATGTCCAAAAAACGATTCAACCAATCAGAGAGCAGCGAGCTATCACGTGTGCCGAACGTGGCGAACAGACTCTGCCTCGGACGGCACATTTGAGAGCGTATTCATTTATTTCACGTTGGCAAACTATGTTGGCGCTATGTTGGCGTTAAACTATGTTTTAAAACTAATTAAAACTAATTTGCGATTCATCGTAACTGCGATATGCGACCTTCCGGACAGTCAAATGAGGACGTCACTTCCGGACTTACGGATAGTCATAGTGACGACGTACTGATGCTGAACGTGGCGAGCAGACGCTGCCTCGGACGGCACATTTGAGAGCGTATTCATTTATTTGACGTTGCAATCTGTGTTGATTGTTGTAAGGTACGATCGATTGTAGTACACGTTTATAATAACTCTGCCGATACAGGCCCGATTAACTGCAGCGCCATCCGAGCTGCGGCGTCGGGACGATACATTCATTGTATGGTCACATCACGCACTTACGGGCACGCCCATGGGCCCATGGGCACGCCCATGCATGCATGGGCGAAGACATTTTTTTTTTTTTTTTTGGCAAGGAACGGGCACCCACGTACGGGCACGTCCTAGTTTCTCTAAAGCGTGTAAAGACCTTTGAGTGCTTGCACCAGCATATATGTGTTGTTGAGGATGTGCAAGAGTACTGACAGGTCACTATCAGCGTCTATCACCTTCTTTTCGCGATAAAAAACAATGTTCTCACGAAACGTAATTGGAAAGTAAACCACTCTGGGCCATTTTCGAAATTTTTCTCTTCTTTAGTGGTAGACCTGAAAAGCCGAATTAGGCTTCAATCCCATGCTCCCATGCTCAGTAGGTTTGTCTGATTTATGATGTTGTCCTGCACCTACCGGTATAAGCGGTTTACATAAAGAAAGAAAGCTCGGTTTGATTAACGACAGTCACACATTGCCGTTGAAACGGCGCTATCGTCTGATCTGTCGGCACTGATCTTACTGCAAGCTAACTTCTTCTGGTGGAGGAAGCCGCCATGCCCGGAGAGAACCAGCCCTGACAGCGACTGAAGTTAGAAGACTACACACATACTGTGAAAACGTATGTTAAGCCCAGTTAAAATTTCTTAAAATAGGCCTTAAGCTAGCACATCGTATAGTTACTTCCTTAAGCTTCTTGTGACATTTATTGCATGCAGGTATTGGGGAGGACTGTCTGCTCTTCTCTTTTACCAAGTCTTACCAGGTACGGTACCTACTACACCTACCTACTCCCAAATACCTAACCTACTGATGCCATAGTGATGGGTAAAATAGTGGCAAGAGGCTTTGGCTTCGCCGGCTCATTGCGGCATTGCAGTCGGGTACTAGTATTAGCCGGCGAAGCCGGTGTTGTGAATGAACGCATATTATGTTGAAAAGCCAGATTTTGCTGGATCCTTTGAGAATTTCGAAGCTTATGCCTAAGTCACACATAGGCGGATATTTTGGCGACTACTGGCGACTGCCGGCGATCAAGATTTTTCGGCGACTACTGGCGATTTCGGGCGGTCAAATATGGTCAGGCAGCAGTATGGCGACTGCAGGCGGCCACATTGCGACTGCATTGCGACGACGCCCCGAGTGGGATGGCGACTGTTGAAGATCGACGACGACTGCATTGCGGATGCACGGCGGCAGCGTGGCGACAGTCTGGCGGCTAGATTACGACCGATGGTGGATCGTGGCGACTGCATTGGGGCCGGGTGGCGGTTTACTCCGACGTCCGCAAGACTGCAATAAGACCGCCGGCGATTGGAGACGATTCACACAACTTTTTAAATCTTTATTTCTCTATTTTACATTTCACTTTATTCACTTCAATGATGTATGACATGAAGCATAAAGATGTTTGATGTACAATAAGAAAGTTAATAAAGATGTATCATTGTAATGTAATAATCAAACTTTTCTGCAGGGAGAGAGAATGGAAATAAAGTCCAACAAATTATTTCCACTGGTCCCAAGTCCCATAAATAAAGTTTCCAAAGGACCAAAGTCCCAAAAATAAAGTTCCCAAAAGTCCCAAGTCCAAACAATAAAGCCATATCCTTGTCGGCACCACAGGACCTCACTCCACGGAGACCCTCACACCATCCTGTCTTGCCATGGAATCGTGGTATGTCGTAATGCAGTCGCCAGGCAGTCGTAGCTCCGTCGCCAGTGGCCGTAACTCGGCCGCCACTAGTCCTACTGCTGTCGTCGTCAGTCTCCCATAGCCGCAGGGGAGACGTGGCAGGTCTTCTGTAGTCGATATGCAGTCGCAACAGTGTCGGCCCGTAGTCGGGAAGATGCCGCAGGAAGGCCGTATGGCATTCGCATCTCTGCCGTGCTAGCTGGTGGGGCGATTGCGGAAGACTATGAGCAACTGGGTTGCGGCTGCTTTACGCTCTTATTACGGATACCGACGACAGCATGGCGGTTCCATCACGACAGCATGGCGGATTTCTTTCGAGTGCGACTGAGTGCGCCGTTTTTAAACATTTAAAAATATATTTGGCCCCTTTGCGGCTCTTGCCGACTGCAGCCGACCTGGGGAGGATAACCACGACTACAGGCGACCGTCCATTACGGTTTCATTACGATTGTCGGCGGGTGGTGGCGATTTTTCCAGTCGCCAGTAGTCGCCGACAAATCCGCCTATGTGTGACTTAGGCTTTAGACGCACCAAATCGCTCCATGGAGGCCGCCATATTGCGGATGCGGAAGTATGCATAAACAATTGCGAAAAAGTTCAATAGAGGTTTTGGCTTTGCCGGTCATTGCTGCTTTGCAGTAGGGTCATATTACTAAAATATCTATATTGAGGTTGTTCATTAACTTCAAGCGCTTTCTATACGTTCCAGATGCCCACGTGATGCGCTGACGTAGCGAATCTGCCGCCGCCGACAAACCGTCACTCAAGAAGGTTCTTGATCACGTGGTTCGCTTTTACCTTGACACCGTCACAGTCACTGGAGGTTTCGTGATGACGTGCGTCCTGTATGGAACACTGGTACCTGGCTATTGTTTTATTTTCATAAATATAACACTGAAAAACAAGGGATTTCTCGACACATGATATTTCTGCTGATATTATTTGATTTCACATTGTCACGCACAATACAACCACACTGAGGGAAATGGGCCCCGCCCCCACCAGGCTGTTGGCAGTCGTCGTCCCACCCATCCGTCGGATCCCGTCCTATTATGGAATGGAGTTTTCGTGCTTTTCTTGGAATCCTTTCAAGGTATTTAAATTACGATACCAAAGGATGTTGCACGAAGTAAAACAATGTCGATTGTACCAGAATCATTGCCATTGATAGAGGAAGCTCGGAAATACACCGCCTGAAGAAGATTATTATGAACGTGAAGTGAAGATGAATGTCCTGGGTTTGTCAGATCTCGTTTATTTTCCTTTTAAAAAATTTTTTATTTAACCTTTTGCCATTCTCTGGAATACAGAAAAGTGATGCCTGCCTCGACAATCACCTAAAAATACCAGGTAGGTTATCATATGTAGCCCAAGTGACTTTTTAGAGAAGATACTCCAACGAGGAGCAAGCAGCGTTAAACTGTAAACGGTGTGTGAAGAGGTATGGTGCTTCTTTAGAGATAAAATGACGGCAACCATAGACAAATGTATTCCTAAAAGTGTACCGACTAGGAATAGGTGGAAGCAGCAATAAATCACCCACGAAACAATGGCACAATCTCGTAAGACAGGGAAGGCTTGGAGAAAGTACAAAAGGAGACAGAGATGGCCCTTGATTATGACAAATATGTCAAGGATAGAAATAAACTATGCCTGATGACACAGCAAAACTGTAAAGATTTTGAGGAGAGTTTGGCTGGAAGCATTTAAGTACAAACCCAAAAGGATTTTGGAAATGTGCAAAGAGCAAACTCAAAACAAGAAAGAGCAATTAGAGATTGCAGACCCTCGCCAGGACGTGTTTGTGTGGTGTATTTTGTGTGGTGTTTATTAGCTGCTGTATTTGTGTAGTTTCTTGACGACGTAGATTTATGTTCAATCCAATATGACTGCCGAACCACCTGACCGATGACGTCATCAATTGAATTCTCCCATACAATTTTTTTGCAGATCATGCTCAATAAATTTCAAACTGATCGGATCAAGTGTTTTACTTGTCTAGCTATGGCGTCATAATGAAGGCACTGATTACATCATCATGAATATGTGTTGTTCCCCATGGGGAGTACATGAGAATGAGCCATGTTGAATTTTTTTTCCATGAAGCGGTTTAGGAGATATGGAGGTGCAAATATCTTTCGGCTTTTCCAAGATGGCGCCCGTACCACGTGACCTATGACGTCATAATTATCATAAAACTTTCTACTGGAGGAGGCGTTGATATGGTGAAAAATTATTGGCAATCAGATCAACGGTTGCAGAGAAAAGCATACTCATATTCTGTGTGGACAAACAAACAAACAAACAAGAAGACGTCATGCGGAGCACGATACTTGCAAAATCCGCCCCCCAACCCCAAGAAAAAAAATTCCATTGATACAGCAAATTGTCCATTTCATCAAGATTAAAATTGACAATCTTGATCAAAGCTCGGGTCAACAGGAAGAAAAGTGACGAATTTTCAGATGAAAAATGATGATTTTGTGAGGTTGACCTTGAGTTGACCTTTGACCTTTTGACCTCAAAAATAGTTCGTTTCCCTATTTAGTGACTCAATGTGCAAATGCTGTTCATTTTTCAAGTCAATCGGATTAAAATTGAGGATTTTAAAAACTTGGCCTATGTTGACATTTTGGCCTATGCTGACCTAAAAAATAGCTGGTGGTTGAATTCAGTGACCATATATGTAAATCCTCTTCGAATTTCAAGTCAATCAAATGAAAATTGGTGATTTTAGAAATTTCGCCTATGTTGACCTTTTGGCCTATGTTGACCTCAAATATACTTGGTGGTTGAATTCATTGACCAGATATGCAAGTCATCTTCAAATTTCAAGTCAATTGGATGAAAATTGAGGATTAAAAAAGTTTGGCCTATGTTGACCTCAAAAATACTTGGTGGTGGAATTCAGTGACCAGATATGCAAGTTCTCTTCAAATTTCAAGTCAATCGGATGAAAATTGAGGATTTTAGAAATTTGGCCTATGTTGACCTTTTGGCCTATGTTGACCTCAAATATACTTGGTGGTTGAATTCATTGACCAGATATGCAAGTCCTCTTCAAATTTCAAGTCAATCGGATGAAAATTGAGGATTTCAGAAGTTTGGCAAAGTTGGTGACCTTTGGCCTATGTTGACCTTTTGACATTTTCACCCCAAAAACAATAGGCTTCTCAATTGGGACGACCTATACAACTTGGTGAAGTTTTGTGACGATCGGTTTGGAATTGTGACCTGTAGGCCAGTGACAAACAAACAGACAAACAGACAGACAGACAGAACCACAAACGCAACCGACCAATATACTTGAAAAATCTTCGATTTTGCAAGTAACAAACGCACTCAAATGCAATACCCGCTCCTCTGACGAGGGTATTAAGGATTGGAGTGCGTGACTTATACAACCTGATGGGAAAGTTATAGAGGATGACAGAGAAGGGGCAAACACACTAAATGACTATTGTGGTAGTGTTTTCACAGAGGAGAATTTAGGAAAATGCCAAAACTGCAACGACGCTACATTGGTCCTGCACTGGAAGATGTCAACATTACTGAGGAAGTAAGGAAGAAGCTCCTGAATCTAAATGGAAAGTCAGCAGGACCAGATTGTTTGCTGAATCTAAATCCTGAATCTAAATGGAAAAGCATTCGGGTGAAACAATGAGTGGCCATGAATGGGGTGAAACAACGAGTGGCCATGAATGGGGTGAAACAACGAGTGGCCATGAATGGGGTGAAATAACAAGTGGCCATCAATGGGGTGAAACAACGAGTGGCCATGAATGGGGTGAAATAACAAGTGGCCATCAATGGGGTGAAACAACGAGTGGCCATCAATGGGGTGAAACAACGAGTGGCCATGAATGGGGTGAAACAATGAGTGGCCATGAATGGGGTGAAACAATGAGTGGCCATGAATGGGGTGAAACAACGAGTGGCCATCAATGGGGTGAAACAACGAGTGGCCATCAATGGGGTGAAACAACGAGTGGCCATCAATGGGGTGAAACAACGAGTGGCCATCAATGGGGTGAAACAACGAGTGGCCATCAATGGGGTGAAATAACGAGTGGAAATCAATGGGGTGAAACAACGAGTGGCCATCAATGGGGTGAAACAACGAGTGGCCATCAATGGGGTGAAACAACGAGTGGCCATCAATGGGGTGAAATAACGAGTGGCCATAAATTAGGTGAAACAACGAGTGGCCATAAATGGGGTGAAACAACGAGTGGCCATAAATGGGGTGAAACAACGAGTGGCCATCAATGGGGTGAAACAACGAGTGGCCATCAATGGGGTGAAACAACAAGTGGCCATCAATGGGGTGAAACAACGAGTGGCCATCAATGGGGTGAAACAACGAGTGGCCATCAATGGGGTGAAACAACGAGCGGCCATCAATGGGGTGAAACAACGAGTGGCCATCAATGGGGTGAAACAACGAGTGGCCATCAATGGGGTGAAACAACGAGTGGCCATCAATGGGGTGAAACAACGAGTGGCCATCAATGGGGTGAAACAACGAGTGGCCATCAATGGGGTGAAACAACGAGTGGCCATCAATGGGGTGAAACAACGAGTGGCCATCAATGGGGTGAAACAACGAGTGGCCATCAATGTGGTGAAACAACGAGTGGCCATCAATGTGGTGAAACAACGAGTGGCCACCAATGCGGTGAAACAACGAGTGGCCATCAATGGGGTGAAACAGCGAGTGGCCATCAATGGGGTGAAATAACGAGTGGAAATCAATGGGGTGAAACAACGAGTGGCCATCAATGGGGTGAAACAACGAGTGGCCATCAATGGGGTGAAACAACAAGTGGCCATCAATGGGGTGAAATAACGAGTGGCCATCAATTAGGTGAAACAACGAGTGGCCATCAATGGGGTGAAACAACGAGTGGCCATCAATGGGGTGAAACAACGAGTGGCCATCAATGGGGTGAAACAACGAGTGGCCATCAATGGGGTGAAACAACGAGTGGCCATCAATGGGGTGAAACAACGAGTGGCCATCAATGGGGTGAAACAACGAGTGGCCATCAATGGGGTGAAACAACGAGTGGCCATCAATGGGGTGAAACAACGAGTGGCCATCATTGGGGTGAAACAACGAGTGGCCATCAATGCGGTGAAACAACGAGTGGCCATCAATGGGGTGAAACAAAGAGTGGCCATCAATGGGGTGAAATAACGAGTGGAAATCAATGGGGTGAAACAACGAGTGGCCATCAATGGGGTGAAACAACGAGTGGCCATCAATGGGGTGAAACAATGAGTGGCCCTCAATGGGGTGAAATAACGAGTGGCCATCAATGGGGTGAAATAACGAGTGGCCATCAATGGGGTGAAACAACGAGTGGCCATCAATGGGGTGAAACAATGAGTGGCCCTCAATGGGGTGAAATAACGAGTGGCCATCAATGGGGTGAAATAACGAGTGGCCATCAATTAGGTGAAACAACGAGTGGCCATCAATGGGGTGAAACAACGAGTGGCCATCAATGGGGTGAAACAACGAGTGGCCATCAATGGGGTGAAACAACGAGTGGCCATCAATGGGGTGAAACAACGAGTGGCAATCAATGGGGTAGAACAACGAGTGGCCATCAATGGGGTGAAACAACGAGTGGCCATCAATGTGGTGAAACAACGAGTGGCCATCAATGTGGTGAAACAACGAGTGGCCACCAATGCGGTGAAACAACGAGTGGCCATCAATGGGGTGAAACAGCGAGTGGCCATCAATGGGGTGAAATAACGAGTGGCCATCAATGTGGTGAAACAACGAGTGGCCATCAATGTGGTGAAACAACGAGTGGCCATCAATGGGGTGAAACAACAAGTGGCCATCAATGGGGTGAAACAACGAGTGGCCATCAATGTGGTGAAACAACGAGTGGCCATCAATGTGGTGAAACAACGAGTGGCCATCAATGTGGTGAAACAACGAGTGGCCACCAATGCGGTGAAACAACGAGTGGCCATCAATGGGGTGAAACAGCGAGTGGCCATCAATGGGGTGAAATAACGAGTGGAAATCAATGGGGTGAAACAACGAGTGGCCATCAATGGGGTGAAACAACGAGTGGCCATCAATGGGGTGAAACAACAAGTGGCCATCAATGGGGTGAAATAACGAGTGGCCATCAATTAGGTGAAACAACGAGTGGCCATCAATGGGGTGAAACAACGAGTGGCCATCAATGGGGTGAAACAACGAGTGGCCATCAATGGGGTGAAACAACGAGTGGCCATCAATGGGGTGAAACAACGAGTGGCCATCAATGGGGTGAAACAACGAGTGGCCATCAATGGGGTGAAACAACGAGTGGCCATCAATGGGGTGAAACAACGAGTGGCCATCAATGGGGTGAAACAACGAGTGGCCATCATTGGGGTGAAACAACGAGTAGCCATCAATGCGGTGAAACAACGAGTGGCCATCAATGGGGTGAAACAAAGAGTGGCCATCAATGGGGTGAAATAACGAGTGGAAATCAATGGGGTGAAACAACGAGTGGCCATCAATGGGGTGAAACAACGAGTGGCCATCAATGGGGTGAAACAATGAGTGGCCCTCAATGGGGTGAAATAACGAGTGGCCATCAATGGGGTGAAATAACGAGTGGCCATCAATGGGGTGAAACAACGAGTGGCCATCAATGGGGTGAAACAATGAGTGGCCCTCAATGGGGTGAAATAACGAGTGGCCATCAATGGGGTGAAATAACGAGTGGCCATCAATTAGGTGAAACAACGAGTGGCCATCAATGGGGTGAAACAACGAGTGGCCATCAATGGGGTGAAACAACGAGTGGCCATCAATGGGGTGAAACAACGAGTGGCCATCAATGGGGTGAAACAACGAGTGGCAATCAATGGGGTAGAACAACGAGTGGCCATCAATGGGGTGAAACAACGAGTGGCCATCAATGGGGTGTAACAACGAGTGGCCATCAATGGGGTGAAACAACGAGTGGCCACCAATGCGGTGAAACAACGAGTGGCCATCAATGGGGTGAAACAGCGAGTGGCCATCAATGGGGTGAAATAACGAGTGGCCATCAATGTGGTGAAACAACGAGTGGCCATCAATGTGGTGAAACAACGAGTGGCCATCAATGGGGTGAAACAACAAGTGGCCATCAATGGGGTGAAACAACGAGTGGCCATCAATGTGGTGAAACAACGAGTGGCCATCAATGTGGTGAAACAACGAGTGGCCACCAATGCGGTGAAACAACGAGTGGCCATCAATGGGGTGAAACAGCGAGTGGCCATCAATGGGGTGAAATAACGAGTGGAAATCAATGGGGTGAAACAACGAGTGGCCATCAATGGGGTGAAACAACGAGTGGCCATCAATGGGGTGAAACAACAAGTGGCCATCAATGGGGTGAAATAACGAGTGGCCATCAATTAGGTGAAACAACGAGTGGCCATCAATGGGGTGAAACAACGAGTGGCCATCAATGGGGTGAAACAACGAGTGGCCATCAATGGGGTGAAACAACGAGTGGCCATCAATGGGGTGAAACAACGAGTGGCCATCAATGGGGTGAAACAACGAGTGGCCATCAATGGGGTGAAACAACGAGTGGCCATCAATGGGGTGAAACAACGAGTGGCCATCAATGGGGTGAAACAACGAGTGGCCATCATTGGGGTGAAACAACGAGTGGCCATCAATGCGGTGAAACAACGAGTGGCCATCAATGGGGTGAAACAAAGAGTGGCCATCAATGGGGTGAAATAACGAGTGGAAATCAATGGGGTGAAACAACGAGTGGCCATCAATGGGGTGAAACAACGAGTGGCCATCAATGGGGTGAAACAATGAGTGGCCCTCAATGGGGTGAAATAACGAGTGGCCATCAATGGGGTGAAATAACGAGTGGCCATCAATGGGGTGAAACAACGAGTGGCCATCAATGGGGTGAAACAATGAGTGGCCCTCAATGGGGTGAAATAACGAGTGGCCATCAATGGGGTGAAATAACGAGTGGCCATCAATTAGGTGAAACAACGAGTGGCCATCAATGGGGTGAAACAACGAGTGGCCATCAATGGGGTGAAACAACGAGTGGCCATCAATGGGGTGAAACAACGAGTGGCCATCAATGGGGTGAAACAACGAGTGGCAATCAATGGGGTAGAACAACGAGTGGCCATCAATGGGGTGAAACAACGAGTGGCCATCAATGGGGTGTAACAACGAGTGGCCATCAATGGGGTGAAACAACGAGTGGCCATCAATAGGGTGAAATCGGAATGGAAATCAGTTGGAAGTGGAGTTCCCCAAGGAAATGTACTGGGTCCTTCGCTGTCCGTCCTGTTTATCAATGATATACATATATATACACAAAGAATTAAGTTAAGCACCCCCCCCCGTTTTTTTACAACCTCGCACATTACAAGTTTGTTGTCGTCAAAACAGTGTAATATACCCATGATATTGCTATATTTTCTGGAGAAGTGATATTATGGTCACATATTATGGTCACATCGCTAGAGGTCTTCTCAGAACAATGACTGTACGTTAGAAAACATAAACGTCATCCACACTGTCCGTGATGGACCTATAGCTCCATACTTAAATTGAGGTGAAAATATGCCTAAAATTCCCAAAAAATTTCACCTTAAATTATTCAGAATAAAATATTGAAAACGGCATGATTGTTATGTTTTTATGTGACCATAATATCACTTCTCCAGAAAATATAGCAATATCATGGGTATATTACACTGTTTTGACGACAACAAACTTGTAATGTGCGAGGTTGTAAAAAAACGGGGGGGGGGTGCTTAACTTAATTCTTTGTGTATATATATATCTATATAAAACAGTGTGTGTGTGTGTGTGTGTGTGTGTGTGTGTGTGTGTGTGTGTGTGTGTGTGTGTGTGTGTGTGTGTGTGTGTAATGTTACCAATAGACTCCTAAACGGAGAGGCTCACGTACTTGATATTTGGCACAGACATGGCCATTGAGCCTGGGACGAACATGGCTGGCCTAAAAATTTATTTCATAATATGTTTTTACCATATTTTAATCTCAGCGTGAAATATTATGACCGGAATCTGACCGGAAGCAGAGCAGCGCGCTGATTCGCTCAGAGCGATCACGTGATGTTCGTTGCCGCCATTAACTCAGTTACGCGTTCGCACGTATTTCAGAGCGATTGCGTTTTTGCCGGGTACTTCTGCATGCTTAGCATTTAGCATGATTTAGCATGTTTCACATAGATTTGTTTTCAGCGAGCAGAAGTACCCGGCATTGTACGAACTAGGGCATGCCCGTACTATATATATGCCCGTACTATATATCTATCTAAAATTATATCCCCCCCCTCTATTTACATGAAATGGTTTGGTCCATTCGCAACGACCACAGAACCCCCCCCCTCTATTTACATGCAATGGTTTGGTCCAAAGCGAACGGCTTCCGGAGTTTGGTAAAGAAATCGCCATCGCGTGCACAAACGCGCAGGAAAGCGAATGAATCGCAAATTCGTTTTTATTAGTTTTAAAACATAGTTTAACGCCAACATAGTTTGCAAACGTGAAATAAATGAATACGCTCTCAAATGTGCCATCCGAGGCAGAGTGTGTCCTCCACGTTCGGCACACGCGATCGTTCGCTGCTCTCTGATTGGTTGAATCGTTTTTTGGACATAGCTCGGTAAGTAATTGTCCGATTAATATGAAACCTTGAAAAGGCACATCCTCGGGTCCCCAGCAATATACCTGGCAAGTTAAAAGTATATCGGACCCGTGGTTGTCGAGAAACAGCGGTCACAGACAAACGTACAGACAGACAGACAGAGATTACTGGAATTATAGATAGACTAGGGCATGCCCGTACTATATCTATATCTAAAATTATATCCCCCCCCCCTCTATTTACATGAAATGGTTTGGTCCAAAGCGAACGGCTTGCGAGTGGTGACAATCCCCCCCCTCTATTTACATGCAATGGTTTGGTCCAAAGCGAACGGCTTCCGGAGTTTGGTAAAGAAATCGCCATCGCGTGCACAAACGCGCAGGAAAGCGAATGAATCGCAAATTCGTTTTTATTAGTTGTAAAACATAGTTTAACGCCAACATAGTTTGCAAACGTGAAATAAATGAATACGCTCTCAAATGTGCCATCCGAGGCAGAGTGTGCCCGCCACGTTCGGCACACGCGATCGTTCGCTGCTCTCTGATTGGTTGAATCGTTTTTTGGACATAGCTCGGTAAGTAATTGTCCGATTAATATGAAACCTTGAAAAGGCACATCCTCGGGTCCCCAGCAATATACCTGGCAAGTTAAAAGTATATCGGACCCGTGGTTGTCGAGAAACAGCGGTCACAGACAAACGTACAGACAGACAGACAGAGATTACTGGAATTATAGATAGAAGATAGATAATATATCGATAGTGCCGTGTAGGGCGGAGTGATGCCGCTGTGGGAGGGACCGAGCAAGGTCGCTGTGGGCGGGCCCGGGCGAGATCGCTGTGGGCGGGGCCGAGCGAGGCAGCTATGGGCGGGGCCGAGAGAGGTTGCTGTGGGCGGGGCCGAGCGAGGTCTGCGTTAGTGCGTTGCCGACTTGCCGTTGCCGTTGCCTGGTATAAAAAGATGGTGCTTGATGCTCTCTGCGTCAAGATACGGACTTGATGTCCGTATCTTTACAACAGACATTCCAATGATGATGATGATAAATGTAATACCACTCAAGGAAGGCCCACAACTCAAGAGAGTGGAAAAAAACAATAAAATGAACAAAAATACGGGGAAGGAGAAGCAACCACTCAGAAGAATGACAGAAAATCATTTCCCTTAAATGTACCGTGTTCACCAACTAGCACGACCAGATACAGGACACCAAAATAATTTCCCTTACACATATCGTGTCCACCAACCAGCAAGACCATACCACTTACCTCTGGATCAAACTGTATTGCAAATATTCAAACGGTTTTTACATGCTGCCGTCTCCTAGCAACCAATGAAATTTTTCAAAAATATTGTAGCTTCACTTTTCACGCAGTATGAGCGTTCTCTATATTTTCAATTCAGTGCGCCCGACTCGCTCACGTACTTGATTTGTGGCATAGACATGGCCATTGGGCCTTCACGGTGTAATTTGTGCGAGGCTTTTGTCCGAGTGAGCTTGAGTCGAGAGGGCGAATGTACGGGTTGGGAATGTACGGGTCTCCCTTCCCCCGCCCGGCAACGCCGGTACTGGAGGGCGTCACAGGATCGGTGAGTCTCCAAAATCCGCTTCGTGCTGTTGCGAAGATTCAGGACGATGTCGCGATTGTTGTGCTGCTCTCCGACCATGAGAACTGCAACGTCATTGTTGACTGGCCCTCCCCTTCCCCCTCCCCCCTCCCCTCCCCCTCCCTTCCCCCTCCACCCTACCCCCTCCCCTTTCCCCCTCCCCCTCCCTTTTCCCCCTCCCCCTCCCTTTTCCCCCTCCCCCATACCCCTTCCCCTCCCCCTACCCCTCCCCCTCCCCTCCCCCCTCCCCCTCCCCTACCCCCTCCCCCTCCCCCCCTCCCCCTCCCCTCCCCCCTCCCCCTCCCACCCCTCTCCTCTCCCATCCCTCCCCCTCCCCCCCTTTCTCCCCTCCCCCCTCCCTCCACCTCCCCCTCCCCCCTCTTCTCCCTCACGTTTATACACGGAATGCCGGGTACTTCCCCCCCTCTTCTCCCCTCCCCCCCTCTCCTCCCCTCCCCCCCTCTCCTCCCCTCTCCCCCGTTCCCCTCCCCTCATCTTCCCCCTCCCCTCCCCCGCCCGGCAATGCCGGGTACTTCTGCTAGTATATATATACAGACTTGGCATTTAATATGGAATATTTTTTTGTGGGGGTGAACTTATTTTTCAAGATGTCTTCGAACCAAAAGTTCATTGGAATCATGTTGAAATTATTCTAGATTTTGTTAATGTGACCTTTAAAAGAAACAAAAACCACATTTGACATTTCGAAACAAATAAATTGATCCTTGAAAGTGATGTAAACTGATATCGAACTCAATTCATGGACAGTACTGTGTTAAACTTCTGTACGTTTTCCAGAAGTATCTCTTTATTTTGCACATTAGCCAAATTTTTTTAAATCAAAAACAAAAGTTAAATTACGACAGGGATTACGGACAGTAAAATTACAGTTCAGTACTTCGTGTAACCCCCACGAGCATTCAGGAGAGCACGTACACGTTGAGGCATGCTGTTCACGAGATTTGCCAAGGTTTGGACAGGAATCGCTTGCCATGCAGTGACAATAGCCTGCTGCAATTCACGCACAGAGGTCGACTGCTGATCCAGGTTGTCGATTTGAAGCATTAATTCTGCCCACAAGTTCTCTATCGGATTCATATCCGGGGACATGGCAGGCCACTCCATATGCTCTACACCATGGTCAGCAAGAAAGTGTTGGATCATGCGAGCACGATGAGGCCGTGCATTGTCATCTTGGAAGACAAAGTTTCCTCGAAAGGCTGCACGAGCAAATGGAAGCAATGTTTCTTCCAGAATGGCCCTGTACTTGAACTGGTTCATGTTTCCATTCAGAACAACCAGGTCAGTTTTTCCCCCTGCATGAAAAGCAGCCCAAACGGTCACCCCACCACCTCCAGCTTGGACTCGTGGCACTATACAATCTTTGTTGTAGGCTTCATGCACTTGTCTGCGCACTCGGACACGGCCATCTTGACGATAGACCAGAAATCTAGACTCGTCACTGAAGATCATGTGATTCCAGTGTCCTGGCTGCCATTGACGATGCTCTCTGGCCCACTGCAATCCGCGCTGGCGGTGTTGTCTGGTCCGGCGTGGCTTTCTCAGGGGACGCCTGGCACGATAGCCTGCTTGAACCAGTCGTTGGTTGACTAGCGTTCTGGATACAGGCACATTTGTCAGTTGCTGCCACTCAGCCCTAAGCCGATTCGCTGACCTGGTATGGCCATTGCGGACTAACCGGTGTAGCTGGCGATCATCCCTCCTTGTGATTCTGTGGGGACGTCCTGGCCTCGGTATTGGAGTAGGGACACCCCTCTGAGCATTTCGTTTCAGGATCTTTGACACCTGCCCTTGAGTGATGCCATACTGCTGAGCAATAGCACACTTTCATGCCGTAATTTCGTAAAGCCACCACTCCATGACAAACAGCATTGTCAAGTTGACGGACCATCTCCAGAGGAAGCGGCAATAACTTATGGAGACGTGCAGCAGTTGTTTTCCACTAATACAGAACGCGACAACCCTTGTATACCCGACTGTGAAGCCAATCATCAAATGCACCTGTCCGTACATTTTGCCACGCCACCTGTGATATAATCCTGTTGTTGACCTCTTGCTGCGACAGACAATCAGTGACATGGTTCTTTTAACAAATAAATCACCAAAGTGTAAAAGAAACTCACCAGATTGATACACTGAGTTAAGAAAGTAAACCCAAGTCAAGAAAAAATAATAATTCCATATTAAATACCAAGTCTGTATATATATATTGTTGTGGATATGAGGACTGTATATTTTTTTTTGATTGTGTGCTGTATTGTTGTGATTATTGTTTATTCTGTGCCTCCTGCCTCCGGAGCTGTGTAAAGACCAAAAGGGCGTCCCATAGTCCACAAGCATACACGTCAGCCAAGTAATAGAATATACCTGTTGATAGTTATCTCTTATTCTGTGTTTTAGCGTAAGGCTGTGTCTTCCATTAATAGAAATACTCCATTGCACCAGTGAAAGAGATAGATTCCCTTCCATTCCCCCCTTTCCGTCAATTGCAATTTGAAGCACCTTCCGAATTTTGGTCGGTTTTTCCCTTCATCCGCCATTGACCACGAGGCTCGAGTCGGGGAGGAAAGGCGTGTCTCCACCTCGTCATAGAGGGGAGGAGTGGGCCCGCCCCACTCGACCAACCATGAGCCAGGGGTTCGGCTAGAGAGGGCGGAGGAAGAGCGATCGGGGAGGGTCGCAAAGGTTGAGGGGCGGGGGCCTATATAACCCAAGGCAAGGGCGTGGACACCAGAGAGATGCGTTTTTACAGAGGAGAGCAGAAGACAGAAAGGCCTGGAGTTGGACTTTGAGTTGGTCTGAGTTGGTTGGGAGTCGGTCGTCAAGTGCAGAGTGGTGAAGAGTCAGTCAGTAGAGGTGGTGGTCAAGTGGTTGCGTTGGTTGCGGTGAGGAGTCGGTGGTAAAGAGTGAGGGACCAAGAAAGAGAGAGAAAGAGTCCTGAAGCAAGAGAGGAAGTTGTTGGACTGGGTGGGACTAAGGAAGGAGAGAGAACCCGTCACACCAATCCCCCAAGCTCCGCGTTGGCTCCACCAAGCGTTCAGCTCCACCAAGCTCCGCGTTGGCTCCACCAAGCGTTCAGCTCCACCAAGCTCCGCGTTGGCTCCACCAAGCTCCGCGTTGGCTCCACCAAGCGTTCAGCTCCACCAAGCTCCGCGTTGGCTCCACCAAGCGTTCAGCTCCACCAAGCTCCGCGTTGGCTCCACCAAGCGTTCAGCTCCACCAAGCTCCGCGTTGGCTCCACCAAGCGTTCACCTCCAGCCATACACCTCCTGCAATTCCCCGCGTGAGTCCGTCTTTTGTTTGTTCTGTCCTGGGTTAATTAAGTCTGTATAAGCTAGTATTTTCCCTGTGTCACCTGCGTCTTATGTGCTTGTAAATAAACGTGACTGCTTTCTTTCTGCTTGTGTGTAAATAGTCAATAAATTCAGTCGTATTTCCAAACCTTTCTTTGCCTTCGTTTTCCTCTTTGCATTGCGTCGTTTTCGTCTTTTCCCTCATTGAGCAGCTGGGGTGCGATACGGCCAAAGTCTGGGTGAATCGGGTGAGTTTTGTTAGGTCGCGGTCTTACACCACCGCTCGGTCTATAACATCTAACCGCGATCTATAACAATTGGTGTCAGGAGTGGGATTCGGGGCCCGAACCAAATTTTTAAAACATCTAGAAAAAAAATTTTGGTCAAAATTACGAGCTGCCGAAATTTGTTTTTTTAAAGCAAAACCCGAATTTTGAAATCGCGCCATGGCTGTTCAAGGCGACGGGATGCCGGTGGGAGAGATAGACGGGGTAGAATCGACCCAGGACTTAGGGAAAAAAATGGTGGAGGAGAGTAAAGAAGGTGTGGTTGAGGGGGTATCAGGTGCACAAGATGGCGTCCTCGCGCACATGGTTGTTGCGGCACCAAATTTAGTCGCGGCAGTCGAGCCCGCAGTGCCAATGGACTTTTGCCTATTTATGACGCATTTCATGGCATCTATGAAGGGTGACAGTAGGGGATTGGATGCAATGATGGCTACCCAGGGAATCGACATGAAAAAAATGAGGAGGGAAGCAAAGGACAACCCGGAGGGATATCGGGAGCAAATAAACGACAGCATAAAAAAAATGGGGGAGTTCGTAGATGGCATGGGAGGCGGGAGAGGCACATCGGTGCACGACGAGGTAAAGCGGGTCGAAAAGCGCTGGTTGAGCGAAGCGGAGGAAAGCACGGGTACAATGACGGGGGTAGAAATCGCGACACGGGGTTTAGAAAAGCCAGCGGTCGCCGAGGTTAATAAAGAAAAAGCAGTAGCGGGAATAATTAAAATTGAAGAGATGACGGAGGTAGCCCGGGAATTGCAGGGAGAAATGGATTATGTACAAGGTCTGTGTTCAAATCATGATGTGATGCTCACTAACCAAATAAAGAGTTTGCAGGTGGCAAAGGAGGGGCGGAGACGAAGTACGGAGGTGAGTGGCAATGTATATGATGTGAGGAAAGCTTCAGTCGGCTTGGGGATTGGTTTGGATCCGGGTGTTCGTGAAAGGCCGTTGGTGAAGTGTGTGACAGGTCAGGTGTGCGAAAAAAAGAGGTGTGCGAGAATGTCCGACCATGGGGTGTGTGAGGAAAAAGTGCACGCCGAGGAGTGAGTGTGCCGTCAGGAGTGAGCCGGTCGAAGCGCGTGTGCGAGGGGGTACATGGAAGCGCGGTGTGGTGAGTGTTACGGA
This sequence comes from Myxine glutinosa, assembly GCF_964187855.1. Classification (NCBI taxonomy): domain Eukaryota; kingdom Metazoa; phylum Chordata; class Myxini; order Myxiniformes; family Myxinidae; genus Myxine; species Myxine glutinosa. The sequence goes on from NC_136261.1 coordinate 347,832,781, forward strand.
GGAAGTAACGAGAGAGTGTACACCTGTGGTGAGTGTTACAGAGGGTGTAACGGGAGAGTGTGCGCGAGAGGTATGGTGTGTAACAGGGAGAGCGTTGGTGGATGTACGGACGGCGTTGGAACGCCAGGTTTTGTGAGGGTGAAAGGGGTAGCGTATGCTTGTAAGCATGCAAGTGAAGCATCGATGGTAACCGGTTTAGTGGTTAGAGCGACGGATAGCCGATGCGAGCACTCGGTGCGAGGGGTGCTTGGTTGGGTGCGAGGCCCGGCGTCGATCGAAGCTGCGTCGTTTCTCTTCGAAGCGTCGTTGCCGATTCGGGCTTGGCCCCGCCCCGCACGGTCGAGTCCGGGCTTTGTCGGGCGAGGCGACCGGTCCGGTTCGAGGGCGAGTGGGAGGAAGCGGAACGGTGCCCCCTCGTGGGGACGGGGTTCCGACCGGGGGAGATGGAGCCATCGGGCCCGGGACCGCAAGGTGCCGCGCCGAGATGGTGCGTGGAATCTCGGTCCAACCAAACCACCTCCCTTGAACCGAAAGCCGGACGGATTCAACCTGCAGGCAACCAAACCACCCGAATTCATTGCTCGGCTTTACGAAGCCGAGTTTAATGATGTCATGACGCACCGAGGCTAGGATATAGCGGACTGTGATGATGGTGATCGTGATAGTGATAGTGTTTTGGACCCAAAATTAGAGAAAAACAAAATTTGATGATTGGCAAAGGATTGGCAGTAATGATTGGCAGATGATGAGTAGTGATTGGCAAATTTTTGATTGGTTGGAATTTAGGTGTACAAAATTGATAGTGAGAGACCCCCGATGTGGTGGGATGGCAAATCCACCATCCCTCACAGACGTGGGGGCAAAGGAGCAATAGCTTATGGGGTGTATGGCAGTGAAAACTAGCCCGGGTGGGTTAGGATATGGTGTGTAGGGATCTAGCGAAGATGACCTTAGGTAACGTTAAGTTTAGTTAGTGATTGATACCTGTAGTGGGGACGCAGGTAGTTTAGTGTGGATGATAATGACGTGGGAGCGCAATAGTTTAAAGGGACGACTGGGAAGCGCAAGTTTCAGAGGGGAGTAGTTAGCTGAGATGATGCCGTGCGTGTGAGGATTGAACAGGTGAGAATGGAACAGGTGTGATTGCACAGGTGTGCAACTGAACAGGTGTGTAGAGCAGTGTATGAGTGAGTGATGGTGATGTGTGTTGCGTTGACCAACTGGTCCAGAAAGAGGAGGAGGGTGCAGGTGGCACCAGGTGAGATTGCACAGGTGTGCAACGACAGGTGAATGAAAGACAGGTGTATGGAATAAATGGTATGGAGTAGTGGAATGGATGGTCGTGGAGTGAGAATGGTGGAAATTGTGGAGTGGAGTGGATGGTGCGAAGGTGTGAATGGGGGAAGAGTGGACCCCCATCACGGATACCCGGGGCGGGTAGTGTAAGTGTTAGGTAGAGGGTATAGGTAAATTGTAGTTGGATATTGGCATCTGTGGTGCGGGTGACAGAATGGTATGTGGATGGGTGCGTTGGTGTTGTGGAAATGGCTGGGCGTGTAGCCTGTTAGTGTGTGTAGTTGTTTGGGCACTCCACCACTGTAAGGATGTCGGCCAGGTGAGGCCGCAGGTGGGCTCTGGGAGCCGGTAGTAGTTGTGTGGATGGGGCCCGAGGATCCGGAGGACGGACCCGGGTAGCCCAGTGCCAGAGGGCACCATGGGGTGACAGAGCCAGGAGAGGGGCTGCCCCCAGTTAGATAGGTTAGGGTGAGGAGCTAGGTAAGCTCGGGTGGCAACTACAGTGGTGGAGGTGTGCAGGTGGGTAGACCTGTTGGGAGAGCTACACGTCGCGGCCCAGAAATTGTGCGAGGGCACCGGGAGATGAATCGGGGGAGTGAGACCCCAAATTGAAAAGCACCACAGTTTGGCCAATGGGAATTGGTTTTTAGAACCCATAGTGTAAGAGGGCCAATGGTTTGGCCGGAGAAAGACCCCGGGTAGTGTAAAGTGTGTTAAAGTCATTTAGAGGATAGTTAGGATGAAGGATCTCCTCGCACCATCTGCACCCACTCAGCGGAGGTGACAGGTAACTCCACACCATGCCATGTTTTATTATTTTTTATTGTGCAAATGTTTGGAATGTGAGACGCATCATGACGTGGGTGTGACATTGTGCTTTGATGTTCCATCTCTGCCTCCTTATGAGGATTGATGATGAATTGATGATGGCAAATTTTTGAAGTAGAGGGATTGTGGTGACGAATTTGATATAGGGGAAATATGGGGAAGACGTGACAGTAGTGACGAATTGGTAATGTGTAGGTTTTGTACATATGGGGTAAGGGCAAGGGTGGGCTAGGTAACAGGGGGGTGACGTACGGTAGGGACGAGCTTTCTCACTTCGCCCTCCGTACGCATTTCGCCTTGCATTGCCCTTTTTGATGTGTACCCTTGAGACCTTACCCCTCGCTCATCTGTCTTGTCCCCCCTTTTTGTCTCCCACATGAGGACCTGAGCGCCGTTGGGCGCCGAGGGGAGCGTGCGTGGGTCGGCCATTGTGCGCCCGAAATTCCCAGAACCAGCTGTCTGCATCGATGCACCACATTATGGACCACATGCCTGTGGCCGAGCACCACTTATGGACCCCATGGGTTGGGGCATGGCCCCTCTGCTGGAACCGGCCATGAGGGCCTGAAATCTTGCTGGCGGACCTTGGCCACAGGGCACCGATGCCCCACAGGTGAACCACACTAGTCGGCCCTGTGGGCCATAAATAAAATCAAATAAAAAAGGGACACATTGGGCACACTTTATTGAAAATAGGCCGCCAGTAAGCAAAGCAAAATGGAAATGACAACATCTGGAAGACAAATAATAATCACCAGCAGAGGGAGCCGAAGAGCAAGAGACCACCTCCAGGGTTAGGGGTTGTTGATTTTATTTTTATTGAACATTCATTGAACAATGGTGACTGCACCGATTGGTGCTTGGGTGTGTATTGGTGCGTTTTTGGGTGCGTTCATGGTGCGTCGATGCAGAGCAGACTGTCTCCCCCCCAGAAAGAACAATTACAGGTCCTGGGTTAGTTTTGTAAATAAAAATAGCGTCAGTGTAAATAATGCTCCCCACCGTCAGTGTTTAGTTTGAAGACCATTCCGCAATTCGGTTAGCTGTGGGCGTAAGTCTGTTAGGCAGGGTGCAATGGAGCAGCGGGACACATTTATTTATGTTTTAAAACTGTCGCACTCAGGGTCAGGTTAAAAGTAGAGGGAACTACACCTACGTGTCACACTAAATAAAAGTTGTAGGCCCGGGACGTGCCTAAGAGGAGGAGGGTGCAGTGTTGTGGATATGAGGACTGTATATATTTTTTTGATTGTGTGCTGTATTGTTGTGATTATTGTTTATTCTGTGCCTCCTGCCTCCGGAGCTGTGTAAAGACCAAAAGGGCGTCCCATAGTCCACAAACATACACGTCAGCCAAGTAATAGAATATACCTGTTGATAGCTATCTCTTATTCTGTGTTTTAGCGTAAGGCTGTGTCTTCCATTAATAGAAATACTCCATTGCACCAGTGAAAGAGATAGATTCCCTTCCATTCCCCCCTTTCCGTCAATTGCAATTTGAAGCACCTTCCGAATTTTGGTCGGTTTTTTCCCTTCATCCGCCATTGACCATGAGGCTCGAGTCGGGGAGGAAAGGCGTGTCTCCACCTCGTCATAGAGGGGAGGAGTGGGCCCGCCCCACTCGACCAACCATGAGCCAGGGGTTCGGCTAGAGAGGGCGGAGGAAGAGCGATCGGGGAGGGTCGCAAAGGTTGAGGGGCGGGGGCCTATATAACCCAAGGCAAGGGCGTGGACACCAGAGAGATGCGTTTTTACAGAGGAGAGCAGAAGACAGAAAGGCCTGGAGTTGGACTTTGAGTTGGTCTGAGTTGGTTGGGAGTCGGTCGTCAAGTGCAGAGTGGTGAAGAGTCAGTCAGTAGAGGTGGTGGTCAAGTGGTTGCGTTGGTTGCGGTGAGGAGTCGGTGGTAAAGAGTGAGGGACCAAGAAAGAGAGAGAAAGAGTCCTGAAGCAAGAGAGGAAGTTGTTGGACTGGGTGGGACTAAGGAAGGAGAGAGAACCCGTCACACCAATCCCCCAAGCTCCGCGTTGGCTCCACCAAGCGTTCAGCTCCACCAAGCTCCGCGTTGGCTCCACCAAGCGTTCAGCTCCACCAAGCTCCGCGTTGGCTCCACCAAGCTCCGCGTTGGCTCCACCAAGCGTTCAGCTCCACCAAGCTCCGCGTTGGCTCCACCAAGCATTCAGCTCCACCAAGCTCCGCGTTGGCTCCACCAAGCGTTCAGCTCCACCAAGCTCCGCGTTGGCTCCACCAAGCGTTCACCTCCAGCCATCCACCTCCTGCAATTCCCCGCGTGAGTCCGTCTTTTGTTTGTTCTGTCCTGGGTTAATTAAGTCTGTATAAGCTAGTATTTTCCCTGTGTCACCTGCGTCTTATGTGCTTGTAAATAAACGTGACTGCTTTCTTTCTGCTTGTGTGTAAATAGTCAATAAATTCAGTCGTATTTCCAAACCTTTCTTTGCCTTCGTTTTCCTCTTTGCATTGCGTCGTTTTCGTCTTTTCCCTCATTGAGCAGCTGGGGTGCGATACGGCCAAAGTCTGGGTGAATCGGGTGAGTTTTGTTAGGTCGCGGTCTTACACCACCGCTCGGTCTATAACATCTAACCGCGATCTATAACAATATATTGTTGTGGATATGAGAATGGTTTTTTTTTTATTGTTGTAAAAATATCACCCTCCCTCCTCCAGTTGTTGTGTATAAAGGTCAAAGGGCGTCCCGTAGTTAGGTCATATACAATCACGTTAGCCAATCATATATCCTTCTTTTACAGTTATCTCCTTATTCGATGTAGGTTAAGGCTCTGTTCCCACAAGTTGACATTCTCCATTGCACCAAGTGAAATAAGATAGATCCCCTTTCATTCCCATTCCCAAAGCCTCTATTGCCAACTGCATTCGCCGCCATTGCCCATGTGCTCCAACTCGGAGAAGAAGGGCGTGGCCCGCCCATCGTCATCGAGAGGTGGAGCCAAGAAGCCCCTACGACCAACCAAGAATGAGTGGGTATGGCTCAAGAGGGCGGGGTTATAAAACCCGTTGCATCAGCCCCCACCGAGAGTTGCGCCAGAGACGGCAGATGAGTCGAGACGAGCCCTCGGAGAGAGAAGAGGGACGCATCCTGAGGTGAGCCAGAGAAGCAGCTTTGAACCACCGCAGCTTTGAAATCCACCACCACCAGCTTGGAGCCACGCAGCTTTGACTCCGCCAGGGTGCACGTATCGCGGCAGCCCGCACGACCGCAGCTAGGGCGTTGACGGCGGCTGCTGGACGTGCCGATCGAGGAAGGGCGGCGGCTGCTGACTCCCGGGCCGACCGTGCTCCGGTTCGAGCGGAGCGTTCCTCTCCTTCCAGTCCTTCCATTCCTGCCTGCAATTTCCCCATTCGTGTGAGTTTGCTCATAGTCTGTTTTGTGTGTCTTGTCCTGGGGTATTAATTAAGACTGAATAGGTAAGCTAGAGTTTCACTGTGTCCTTCTGGTCCGTCCCTCTTTCTGCCTTTATTTTATTATCCTTCCTTCTCCTTGGTTTCTTTTGGTTGTAAATAGTAATAAATCCTATTCGTATTTCCTACCTCTTGTCTTCTTCTTCTTCACATCCGTCGTCTTTGTCTTTTCCAAATTGAATACCTGTGGCACGATTTGGCCAACATTCAGAATCGGGTTAGTCTTTGTTAACGGTTCGGGCCGCGGCTGCCATCCGCTCGGCAAATTACCATCTTATCCGCGGTCGCGAACGAAGCTGCTCACCGGCCTTTCCGGAGGTCGTGGTGCAGCTTCAGGGACCCCGTTGGTCAGTGACAAACGAGGGGACTAATCCCCCCTCAAAGGGGAACCATAGGCCGATGTTGGGTTCCGTAACAATTGGTGTCGGGAGTGAGATACGGACCTGAAGCGCTTAGCGTTAGCGCGCTCAAATTACGAGTGGGCCGAAATTTTTGTTTTATAAAATCTTAAATTTAAAATCGTGCCATGGATGGTCAAGGCGGCGGGATGCCGGTGGGGGAACTAGAAGAGGGGTTAGGGGTAGCCCAGGATCAGAGGGAGGAAATGGAGGAGAGCAATGGTGAGGTGGTTGAGGAGGTATCAGGTGCGCAAAATGGCGCCCTCGCGCACGTGGTTGTAGCGGCACCAAATTTAGCCGCGCCCGTGGTCGCAGCAGCCGAGCCCGAGATGCCAGAGTACATGCGAGTCTTTATCTATCTATAATTCCAGTAATCTCTGTACGTCTGTACGTCTGTACGTTTGTCTGTGACCGCTGTTTCTCGACAACTACCGGTCCGATATACTTGAAACTTGCCAGGTATATTGCTGGGGACCCGAGGATGTGCCTTTTCAAGGTTTGAAATTAATCGGACAAGTACTTACCGAGCTATGGCGATTTAGCCGTTCGCCGTTCGCCGTTCGCTTTGCCGTTGCGAATGGACCAAACCATTCATGTAAATAGAGGGGGGGGGGGGGGTTCTGTGGTCGTTCGCTTTGGCTTTGCGAATGGACCAAACCATTCATGTAAATAGAGGGGGGGGGGGTTCTGTGGTCGTTCGCTTTGGCTTTGCGAATGGACCAAACCATTCATGTAAATAGAGGGGGGGGGGGGGGGTTCTGTGGTCGTTGCGAATGGACCAAACCATTGTTTTTTTTTTGCAGTTTTTTTTTTTTTTGCAGTTTTTTTTTTTTTGCAAGGAACGGGCACCCACGTACGGGCACGTCCTAGCTTATATATAGTACGGGCATGCCCTAGTGATTCAAATGATGGCAAAAATGGATGCCCAAAGTGATAAATCCACCCGAGAGCGAAGAGAAATGGGTGGCCAGATGGAAGATGGGTTAAACAATTTCAGGAATGACATGGGCAATCAAATCGGGGGATTGAGAGACGGGTTAAGTAATATGAGAAACCAGATACAAAAATGTGGGGAGAGCATATGGAAATGTGGGGGGACCATGGATCACATGGTGAGCGAGAGGGTCCCGAGGGTGCACGACGAGGTAAAGCGGGTCGAGGAGCACTGGTTGAGCGAGGCGGAGGAAAGCACAGGTAACTGGACCGGGGTAGACATCGCGACCCGGGGTATGGGGCAGCCGGTGACCGCTGAGGTAGAGGAGGGAATTTTATTAAAGCCAGCGGTCGTTGAGGTGAATAAAGAAAAAATAGTGGTGGGTATAGTTAAAATTGAAGAGACGACGGAGGTAGCCCAGGAATCGGAGGAAGGAATGGAAGCTGTACAAAGTCCGTGCTCACATCCTGATGCTGTGCTCATTAATCCTTATGAAGATTTGCAGGTGTTGGTGCAGGGAGGAAGAAGAACCCCGAAGGTGAGACGGGCTGTATGTGGTGCCGGGAGATTTTGTAAGAGGGGGTTTGGCGCGAAGAAAATTGTCGCGCGATTGGGGTCAATATGGCACCCGGGCGTTGGTGAAGGGTCCCGTGTGAGTAAAAATGGCATGCGTGTGAGGAAAAAGTGTGCGTCAAAGAGTGAGCGTGTTATAAAGTGTGGGAGTGATACCGAGTGCGAGCGAGAATGCACGTCGGGATGTACTGAGTGTGACACAGGGAGTGAGAGCGATACGGAGTGTACGTGCGAGGGTGAGTGTGACACGGAGAGTAAGGTGGTGGTGGAACGTGTGTGAGGAAGCACACCTGAGTTGGTTGTGGCGCGGGTGTGGGGGAGCCCATCTGAGCGCGTTAGTGGGTGGATGCAAGAGTGCACGCCCATGGTGAGTGGTACGGGGTACGTACCGAGGGGGGAGAGTGCGCAAGACGGTGCGCGAGGTGTGTTAAGGGAGTGTGCGAACGGCGAGTGTGCGCGAGAGGTGTGGTGTGTAACAGGGAGAGCGTTGGTGGAATGGACGGAGTGTGTGGAATGTACGGACGGCGTTGGAACGCCGGGCTTTGTGAGTGTGAAACGGGTCACGTGGTGTGAGCATGCAAGTGAAGCATCGACGTTGACCGGGTTAGCAGTTAGGGCGACGGATAGCGGGCGCTCGGTGCACGGAGCGCTTTGTTGGATGCGGAGCTGCGCGCGGGGCACGCTTTGTTGGATGCAAAGCCTCGCGCGGATCGATGCTGCGTCGCCCCGCTTCGGAGCGTCGCGCATGATTCGGGCCTGGCCCCGCCCCGCACGGTCGAGTCCGGGCCTTGTCGGGCGAGGCGACCGGTCCGGTTCAAGTGCGAGGAGGAGGAGGAAGCGGCACGGTGCCCCCTGGGGGGGGGGGGGGGGCGCGGGGTTCCGACCGGGCAAGATTGAGCTATCGGGCCCGGGACCGCAAGGTGCCGCGCCAAGATGGTGCATGGAATATCGGCCCGACCAAACCACCTCCCTTGAACCGAAAGCCGGACGGATTCAACCTGCAGGCGACCAAACCACCCGCGTTCATTGCTCGGCTTTGCGAAGCCGAGATTTAATGATGTGACGACGCACCGAGGATCAGATAAAACGGACTGTGATGAGGAGAGTGTTTTGGACCCGAAATTGAAAAACAAAATTTGATGATTGGCAAGGATTGGCAGAGTGATGATTGGCAGATGATTGGTAGTGATTGGCAAATTTTTAATTGGCTGAAATTTGATGTGCCAAATTGGTAGTGAGAGATACCCGATGTGGTGGGGTGGCAACTCTGCCATCCCTCACAGAGGGGGCAAAGGAGCAATAGAGTTATGGGGTTTATGGCAGTGAAAACTAGCCCGGGAGGGTTAGGATATAGTGTGTAGGGACCTAGAGATTGACAATAGGTAACGGTAAGGTTAGGTAGTGACAATGATACCTGTAGTGGGGACGCAGGTAGATTAGTTTGGATTATAATGACAAGGGAGCGCAATAGTTTAAAGGGGCGACTGGGAAGCGCAAGTTCCAGAGGGGAGTAGTTAGATGAGATGATGCCGTGTGTTTAAGAATCGGAAGTGTATTGAGCAGGGTATGAGTAAATGATTGTGATTGTGAGTTGTATTGAGATTGCACAGGTGTGCAACTGAACAGGTGTATGGAGCAGTGTATGAGTGAGTGATGGTGATGTGTGCTGTGTTGACCAAATGGTCCAGGGAGGAAGGAGGGTGCAGGTAGCACCAGTAGGAGTGATTGCACAGGTGTGCAACTACAGGTGTATGGAGAATGGTTGGGTGAAATACATGGAGTGTGGAATATATGGAGTATGGAATGGATGGTCGTGGAGTGAGTATGGTGGAAACTGTGGAGTGGAGTGGATGGTGCGAAGGTGTGGATGGGGGAAAGGAGGATGGACCACATCACGAATACCCGGGGAGGGTAGTGTAAGAGTTAGGTAGAGGGTACAGGTAAATTGTGGTTGGATATTGGCATCTGTGGTGCGTGTGGAAGAATGGAGTTTGGATGGGTGCATTAGTGTTGTGGAAATGGCTGGGCGTGTAGCCTGTTAGTATGTGTAGTTGATTGGGCACTCCACCACTGTGAGGATGTCGGCCAGGTGCCGCAGGTGGGCTCTGGGAGCCGGTAGAGTTGTTGTGGATGGGGCCCGAGGATCCGGAGGACGGACCCGGGTAGCCCAATGCCAGAGGGCACCGAGGGGTGACAGAGCCAGGAGGGACCTTCCCCAGTTAGATAGGTTAGGTGAGGAGCAGGTAAGCTCTGAGGCAACTACAGTGGTGGAGGTGTGCAGGTGGGTAGCCCTGCTGGGAGAGCTACACGACTCAGCCCGGAAATTGTGCAAGGGCACCGGGAGATGAATCGGGGGAGTGAGACCCCAAATTGAGAAGCACCACAGTTTGGTCAATGGGAATTGGTTTTTAGAACCCATAGTCTAAGTTGGCCAATGGATTGGCAGGGAAGACCCCGGGTAGTGTAAAGTGTGTTAATGTCATTTAGAAGATAGTTAGGATTAAGAATCTCCTCGCACCATCTACAACCACCTGAGGTGACGCTACTCCATACCATGCCATGGTTGTTTTGATTATTTTTATTGTGCAAATGTTTGGAATGTGAGACGCATCATGACGTGGGTGTGACATTGTGCTGTTGTTCCATCTCTCCCCCCTTATGAGGATTGATGATGAATTAGTGATGGCAAATTTTGGATTAGTGGGAGTGAAGACGAATTTGGTATCGGGGAAATATGGGGAAGACGAGACATTAGTGACGAATTTGTAATGTGTAGATTTTGTACATATGGGGTAAGGGCAAGGGTAGAGTAGGTAACAGGGGGGGGTGACATATGGTAGGGACGAGCTTTTCTCCGCTCCGTCTCCATACGCACCTCGCCTTGCATTGCCTTTATTGATGTGTACCCTTGTGACCTTACCCCTCGCTCGCCTGTCTCCCCCCCCCCCCCCTTGTCTCCCACACGAGGACTGTGCAGCACTGGGTGCCGAGGGGAGCGTGTGGGAGTCCGCCATTGTGCGCCCGAAACTCTCGCAACCACAGCTGTCTGCATCGATGCATCACCTTATGGATCACATGTCTGTGGCTGAGCACCACTGATGGACCCCAGGGGTTGGGGAATGGCCCCTCTGCTGGAACCGGCCATGAAGGCCCGAGATCTTGCTGGCGGACCTTGGTCACAGGGCACTGATGCCACACAGGTGAACCCAATAGTCGGCCCTGTGGGCCATAAATAAATAAAATATGGACGCATTGTGTGCACTTTTATTATGTCCAAATAGGCCACCAGCAAAGAAGTTGACAACATCTGGAAGAATACCAATAGCCAGCAGAGGGAGCCGAAGAGCAAGACACCACCAGGGTTTGTTGGTTTATTTTTATTATTGAACTGTGGTGACTGTGCACCGATTGGTGCTTGATGGTGTTTTTGGTGCATTGTAGGTGCTTTCTGGTGCGTCGATGCAGGGCAAGCTGTCTTCCCCCCAAAAAAAAGAACAATCACAGGTCCTGGGTTGCCATTGGAAATAAAAATAGCGTCAATTGTAAATAATGCGCCCCCACCGTAAGTGTTTAGTTTGAAGACAATTCCGCAATTCGGTTAGCTGTGGGCGTGAGTCTGTTAGGCAGGGTGCAATGGAGCAGGGGGACATACTTATTTGTGTTTTAAAACTGTCACACTCAGGGTCAGGTTAAATGTAGAGGGAACTACACCTACGTGCCACACTAAAAGTAAAGGTAATAGGCCCGGGACGTGCCTAAGAGGAGAAGGGTGCAGTGTTGTAGATATGAGAATGGTTTTTTTTTTTTATTGTTGTAAAAATATCACCCTCCTTCCTCCAGTTGTTGTGTATAAAGGTCAAAGGGCGTCCCGTAGTTAGGTCATATACAATCACGTTAGCCAATCATATATCCTTCTTTTACAGTTATCTCCTTATTCTATGTAGGTTAAGGCTCTGTTCCCACTAGTTGACATTCTCCATTGCACCAAGTGAAATAAGATAGATCCCCTTTCATTCCCATTCCCAAAGCCTCTATTGCCAACTGCATTCGCCGTCATTTCCCATGTGCTCCAACTCGGAGAAGAAGGGCGTGGCCCGCCCATCGTCATCAAGAGGTGGAGCCAAGAAGCCCCTACGACCAACCAAGAATGAGTGGGTATGGCTCAAGAGGGCGGGGTTATAAAACCCGTTGCATCAGCCCCCACCGAGAGTTGCGCCAGAGACGGCAGATGAGTCGAGACGAGCCCTCGGGGGAGAGAAGGGAGACGCATCCTGAGGTGAGGCAGAGAAGCAGCTTTGAACCACCGCAGCTTTGAAATCCACCACCACCAGCTTGGAGCCACGCAGCTTTGACTCCGCCAGGGTGCACGTATCGCGGCAGCCCGCATGACCGCAGCTAGGGCGTTGACGGCGGTTGCTGGACGTGCCGATCGAGGAAGGGCGGCGGCTGCTGACTCCCGGGCCGACAGTGCTCCGGTTCGAGCAGAGCGTTCCTCTCCTTCCAGTCCTTCCATTCCTGCCTGCAATTTCCCCATTCATGTGAGTTTGCTCGTAGTCTGTTTTGTGTGTCTTGTCCTGGGGTATTAATTAAGACTGAATAGGTAAGCTAGAGTTTCACTGTGTCCTTCTGGTCCGTCCCTCTTTCTGCCTTTATTTTATTATCCTTCCTTCTCCTTGGTTTCTTTTGGTTGTAAATAGTAATAAATCCTATTTGTATTTCCTACCTCTTGTCTTCTTCTTCTTCACATCCGTCGTCTTTGTCTTTTCCAAATTGAATACCTGTGGCACGATTTGGCCAACGTTCAGAATCGGGTTAGTCTTTGTTAACGGTTCGGGCTGCGGCTGCCATCCGCTCGGCAAATTACCATCTTACCCGCGGTCGCGAACGAAGCTGCTCACCGGCCTTTCCGGAGGTCGCGGTGCAGCTTCAGGGACCCCGTCGGTCAGTGACAAACGAGGGGACTAATCCCCCCTCAAAGGGGAACCATAGGCCGACGCTGGGTTCCGTAACAATATATATATATATATATATATATATATATATATATATATATATATATATATATATATATATATATATATATACGTATATATATATACATATATATATATATATATATATATATATATGTATATATATATATATTGTTGCAGATCTCAACGTCGGCCCTTTTTGCCTTACCAAGGGGGGATTAATCCCCTTGTCTATGACTGACCGACGTGAGTCCTGAAGCTGCCCAGCTCCCTCCGGGGAGGCAGGTGAGCAACCTCGTTCGAGACCATGGACAAGATGTTATTTGCCGAGCGGATGGCAGCCCGCGGCTCGAACCGTTAACAGAACTAGACCCGATTCTTAGTCGTTGGCCAAATCGTGCCACAAGTATTCAATGAGGGAAAAGACAAGGACGAACGGATGTGAAGGAAAGAAGGCAAGGTAGGAAGAACAAATATAATTTATTACTAATATTTACAGGACCAAAGAAACGAAGGAAGAGGGAAAAATACGAAAAGAATTTACAGAAGAAGAAGACACAGTGCAATACTAGCTTACCTACACAAGCTTACTTATACCCCAGGACAAGACACACAAAACAGACCACAATCAGACTTACACGAATGGGGAATGAAGGCAGGAACGAATGGCTGGAAGGGGAGGAAGGTTCAGCTGGAGCTTTCTCCCGCACGGGACGTCGGGCTCGACCTCGACGGCCACCGATGCCACAGCAATCTGGTTCCCGCGTAGCAGCGGGTCGAAGCTGCGTGTCACAGGGGGGCTGGACTACGGTGGTCTCAATGATGCGGTTGGTTCAGCTGCGGTGGACTCAAAGCTGCGGTTGGTTCAGCTGCGGTGGACTCAAAGCTGCGGTTGGTTCAGCTGCGGTGGACGGCTCACTCATCTCTCTTCTGAGGTGGGGGCGTCGCGTGACGGGTTATATAGCGCCACACCCTGGAACGTTCGCGAAACTGCCCGATCGTTCTCTCTCCGCCCTCTCAAGCCAAACCCCTCATCCTTGGTTGGTTGATCGGGGCTGGTTCACTCCTCCCTCTGATGACGAGGTGGAGACACGCCTTTCTTCTCCGAGCTGACCGCGTGTTCAATGGAGGGCGAATGCAGTTGGCAATCCGAATGGCGATGGTGATGCCAATAACCCCATCCAAAGTTACTGGCATTTTGAAGATGCCATGGGGGCGTCGGAGGGATCCTATCTTATTTCAATTCGGTGCAATGCAGAGTCAACTAGTGGGAAACACAGCCTTAAACTAATACACATAATAAGGAGATAACTATTTAGAAGGGTATATGGTGGCCTACGTGCTTGTTCATGGACTAGGTACGGTGCACTCATTTCAATTAACAGCCAATTAAAGGGGAAATGTACAAAGGAAATTTTAATATATATCTTGCTGCGGTTTTGAGATTGGCACATTGAAGGCATTAAAGGTTAAAGGTTTGCCACCCATAGTTAGTCACACGAGCAACATATAGGCCCATTTGTAGTATAGTTATGTCTTTGTATGTGTAAGAATAGGCCATTTCCGCTCTTAGTACCTGCGTTGTGTAAAGACGTGTGGCGGACACGAAAGCCCACTGGTGTGGTGACATCATTCCGCGCACCAAGTGGGCGGCGGCCACGCCCCAGGGGTAGGCGTGGCCTCAGGATATACACTGGGCGCACAGCCCGGAGCGCGCCAGTGCTACAGCGACCTCTTTTCAATAAAGACACTTTTGTTTAACCGCGTTGTCCGCTCCCTCCTTGGTAGCAAGTCGCGTGCGTAGCACCGCACTTCATTGGTGACTCCGACGTTTTGGTCAGCCGTCACTGACCACCCGAACCCGCCACAGCCATGGCAACCAACGCGGTAGCGATAAAGCTCCCCGAGTTTTGGGAAGCTCAGGCGGAGATCTGGTTCCTGCAGGCCGAAGCCCAGTTCAGACTTCGACGCATCACGGCGGACGAGACACGCTACTGCCACGTGGTTGCCTCCCTCGGGGCCGGCGCGGCCACCCACGTCATGTCGGTCCTGACAAACCCACCGGCCCATGACAGGTACGGGGCGATCAAGCATCTCCTCCTCGCCACGTTCGGCCTCACCGTGGACGCACGGGCCGATCGCCTCTTGGACCTCCCCAAGCTCGGTGACACGCGACCGTCGGTCCGAATGGACCATATGCTGTCGCTCATGGGCGACGAAACCCCGAACGCTCTATTCCGGGCGTTATTTCGACGCCAGCTGCCGGCACGAGTCCGCCTCGCATTGGCCGGTTCCGCGACAACGGAAGCCCGTGCGTTCGTGGCCGAGGCCGACAAGTACTACACGGCTTTGGACACGCGGGTGAGTTTCGGTGCGGCCGTAGCGGCTCCCGAGCCCGAACCTCCTGCGGGTGCCCACCCCTGCTCCGAGGAGCGCCTCGTAGCGGCCGCCACGCCCCGCCCACCACCACCGAGGAAACCGCGGCCTCCGGCTTCGCCGCAAACCTGGTGCCATTTCCATGCTAGGTTCGGCCACGAGGCTCGGCAATGTCGCCCGCCGTGCTCATTCGGCAGGTCGGGAAACGCCCGGGCCGGCCCTCGGTAGTGGCACTGAGCGCCGGCCGATTAAATAGCCTCCTATACATAACGGACATCTTATCCGGGCGCCGTTACCTGTGCGACACGGGAGCGCAGGTGAGTGTCGTTCCCGCCGGTACGTCCGATTAGCAGTCCGCGGGCCGGGGCCCCACGCTACTTGCTGCCAACGGTACGCCCATTCGCACGTACGGAAAACGCTGCCTTTCTCTGCGGTTCGGAAGGCAGGTTTTCCGATGGTCGTTCGTCACTGCCGACGTGCCTATGGCACTGCTCGGCGCGGACTTCCTCTGTGCCAATGGCCTGTTGGTCGACGTCAAGCACAGAAGGCTTGTCCAGGCTGAGACGTTCAGCTCGCCCACGTACGCGCTGCCCACCTCATTGAGCAGCTCACTGAGCGGCTCATCGAGCGGCTCGCCGAGTGGCTTGCTGAGCAGTTCCGTTCTGGCCAGGTTCATCTGCACGCTTCTGGCAGCGAACGAATTCACCCGCCTCCTCGTGGGTTTCCCGGCCCTCACGAGGCCCACCTTCTCAGCGGGGACCGTCAAGCACGGGGTGGAACATCACATCCCCACCGCCGGGCCACCGGTCTACGCCCGGGCATGCCGCCTCGAGCCGACGAAGCTCGCCGTAGCTAAAGCGGAGTTTGCTACGCTGGAGCGGCTCGGGTTCGTGCGGCGCTCCGAGAGCGCGTGGGCGTCGCCGCTCCACATCGTGCCCAAGCCCGGCGGGGGATGGCGACCGTGTGGGGACTACCGCCGTCTCAACGACGCCACCACCCCCGACCGCTACCCCGTCCCCCATATTCAGGACTTTTCCGCCCGCTTGGCGAATATGTCCTTCTTTTTGAAGGTGGATTTCGAAGGTGGATTCGAAGGAAGGAAGGATTCGAAGGTGGAAGGAAGGAAGGGTGAAGCCCGAAGGAAGGTGGAATAAATACATACATACGCGGTTACCACCAGGTCCCTGTCAGGGCGGAGGACATCCCGAAGACGGCTGTCATCACGCCGTTCGAACTTTTCGAATTTCTTCGGATGCCCTTCGGTTTGAAGAATGCGGCTCAGGCGTTGCAGCGCCTCATGGACAGCGTCTTGCGCGACTTGGATTTTGTGTACGTATACCTGGACGACATCCTCGTCGCAAGCGCGTCCCGCGAAGACCACCGACACCATCTCCGCACGCTCTTCGAATGCCTGGGCCAGCATGGCCTCATCGTGAACCCCGCCAAGTGCCGGTTCGGTGTCGCCGAAATCGACTTTTTGGGGCACCGCGTCACCAGGCACGGGGCCGTCCCCCTACCGGCCAAGGTGGAGGCGGTGAAAGGGTTTCCGCACCCCCGCACGATCAGGGGGCTCAAGGAGTTCATGGGCATGGTAAACTTTTACCACCGTTTCCTGCCCCGCATCGCCCAGCTCCTGCGCCACTTGCACGAGGCCCTCCGGGGGAAGCCGGGCAAAGGTGACGTCACCTGGACCGAGCAGATGGACGCGGCGTTTGTGGGCGCGAAGCTCGCCTTGGCTAACGCCACCATGCTCGCGCACCCGGCGCCCGATGCACCGATCGCCCTCACCACCGACGCCTCGGACTACGCGGTGGGCGCGGTGCACGAGCAATGGGTGCATGGAGCTTGGCAACCGCTGGCGTTCTTCAGCCGGCAGCTTCGCCCGCCCGAACGCCGGTACAGTACCTTCGACCGCGAGTTGCTCGGGCTCCACCTGGCGGTCAGGCACTTCCGCCATCTGCTCGAGGGCCGTGCGTTCACGGCCTTCGTCGACCACAAGCCACTGGTGTTCGCGATGGGCAAGGTCGCCGAGCCCTGGTCAGCCCAGCAGCAGCGTCACCTCTCGGCCGTGTCCGAATACATGACAGACATCCGGCACGTCGCGGGGAAGGACAACCCGGTGGCGGATTGCCTTTCCCGGTCCGTTGCCCACGCGGTCCACCTCGGCATCGACTATGCCCGGATGGCCGTGGACCAGGCCGCCGACCCCGATGTCCAGGCCTTGCGGACCGCCATTATGGGCCTCCGCGTCACCGAGGTGCCGTTCAACGGCGCGGGCATGGCCCTCTGGTGCAACGTCTCCCTCGGGCGGCCTCGCCCCATCGTGCCCGCGGGCTGGCAGCGCCGGATTTTCGACTCCATCCACGGCCTGTCCCACCCGGGCACGAGGGCCTCCCAGAGGTTGATCGCCGACAAGTTTGTCTGGCATGGCCTCCGGAAGGCCGTCCGCGGCTGGGCCAGGACGTGCCTCGCGTGCCAGCGCGCGAAGGTGCACCGACACACCCGGGCCCCATTGGCCCCGTTTGCGGTGCCGGAACGTCGGTTTGACCACGTTCACGTGGACCTGGTGGGACCTCTGCCCCACTCACGGGGTTTCACCCACGTCCTGACCATGATGGACCGCACCACCCGGTGGCCGGAGGCCGTGCCTTTGGCGTCAACGACGGCGGCGGACGTCACGCAGGCGTTCATCACCACCTGGGTCGCCCGGTTCGGCGCCCCCTCGGACATCTCGTCCGACCGCGGCCCCCAGTTCACCTCGGAGCTCTGGGGGGCGGTCGCGCAGTGGCTCGGGGTCCAGCTGCAAAGCACCACGGCCTACCACCCCCAGGCTAACGGCCTGTGCAAGCGGTTCCACCGCTCGTTGAAGGCCGCGCTCCGGGCCACCCTCCGTGACGGCGGCTGGGTCGACAGGCTCCCCTGGGTCCTGCTGGGCCTCCGGACGGCGCCCAAGGAGGACCTACGCGCATCCGCGGCGGAGTTGGTCTTTGGACAACCGCTGCGGGTGCCGGGCGAGTTCCTCCGCGACCCCACGGCACCTTGGTCCGCGGCGCAGGAGCGCTCCGCGCTGCAGGAGACCGCCAGGAGGTTCGCCCCGGTACCGATGGCGCACCACGGGCACCCACCCACGCACGTCGCCCCGGAGCTTCGCACCGCGGAGTATGTCTTCGTCCGGCACAACGCCCACCGGACACCACTGCGGCCCCCGTACGACGGGCCTTTCCACGTGCTGGAGACCGGGGTGAAATTCTTCACCTTGGACATCGGCGGTACTCCCGACCGCGTCTCGGTGGATCGACTCAAGCCGGCCCACCTCGACGTGGACCACCCACCGCCGGTGGCTTGGCCCCCGCGTCGGGGCCGCCCCCCGGCGGGCGGACCCCGGCACCACCCAGCACCACCGGCACGCCGCCCCCCGGTCCGGCATCCATCCCGAGTATAGCCGGGGGCATCCCAGCTGGCATCCCTGCACCCCGGACGCCACCGGTCGCCAGAGGGCGCTTCGGCCGGGTCATCCGTTTGCCCCGCAAACTGGCCCTCCAGGTGCGCGGGAATTCTGGGGGGTTGCGTGTGGCGGACACGAAAGCCCACTGGCGTGGTGACATCATTCCGCGCACCAAGTGGGCGGCAGCCACGCCGGAGGGGTAGGCGTGGCCTCAGGATATACACTGGGCGTGCAGCCCGGAGCGTGCCAGTGCTACAGTGACCTCTTTTCAATAAAGACAATTTTGTTTAACCGCATTGTCCGCTCCCTCCTTGGTAGCAAGTCGCGCGCGTAGCACCGCGCTTCAGGAGAGTAGGCCCCATTTATTTTGCGTCCACCCTCCAATTCTACCTCTATGGGCGTAATATGGGATGGGCGCAATTCTACCTCTATGGGCGTAATTGATCCCGCTCCCCATTCGGCTGACCACTAGTCGAGTAACACGAGGTAGGCCTGAAAAGGAGGGGCGCGGGGTAGGGGTGAGTGGCGTGGGGGAGACGGTAAGAGCCACCAGCCAATCAGAGCTCTAGCGGCATGGCATGAGAGGGCATGGTGAGGCGCGTCTGGTGAGTTCCAGAAGGTTCGCGGGGCGTGCCTATATAAGCCGCTGCGAAAAGCCCTCAAGAGGACTTGTTGGGAGAGGACTTGCACGGTGGTGGCGAAAGGATTAGGACTCGCAAGTGGAGAGCGTTGCAAAGGACTTGTTGGGAGAGGACTTTATGCGAGGACTAGTGCGGGAGCACTTGATTGAGAAGGACTTGCAGAGGATAAGCGCGTT
The DNA here is from genome assembly GCF_964187855.1 of Myxine glutinosa. Lineage (NCBI taxonomy): Eukaryota > Metazoa > Chordata > Myxini > Myxiniformes > Myxinidae > Myxine > Myxine glutinosa. The sequence goes on from NC_136261.1 coordinate 347,851,857, forward strand.
GTTTGAGAACTTGCAGAGGATACGTGCGTTGTTTGAGGACTTGCGCAGAGAGAGAGAGAAGAAGAGGTGTTGAACTGTACAAAGTACGCGGGTGCAGCCAGACGCGCCGGTAACGCATATTGCGCTTTCCAGCTGCGTGAGTAAGCGCGGCCATAGCCGCAAGTGAATAACTGCCAGCCGCGTCAAAGTCCGCTCCCTACCAATTCACCCCGTGATAACCCGCTCCGTTCAGACGACACGCAGAGAGCTCCTGCCTTCACCTACTTCCATCTCCAAGGGACGTGCCGGGGACCAGAGAGAGAGCTGCACAGAAGCCATCCCTGGATGTGCCGGTGAACATCAACCTGCCCACCAGCAATCCCAGTGTGAGTGTGTGTGTGAGACGGGCCCGTTTGTCCTGGTTATTATGAAGTAAGACTGTATAAGGCTGCTCTGTGTCCCCTTTTCTTCTACCATTGTATAGTGTAAATAAATTCTTTTCTTCCTTCCAATTCCATCGTCTTGTAGCGGTTACCGCTGGATGCACACAATCGCCTTGCACCGGCCAGAACACGGCCAGACGCGCCTCTCCCGGGCATGCCCGGACTCACTGTTCCCGGGCACGCCCGAACCTCCCGGGCACGCCCGGTCTCGTCTTTCCCGGGCATGCCCGCTCTCGCCTTTCCAGGGCTCGCCCAGAGCGTCCGGGCATGCCCGCTATCGCCTTTTCAGGGCTCGCCCAGAGCGTCCGGGCATGCCCGCTATCGCCTTTCCAGGGCTCGCCCAGAGCGTCCGGGCATGCCCGCTATCGCCTTTCCAGGGCTCGCCCAGAGCGCCCGGGCACGCCCAGCCTCGACTTGCCAGGCCGCAGCCAAACACGCCCGGGCAGGTCCAGACTCGCCTTTCCAAGGCTCGCCCTTGACACCCGGGCATGCCCGGTATAGCTTTTGCCGGGCAAACTTCCCGACATAAATGTGTATATATATTGCTGCCCGATAAAGGGGCATGTCAGAATACCTGAGTTGTTTTGTTTCAATAAAGCAACTCGGACGAATTCCGTCTTTGGTCGCGTCAATTCTTTCGACTCGCGTTGGAGCGCAGTTCCTTCATTGGTGACCTACCGACATGGATACGGCAGTGACGCTTAAACTGCCTACCTTCTGGGAGGCTCACGCGGCTGTTTGGTTCGCTCAGGCGGACTCTCAGTTCGCCCTGCGAGGCATCACCGTGGACGACACCCGCTTCCACCATGTTGTGGCGGCGCTCGGTTCCGCCACCGCGGCCCGCGCCTTGAGCCTCCTCGAGCACCCGCCGGCTGCTGACAAATACGACGCGCTGAAGACACTCCTCCTCGACGCTTTCGCCCTCTCACCGGCAGCACGCGCACGGCGCCTGCTCGCTCTGCCCGAGCTCGGCGACACGCGCCCGTCAGAGCGCATGGACTATATGCTCTCGTTGCTCGGTGAGCACTCTCTGGATTTTCTGTTCTGCGAGCTGTTCCTTCGCCAGCTGCCTCACCCGGTACGCCTTGCCCTGGCTGGCACGTTGATCACGGATTCCCGCGCCCTCGCCAGGGAAGCCGATAAGATCTCCTCGGCGGTTCAGCACATCGGCGCGGTTACCTGGAGCCCGCCGCCGTCCGAGGCGACGCCCACGACGCCCGAGCGCCCTGCGCGGTTGGAGGCCGAACTGCCGGTGCAACTGGCGGCCGCCACGCCGCACTGCCCGCTTCCGACACGACGGCCGGGGCCTCCACCTGACCGGGCGTGGTGTTATTACCACGCCAGGTTCGGACACAAGGCTCGGACGTGCCGGCCCCCGTGCACTTTCGGCAGGTCGGGAAACGGCCGGGCCAGCGTTCATTCCCAGCCATGAGCGCCGGCCACTCGGGCAACTTGCTGTTTATTCGGGACAAAGCGTCTGGGCGGCGTTTCCTGTGTGACACCGGCGCCCAACTGAGCGTCATACCCGCCTCCGAGCAGGACAGGCGGGACGCCGTTTGCGGCCCCTCTTTGGTCGCTGCTAATGGCTCGGCCATACGCACTTTCGGCCCACGCGTCGTCACCCTCTGCTTCGGCAGCCAGCGTTTTCAATGGACTTTTATGACCGCCTGCGTCCCCATGGCTTTGCTGGGCACTGACTTCCTCTGCGCGCACGGGCTGCTGGTCGACGTCAAACGTCGTCGCCTTGTCAACGCCGAGACCTTCAGCTCCCTGGCGTGCACGATGAGCAGCTCCGCGCCGACCGAACTGGCGTGCGCCCTCCCGGCAGCGAACGAGTTCGCTCGCCTGCTCGCGGAATTCCCGGCCCTCACGCGGCCGACGTTTTCGGCCGTCGCGGTGAGGCACGGGATTGAGCACCACATACCCACTACGGGCCCGCCGGTCTACGCCAGGGCCCGCCGCCTCGACCCGGCCAAGCTCGCCATGGCGAAGGCCGAGTTCGACGCGTTGGAGCACCTCGGCATCGTGCGGCGCTCCGATAGCGCGTGGGCCTCGCCACTGCACATCGTGCCAAAGCCGGGGGGTGGATGGCGCCCGTGTGGCGACTACCGCCGTCTCAACGACGCTACCACCCCCGACAGGTACCCGATCCCGCATATTCAGGACTTTTCCGCCCGTTTGGCGGGACGGGTCATCTTTTCGAAAATTGACCTGATACGGGGCTACCACCAGGTACCTGTCCGGGCGGCCGACGTCCCGAAGACGGCCGTCATCACACCGTTCGGCCTGTTCGAATTTTTGCGGATGCCGTTTGGCCTCAAGAACGCGGCCCAGGCGTTCCAGCGCTTGATGGACGGCGTGCTGCGCGACCTGCCGTTTCTTTTCGTCTATCTGGACGATATCCTCGTCGCCAGCACGTCCCGCGCCGAGCACCTCCTCCACCTCCGAACACTGTTTGGTCGCCTCAGCGAGCACGGCTTAATTGTCAACCCGGTCAAATGCCACTTCGGCACGACGACCGTTGACTTTTTGGTCCACCGCATCACCAAGACCGGGGCCGTGCCGCTGCCGACCAAGGTCGAGGCGATCACCACGTTCCCGCATCCCCGTTCCATCAAGGCCCTCCAAGAGTTCCTCGGCATGGTGAATTTTTATCACCGATTCGTGCCCCGCGCTGCTCAGCTCATGCGGCCCCTTTACGAGGCCCTCCGGGGCAAGCCGGCCAAGCATGACATTGTTTGGTCCGCGGCCATGGACGCGGCCTTCGCCAGCACCAAACGGGCCCTCGCCGACGCAACGCTGCTGGCTCACCCGGTGCTCAACGCGCCCATTGCCCTCACTACGGACGCCTCCAACTACGCGGTGGGCGCCGTCCATGAGCAATGGGTGGACGGGGTTTGGCAGCCACTCGCTTTTTTCAGCCGGCAACTCCGGCCGAACGAGTTAAACTACAGCACGTTCGACCGCGAGCTGCTCGGGCTATTCCTGGCCGTTCGCCATTTCCGACACCTCCTGGAGGGCCGCCCGTTCACGGCTTTCGTTGACCACAAGCCGTTGGTCTACGCAATGGTTAAGGTCACGGAGCCGTGGTCGGCCCGCCAGCAGTGCCACCTCTCCGCCGTGTCGGAGTTCACCACGGACATCCGGCACGTCGCCGGCAAAGACAACGCCGTGGCCGACTGTCTTTCTCGGGCCAGCGCGAACGCGGTCCACCTCGGCGTGGACTTCGCGCTCATGGCGGCCGACCAGACCACCGACGCCTCGGTGCAGGCACTCCGTGCGGCGGACACGGGCCTCCGCCTGGCTGACATTCCCTTCGCGGGCACCGTCCTGCTCTGCGACGTCTCCCAGGGCCAGCCTCACCCCATCGTGCCCGTTTACTGGCAGCGCCGCATCTTCGCCTCCATCCACGGCCTTTCTCACCCGGGCCGGAAAGCTTCTCAGAAGCTGGTGTCGGTGCGTTTCGTCTGGCACGGCCTTCGACGAAACATCCGCGACTGGGCCAACGCCTGCACGGCCTGCCAGCGGGTCAAGGTCCACCGCCACACCCAGGCCCCGCTGGCACCTTTCGCCGTGCCTGAACGGCGTTTCGACCACGTCCACGTGGACCTGGTGGGTCCCCTGCCCCCCTCGCGGGGGTTCACCCACCTGCTCACCATGGTGGACAGGACCACCAGGTGGCCGGATGCCGTGCTCCTCGCCTCCACCACCACCGCCGACGTGGTGCAGGCGTTCATCGCCACCTGGGTCGCGCGCTTCGGCGCACCAGCGGACATCTCGTCCGACCGCAGCCCAAAGTTCACGTCTGAGCTTTGGGGCGCGGTCACCCGTTCGTTGGGGGTCACGCTGCACCGCACCACGGCCTACCACCCCCAAGCCAACGGGTTGTGCGAGCGGTTTCACCGCTCCATGAAGGCCGCACTCATGGCCGGCCTTCAGGACGACGGTTGGGCCGACCGGCTGCCGTGGGTCCTTTTGGGCCTTCGCACGGCCCCCAAGGAAGACCTCCAGGCGTCCGCCGCCGAGCTCGTCTACGGCCAGCCGCTCCGCGTCCCGGGCGAATTCGTGCCCGACGCTACCAGTCTCTGGTCCGCCGCTCGCCAGCGCTCGGACCTCCAGGAGGCCGCCCGACGATTTGCCCCCGTGCCGACGTCCCGCCACGGTGGCCCCCAGTCCTATGTCCCCCCGGCGCTTCGCACAGCGGAGTACGTCTTTGTGCGTCATGACGCGCACCGGGGGCCACTCCGGCCGCCGTACGACGGGCCCTTCCGGGTCCTGCGACGGGGCGACAAGTCTTTCATCGTCGACTTCGGCGGCCGGCCGGACCGGATTTCTGTGGACCGCCTCAAACCGGCGCACATGGACGTCGACCGACCACCACGGTTGGCCCTTCCTCCGCGGCGAGGCCGCCCCCCGTCCACAGTTCCCCCCGCTCGACCACCCACCACCATGTCGGACCCCTCCCCACGACCCTCCAGGGGTCGCTTCGGCCGGGTCATCCGGACCCCCCTTAAATTGACCCTGCCGGTGCAGGTCGATTCTGGAGGGGCGTGTGTAGCGGTTACCGCTGGATGCACACAATCGCCTTGCACCGGCCAGAACACGGCCAGACGCGCCTCTCCCGGGCATGCCCGGACTCACTGTTCCCGGGCACGCCCGAACCTCCCGGGCACGCCCGGTCTCGTCTTTCCCGGGCATGCCCGCTCTCGCCTTTCCAGGGCTCGCCCAGAGCGTCCGGGCATGCCCGCTATCGCCTTTCCAGGGCTCGCCCATAGCGTCCGGGCATGCCCGCTATCGCCTTTCCAGGGCTCGCCCAGAGCGTCCGGGCATGCCCGCTATCACCTTTCCAGTGCTCGTCCAGAGCGCCCGGGCACGACCAGCCTCGACTTGCCAGGCCGCAGCCAAACACGCCCGGGCAGGTCCAGACTCGCCTTTCCAAGGCTCGCCCTTGATACCCGGGCATGCCCGGTATAGCTTTTGCCGGGCAAACTTCCCGACATAAATGTGTATATATATTGCTGCCCGATAAACGGGCTTGTCAGAATACCTGAGCTGTTTTGTTTCAATAAAGCAACTCGGACGAATTCCGTCTTTGGTCGCGTCAATTCTTTCGACTCGCGTTGGAGCGCAGTTCCTTCAGTCTTTGTGATTTCGGTATACTAGGGCATGCCCGTACTATATATATATCTAAAATTATATCCCCCCCCCCCCCCTCTATTTACATGAAATGGTTTGGTCCAAAGCGAACGGCTTGCGAGTACGGTGACAATCCCCCCCCCCTCTATTTACATGAAATGGTTTGGTCCAAAGCGAACGGCTTGCGAGTACGGTGACAATCCCCCCCCCCCCCCCCTCTATTTACATGAAATGGTTTGGTCCAAAGCGAACGGCTTGCGGAGTTTGGTAAAGAAATCGCCATAGCGTGCACAAACGCGCAGGAAAGCGAAAGAATCGCAAAGTAGTTTTAATTAGTTTTAAAACATAGTTTAACGCCAACATAGTTTGCCAACGTGAAATAAATGAATACGCTCTCAAATGTGCCGTCCGAGGCAGAGTCTGTTCGCCACGTTCGGCACACGTGATAGCTCGCTGCTCTCTGATTGGTTGAATCGTTTTTTGGACATAGCTCGCTAACTACTTGTCCGATTAATATGAAACCTTGAAAAGGCACATCCTCAGGTCCCCGGCAATATACCTGGCAAGTTTAAAGTATATCGGACCCGTGGTTGTCGAGAAACAGCGGTCACAGACATACAGACATACATACATACATACATACATACATACATACACACAGAGATTACTGGAATTATAGATAGATAGATATCTAGTATATATATATACCAGATGGGCTCATAAACTCTGTGTATATTTTTGCTGTCGAAACAAAAATCATTGGTCTAGTAAAAAGCCAAAGTCAAAAGGACTCGATGCAAGACGATTTGAACGAAGCAAAAAAATGGTCAGACAAATAGCAACTCCCTTTCAGCTGGAATAAATGCAAAGTAAAGTACTGGATGTCGGAAGATCAAACACATTGACTGCTTATCAGATGAGTGGAATAGACTTGCAACAAATACAAGAAGAGAAGGACTTGGAGGTGCTGATCGATTCAGAGCTCAAATTCCACAAACATTTTTCAGCAGCTGCACTGAAAGCAAACCACATACTTGGGATTATCAAAAGGACATTTACAAATTTGACAAAAAGAGATTTTCCCCTCCATTATAGACCACACCTCCATTACGGCAATATTATTTGGAATATGAGATACAAAACAAGTTTTCAGTGACAAAATGACCTCTCGGGATTTTCATTCATTTGTATGCAACAGCAGCAATACCCGGCTGCTGGTTGCCATTATTGTACACCGCTCCTTTCCTATGCCATCTCCAGGCGCTGCATGACGTCATTTTCGGGCACCGAAAGGGGCTCGGCAATGACGCACGCTGAAAGGGAGTGCTCAGTTTTCACTCTGGTTGTTTGTTACTTGCAAAATAGAAGATTTTCAAGTATATTGGTCGGTTGCATTTGTCTGTTTGTCTGTTTGTCACCGGCCTACAGGTCACAATTCTAAACCGATCGTCACGAAACTTCACCAAGTTGTCTAGGTCGTCCAAATTGAGAAGCCTATAGATTTTGAGGTCAAAGGTCATCTGGAGGTCAAATTTCTAAAATCGGCATTTTAAATCCGATTGACTTGAAAATTGAATAACATTTGTATATTGAGTCAATAAATTGGGGAATTAACTAGTTTTGAGGTCAAAGATCAAAGGTCAACTCAAGGTCAAATTTTAAAAGTCATCAATTTTCATCTAAACAATTCTCAACCGATTGACTTGAAAATTGAACAGCATTTGCATATCGGGTCACTAAATTGGGAAATCAACTATTTTTGAGGTCAAAAGGTCAAAGATCAACTCAAGGTCAAACTTCGAAAATCATTACTTTTCATCTGAAAAACCATCAATTTTCATCCGATTAACTTTAAAATTGAACAGCATTTGCATATTGCTTCACTGAATTAGGAAAGCAACTATTTTTGAGGTCAAAGGTCAAAGGTCAACTGAAGGTCAAACTTCCAAAATCATCAATTTTCATCTGAAAAACCATCAATTTTCATCCGATTGACTTGGAAATTGAACAGCATTTGCACATTGTGTCAATAAATAGGAAAACCAACTATTTTTGAGGTCAAAAGGTCAAAGGTCAACTCTAGGTCAAACTTCAAAAATCATCAATTTTCATCCGATTGACTTGAAAATAGAACAGCATTTGTGCATTGCTTCACTGAATTAGGAAACCAACTATTTTTGAGGTCAAAAGGTCAAAGGTCAACTGAAGGTCAAACTTCCAAAATCATCAATTTTCATCTGAAAAACCATCAATTTTCATCCGATTGACTTGGAAATTGAACAGCATTTGCACATTGTGTCAATAAATAGAAAAACCAACTATTTTTGAGGTAAAAAGGTCAACCCAAGGTCAAACTTCTAAAATCAGCATTTTTCATCTGAAAAATCGTCACTTTTCATCCTGTTGACCCGAGCTTTGATCAAGATTGTAAATTTTAATCTTCATGAATGAATGAATGAATGATCGTTTTAAGGCCATTTTCCCCACTAGAGCGGGGGTTAGCCTTGCGGGTCCCATGACAATCAGGGTTCCCTGTTTGAAGCAATGTTTTTATGGCCGGATGCCCTTCCTGACGCCAACCCTTGGTCGCCTCTTACGATGCGCAGGGATATGGTGTACCTATTCTAAACCCGGGTACACACCGGGATCATTCATCCCAGCAAGCTGGTACTCAATTTGCCGACCTCGAAAGGATGACAGGCTGAGTCAACCCCCCTGGTGTTAATTTAGCGATCATGAAGGACAATTTGCTGTTTCAATGGAAAACTTTGTGTGTGGGGGGGAGGGGACGGATTTTGCAAGTATCGTGCTCTGCATGACGTCTTCTTGTTACTTGCAAAATCGAAGATTTTTCAAGTATATTGGTCGGTTGCGTTTGTGGTTCTGTCTGTCTGTCTGTCTGTCTGTTTGTCTGTTTGTTTGTCACCAGCCTACAGGTCACAATTCTAAACCGATCGTCACGAAACTTCACCAAGTTGTATAGGTCGTCCCAGTTGAGAAGCCTATTGTTTTTGGGGCAAAAGGTCAAAAGGTCAACATCGGCCAAAGGTCACCAACTTTGCCAAATTTCTAAAATCCTCAATTTTCATCTGATTGACTTGAAATTTGAAGAGGACTTGCATATCTGGTCACTGAATTCAACCACCAAGTATATTTGAGGTCAACATCGGCCAAAACGTCAACATAGGCCAAATTTATAAAATCCGCAATTTTCTTCCGACTGACTTGAAATTTGAAGAGGACTTGCATATCTGGTCACTGAATTCAACCACCACGTATATTTGAGGTCAACATAGGCCAAAAGGTCAACATAGGCCAAATTTATAAAATCCTCAATTTTCATCCGATTGACTTGAAATTTGAAGAGAACTTGCATATCTGGTCATTGAATTTAACCACCCAGTATTTTTGAGGTCAACATAGGCCAAAAGGTTAACATAGGCCAAATTTCTAAAATCCTCAATTTTCATCCAATTGACTTTAAATTTGAAGAGGACTTGCATATCTGGTCACTTAATTCAACCACCAAGTATATTTGAGGTCAACATAGGCCAAAAGGTCAACATAGGCCACATTTCTAAAATCCTCAATTTTCATCGAATTGACTTGAAAATTGAACAGCATTTGCACATTGAGTCACTAAATAGGGAAACAAACTGAGGTCAAAAGGTCAAAGGTCAACTCAAGGTCAACCTTCCAAAATTATCATTTTTATCTGAAAAATCATCACTTTTCTTCCTGTTGACCCGAGCTTTGATCAAGATTGTCAATTTTAATCTTGATGAAATGGACAATTTGCTGTATCAATGGAATTTTTTTTTCTTGAGGGTAGGTGGCGGATTTTGCAAGTATCGTGCTCCACATGACGTCTTCTTGTTTGTTTGTTTGTTTGTTTTCTTTCTTGTTTGTTTGTTTGTCCGGGCGATATCTCAGCCATAATTTGAGCTAGGAAGCTGAAATTTGGGCACAATAGGGTACATTGTCTAAAACGGTATTTTTATTATTATTAATTAATTAATTGATGAGTTACTTAATTATTATCGATTAATTAAGTACTTATATATTTCCTTTCTCTTCTGGGCAATATCTCAGGCACCTTTTGAGTTAGGAAGCTGATATTTGGACATGCCAATGACCAAGTGATTTTGCTGTGAAGGCTATTTTTGATTTATTAACTCAACTGGACTATGTCCAGCTGAGTTTTTGTCGACACTCAGTGTCCGTCGTCCGTCTGTCTGTCTGTCTGTCTGTCTGTCGTCTGTAAACAATTCGACGTCTACGCTCTAAAAGTCACAAATATTGATTCCATTTGATGAAACTTGTTATGCAGCATCTTTAAGACATAAACTAGTTTGGGATTGCATTTGGGCGTTGAACGCCCAAAAATGGGCGCGGCAGGGCGGCCATATTGAAAAATCAATTTTTGTCATGTATTTTTAGCACATATAAACGATATAGTTTGTGGTTCTATTATGCATATTCTAACCATATTGATAAAGACCAGTTGAGTTCAGGTTCCCTGGAACCTCTAGTTGATTAATCAATGAATCAATTAATTATTTAATTATTCAATTAATGACTAATTTTTTTTTTTGAAGTTACAGATTTGGATGAAATGGTGGTGGTTTATGTGTTCTATTAGCCAATTGATTAATTGTTTACTTTTGTAATGATTTTTTATTTATTTTCATTATTAATCATTTATTTATTTTCTTTGTCATCTGGTCAATATCTCAGGCACCTTTTGAGCTAGGAAGCTGATATTTGGACATGCCAATGACCAAGTGATGTGGCTATAAAGGATATTTTTGATTTATTGATCAATGAATTAATCGATCAATTATTTATTGATTAATTAATGAATTGTTTAATTTTTTTATTAATGACTTATTTAATTAAATTTCTAAATGTTACATCTTCGGATGAAGCACAAGTGGTTTAGCTATGCTGTTAGCCAATTGATTAAGAAAATATTTTATGACAATCTTTTATTGATTTTAATTATGCAATTAATCAATCAAATATTGTGCACCTCCTTATCCAAATACAGTATCCATGAGCCACGCGGTGGTATTGCCGGGAGCCAGAGGCGCCCCGGCAATGCCACGCTGGAGGATATTTAATTATTTGGTATGGGGGCGGTGTACTTTGAATGTATCTGTACTTGTTTCCAGATATAGTTTCCCCTCACCCCTGGAAGTCGGGGTATAGGAATTTCCAACTTTACATACTTTTTTTCTTCCAAGAACCATACTGTCCTTAAAGTCCGCTGGTGAATCTGAAAGCAGAATGGGACAGGCCAGCCTTCATGTCCCCTCCGACTGATGTCACACTCATTCATTCAACGTTCTGCCTGCAAAGCACCAGGACGACAGTTTATAGTCCGGTTGGGAATCAAGCCACACTTGATAGCTCAAAGGTGACTATACTACGCTACCTGAGATATCTGGAGGGGTGTTCCATTAACCAATCAGCTTGATATTGCTCGCCAAGTGGCTTAGGAACTCAAGCAAACGCTCCAATGAAACTGCTGATAAGGAACGGCTGGCTCGGCAAGCGATAGCAAGCTGATTACTTCTGCCACTAAAGGTGGACATAGGGTATGTTTTCATTCCTGTCTGTCTCCATGTTGGTCTGTTTGCTTGTCTGTCTGTGAGCAGGATGTCTCAAAAGGTTGTGGACAGATTCGGACGAAATTTGATGGAGACGTTCAGGTTGCGTGTGTGACAAGGCTGACATGATTCAAATTTGGTGGAGACGTTCAGGTTGCGTGTGTGACAAGGCTGACATGATTCAAATTTGGTGGAGATACAAATCCGATTCCGGATCCAGGATATTTCAAAGTGATTCTTTCCTATTGAGTTTAAGGCTAAAATCGACATATAACATGATATTTCAAAAAGTTATGGACAGAATAGGACAAAACATGGTGGATGAGTTGGTTACATGACAATAACAAGCCGATACGATTTTGGTTCAGGTCCAAATCCAGATCCGCAGCCTCTTAGTGGATACAAAACGGAGACTGTTCAACCTGGTGGAGGTATGTATGCTCTCTACCGGGTGTCGTTCTAGTTGCTAATCGAACAACCCCCGGTATGTAGACTGTTCTTGTTTGTAACCACAAAGGATGCCCCATGAGGTACAATTTGGTAAACCTGATCCAATGAGAGACCAGATCAATGGTGTACAACACACACCTCCACTTTTCAAAGCACTTTAACCAACACCTTGTACCACAAAGGTGACATTAACAACGACACAACCACCGGACGATTCTTGACTTGAAAATAGAGGAGGGGATTTGGGGTGAGAGGTTGAGGGGAGGGGGGGGGGGAGGGAAACACTCAGGACAAGATTACTATTTGAAATGAGTAATTTAAGAATCTGTAACAACTCTCATTTTATTTAAGCGATGAAGGGCTCTTTGTGACGATGTGCCAAGACGTAGGTAACCCGACGAGCCAGTTGGTGGACGTTGGCCGACACCTGCACGCAGGGGCGTGCAGGTCGGGGAGCCCTCGTGGTACCTGTGACTGTTTCTCCCTGCCCACTTTTCCCACCCACCAATGCCCGAAGCAACCCCTCCCTATGTCCACACCCCAAGTTATAATCCTCGGCATCCCTTCCTCTCGCTGGAGACTCCGTTTTCAACTCCAGACCTTGTCTAACCGAGACAGAGATCGACCATCACCGAGACAGAGATCGACCTACCAGTCTTACAAGGTTTGTGTAATTATACACATTTTATGATATAGCTATCCGTTATGTAAAACTGGAATATAAAGGACTTTTGTTTATTTAAAAAAACTAGTTGTAGTTGTCTCACCCTTGTTTTCCAACATGTCAACTAAAGTTTCTCTCGCAGTCGTTTAAGTGCGTTGCTGTGATCATGACGTCACCATAGTCACGCATCGGAGCATTGGGACAACTTATAAATCAGGGTGTCTGCTGTATCGTGAGATATATCGTGTACTTACTAGTTACTACAATGTGTGTTGGCAAAACTCGTTCACAAACTCTCACAATTAGCAAAAGCATTATATAACATACAATATACATATTATGTATGTATGTATGTATGTATGTATGTATGTATGTATGTATGTATGTATGTATGTACGTACGTACGTACGTATATGTGTATATATATATATGTGTGTGTGTGTGTGCATGTATTTTAGAATATATATATATATACATACTTACTTACTTGTCTATACATAATGTGGATCAGACAATTACAAACAAAACACCAAAAATGAAACCAGAGGGACAAAGAGCAAAGTTACTTTGTCAGATTTGCCCAAACAGCTCTGTCAGCTGCGGCGGATTTCAGTTTGTCCGTATGTATTCCAGTCCCGCTGCAGACAATATTAATCAACGTCAGGTTCGGCCGACCAACTCTCCTGTCTGATGGCTTCCAAAGTCGGACGCTATTCCGAATACATACATATATTAATACAGGGTGTCCCATAAGTCTGGACGGCTTTTATTCACAGAACGTGTTCAATGTGTCCACCTTGTACCACCGCACACCCACCCCCCCCCCTCCTGATCCCCATCACTCCCCCTCTGGAACCAGAGGGCAACATAAGTGATTCATGATTTTTTTTCTTTGATATTTATCACGTTTTTTCATTTCATGATGTTCCAAGATTATGTTCTCTTTCTCTATCTCTTTCTCTTTCTCTCTCTCTCTCTCTCTCTCTCTCTCTCTCTCTCTCTCTCCTCTCTCTCTCTCTCTCTCTCTCTCTCTCTCTCTCTCTCAACAGCTGTTCACCACCATCTCTTCTCTTCGCCCATCCAAAACCTTGATCTTTTCTACCCCCGTTAATACACCCTAAATCCACGTCTTTCAATCTCCGATTTCATTCCTGAAATTCCTCATCGTGTCAATTTGTTTTATACCGTGTACCCCTCCCCCAGCCCTCTCCCTTCCACAGATCTCCCGATGTCCCTGCTCTCAAATGTTGTACTTGTGTGCTTCCCTCTCTCGCCCCATCTTGTCTCCCCCTCCCTTTATTATATGTTTTATGTGTCCGTTTATGTTTTTTGTGCTATTGTGTGTTTAATGTGCTAGCTCTTACACGAGCCTCGACCTTGTACACAAAAAAATAAAATTTGAAAACATATATGTGTATATATATATATATATATATACATACATATATATATATATATTTATATATTATCAATGTATACAGCATGTATATACATCTCTTATCTCTTATCTTCCCCTTTGCCCATACATACAATATATATATATATATAATTATATATTTATACATATACATATATGTATATATATGTATATATAAAGCCATAAAGCAATGCATGATTACAGTGGAGATGTCTATGACTAAACTCGATCGTTTTGATGATTATGTTGCTGTAATACGATACTTTTATCAAGTTACATCATCGCTTATGAAACATTAACATCTTCGAGCGGGCTAAACGCTGCAACAAACGACGTCACTGATCCCTTAAACTTTTGGAAACCTCTTCCGGATCGAGGCGTTTGTAACGGGAGTTTAATGAAACTTCCTTCGACTCGCAAAACGCCAAGATCGATGGTATTTATTTATTTATTTACTTGTTCATCTATTCATTTATTTTTCCGCCGCTTAAAGGTTCCAGGTGCAATCGAGTTGCCAAAGCACCCATGGGTGCGGTTGCCGGTCCCTCGAAGGGGTAAGGTATGCGTTCTTTGATAGACCGAGGGAAACGCCCGGGCTGAGTTGCCCAAAACACCGCGCTCTGATTCCCCGGGGGGGTTGAAAAGAGTCGACGTGGAGCAGAGGAGGGAAGTAGAGCCGCCATGAAGAGGCGAAGCCAGACACGACTGTACGTGCGACTACTTCTAATTATCCTTTTGCTCTCCTGTATGTTTTTGTGCGAGTGTCGTTTGACGTGCGTGGTCGGAATTCGCTCTCGGTTTCGCTCAAGTGAGACGCAAACAAAGTTAGCAAAGCGACATGACTTGGGTTTGGATTCCATTTCGATTTTCCGTGATGCTTTAAATGTTTCTGAACAAATTTAAGGGTTTTCCTATAATAATAACAATTATAATTATTATATTAAATAAACCGATTACCGAGCTGTTGGGTTATTAAATATGGTGGCCATGACGGTGTGTGTGTTATGGTTTATATTGAGCTTCACCCTCATGGCACTAATGGTGTTTTCCAGCAACATCTGCTTTGTCTCCTTTTTGAGAATCTTGCGCCATACTTTTATCATCATACTCTGTCACGTGTTAATAAATATTTTAAAGACCCGATGGTGGGTTAGGGGCAGTATATAGGGGCTGGTAGGATGGCCGGCCTAGAGCAGTGGTTCTGAACCCTTTTCAGTCGACATATCCTTGGTCTCACATACCCCCTCTCAATGGTGACTCGTGTTCCCTTTCCGGCATTAGTTGGTGGACGATAAAGATCCCACAATGTCCTTCACCAAGAGTCAGCGAGCTATCTCCAGCTCCCTGAATAAATTCCAAATTTCTGAACAAAATCTAACTACTGCTGGGAAGGCAATCAATAGCAAACTACCCATTATAACAATTACCGCATATATGTATGTATATTATATATATATATATATATATATATATATATATATATATATATATATATATATATATATATATATATATATATATATATATATATATATATATATGCATGTATGTATATAATGCAAGTTCCCCGATTGCATCTGATCGGGGTAATCATCGTAACCACAGCACATACAATGCTGAATGATACCTCATTTAAAAGCTCTTTGGTCCACACAATGCATGAGGAGGTTTAAAATGATTGTTATTCATGCAATCTCGAGTTATATTCATTTTTATGGTGCTCGTGGTGTATATGCTCAGTGTTTGGTTTGCACATACACAGGAAGTAAAAAAAAAACTATTTAGTCAATCTGTCTATATCTATCTATATATCGAAATATGTATAAAAAAAACAAAAAACATGCCTGATGAAGCCGTTCGTCCGTTTAGCCGCGTGACTATATGTCTATTAATTTATGTACTGTTTGAATGTCAGTTGCATTCTGTCTATTAATTATCTACTATGGAAATGTATCTTTTGACCCTTTGGATTGCTGAGGTCCCATAGACTTTAAAAGACCTTTTAAGACCCAAAATACCCTGAGGACCCTTAAATACCCAGAAGACCAAAAAAATTCCAGAGGACCCAAAAGACCACGAGGATCCAGAAGACCCCAAACTATATGTCAATTCCTTTCGCACTGTTTGAATGTTGGTTGCATCCTGTCTATTAATTACGTACTTGGGGAATGTACCTTTCGACGCTTTAGACTGCTGAGGCCCCTTAGACCTGTGAAAGCCTTTTAGGACCACCAAGACTTCTTAAGATCCCAGAAGACCCAGAGGACCTAAAATACCCTGAGGACTCAAAAGACCCCAAAGACCCAGCAGACCCTCAAAGACCCCCATTAGACCCCGAAGACCTTTTAGGCTCAAAATAACCAAAAGACCAGATTAATTTCCTTGGGCCCCTGCCGTTATGCTGTCAAAGGACATTCCTGTCAAACTCCCTAAATAGTCCACACTCTCATGTGAACTAATTCTCTTCTAACAGCCCAGTTCCATATATATATATACACTGAAAATTTTCAACCAGACAAAACAATTGAACCTGGGCGGCATATAGGCCATAGGTTTGGATTAATGTGCGTGCTTCTGTTTGTCTGTCCCACCCTGTTAAAAGCAGCCTAAGCCAAAAAAGCTGACAGTCTTGCGGCTAATGTTCCGCAAGGCTACTTTGTCTTGATTGCTCCCAAAGTTGTTTTTTTTCTTTACTGTTAAGAAATAGGATGATTTTGGAATCTGACACTTCTCTTGTACAGTATATATAATGGGATAATGCTGGAAGTAAAAGTTGCTTCATATTAATGCAATCCTACAGGATAAATGTCATATTAAAAACAAAGTTGTCCTCAAGAGGTTGCATCTTTACGCATATAAAGTGCAGATAGTGCAGCTTTTAGAACCGAGATGAATTGGACGTGGTGGTGCAGGAGTCCCCTGGCCTCCAATTTCCAAACCTCCGTTGCTGACATTGAAACACCTCTTGTAAGGATAACCAATTGCATCTGCAGTGTTACAAGGGATGTGTTGGCCAACACATGGATTGAAGTGGATTATCGCTTGAATGCACTACGTGCCACTAAAGGTGCACATGTTAAGTTAAGGTGCATTGAAGAAGACAAGAAACGTTATCGATTATGTAACATAATGCAAGAAACCGCATCATTGTATCTCTTTTGGTTTGGTTGTAATAAAAATTTAAAACCGGAACAAGACTTTGTGGACAGCCTGTACTTCGTTCCGAAACCTAAAATTATCTTCATATAATCCATGGTAAGTTTACCACGTCGAATTACTTGAATAAATCAATAAGTTGCAAAACTCATTTTACTCTTTTTTTTTCTTTAAGTGCCCGGTGCATACAACAACTCGACATTCCTGATTGAACCTCCCATCTTTGAGCTCCTTGAATCAGCGTGAGAATGAAAGGCTTCCTTTTTGTCCTTTTTGTCTATCTTGGTATTTTTACCACGAGCTTCTGCTAGTTTATTATTAATAGCACCATCACCATGAGCAAAAACTCCACGGACATTATCCGGACTGTTTAAAATTACATCCGAGTACAAAATGATATGCGATGCGTATATCACCAGAGATGGTAACGTTTACTTGTGGGGGAAGAGCATGCACACAGCAACAACCCCCGCGGGCACAGAGGAAGCGTATCTGATTCCCAGAGCACAGCCACGATTCCCCCCCATCAGTCTCTTCAATCCCATTCTTCCCTCCAGTGCTTCAAGACAGCTGTTCACCAAAATCCCAGATCAACTCCCATCCACAATCATTATGTTTTCCACCCACCATTAACCCTCCCCAAATCCACCTCTTTCCAAGTTTCCAGTTTTTCCTTCCACTTCTGTGATTGAGTTTTCGCAGCTGTATCCATTTTGTTTACCCCCATGTGTCCTTCCCTTGCTCTCATTCTCCCCCACATCCCTCATCCCTGCCCCTCTCTTTCTACTGCTCTTCTTATTCTGTTGCGTCCTGATCCGTTCTGTGTTTGAGCTCCTTCACGAGTCTCGACTCTGTATACAAACATCCTTGAAGCCATGTTGTACCTTGGGTTGCCTAGCTTTGCCAGCACTAACTTGAGGTAGCTAATTCGCTATATCTATACAAGTTCAGCCAGTAAGAAGCAGAAGATGAGAGCAGCCTCAGCCAAAAGGACCTGCAGTGGCCATCCAGGGTCAAGGGGCAAGAAAGAGGATGTGAGCTTGAAATCTTGGCTGAAAGTCTAAAATTCCTTTCGGTTTGCCTCAGCAACAATTACAGTAGGTGGTCCATTAGTGAATTCATGCGTTTACAAGAAGCGAGTTAATAAAACTCTATAAAGCACACGACTGTGAAGATATGTAAAAAAAAAATGGTAGTGGTGTCATTGTGTTGTATGTTTTGTTTGCATATTCAGTAGCAGATTGTTTAAGCAATGTTTTGTTCCAGTGTTACTGTGTGCATTGGTGCGTAAATGCAGAGCGATTACGTGAAACAGGTGTTGGGTATCTGGAATGGTTCACCTGCTGGGTAAGGCGAGGCAGATAGATGGCAGGAATGTGCACTATTTGCCAACAGCAACTGTTCCCTCCCAGCACTGCAAGAGCTCTCTTGCCAAAGCTGTTGCCTTACGCTTTATGAGTTTTTGTTCATCGTTTCATTTGACTCCCTTTATACCATAGCTCTGCTGGAATTTCCACTGAAGTGTTATTGACCCGGGATTGACCTGAAGTGTTATTCGAGTCATTCTACCAGTGTGAACGCAGGGCAGGTTCAGAATTGTAACTTTCCGCCATTTGTATCACATTCACACAAACATTCCAAGCAACAACACCAATAAATGCAAGGACTGGTTACCCTTTTTGTCTTCCTACTATTGTGTGTATGTGTGTCGTTGGGTGTGTCTCCATAATTTGGGTTTTAGAAGGAACGGAGTCCTCCCAGGACTCAACACATCCACCCCTGCTTCAGTGAAGGTTGCCATTCATGGGCTAAGTTTTGTTGTTGTCAGAGTTTTGTTCCAAGGGCTCTCTTCAGGATCGTCACTGGGCCCCGTACAGCTCCCATCTGCAGTTCGTTTTTCGTTCCCAGGGATGGTTTTTAAGATCTCTGTAAGGTTCTTTATCATTCCTGTTGCTCCAATTATCACTGGTACAATTTCGGCGCTCTTCAGCTTCCAAGATCTTTTAACTTCATTCTTGAGGTCCTCCTCGTATTTGATCATTTTCTTGATTTCTGGATTATTCAGGCCAAAATCGCTGGGTACTGAGATGTCGATCAGCAATGCTGTCTTTTCCTTTTTGTGCCTGAGTACAATGTCTGGTCGCAATGCTTTGTTTTATATGTTCACGCTGGATGGGATCAGATCATATGTGAGCATTATGTTCTTGTTTTCAGTGATTGCTTTTGGTTCATATTTCGCGTGTGTGCTGTTGGAATTGTGCACTACTTGCTGCGTAGTGATCGGTTGGCGCGGCTCTTCAGGAGTGCGAAGTCTTGATGGCGAGATGAAAATCTCACACAGCATTGGTGGCACTCAGGTTCTTTGGAAGAGAGCCCAAAACGGTTGGGAGGAGGGCAGATGATGATTGGGAAACCATCAACAAGAGCATGCTACGATGCTGCTTTGTGATTGATGGTCCAGGAAATATGACCCGTGATGGCTGCATACGCACCAATGAAAAATGCACAGGTGTGGTAAGACGGAGGCAAGGCAGACTTTCTAATCCTATATTTCCGACATAGTTTGCAACAGAAGTCTTTGAGACTGACTAATCTTCCAGGGCGATTTCAATGCCCGGGTTGATCATGACAGCTGGGGAGGCAACATTGGGCACTTTGGGCCTTCTTCTTCTTCTTTAGTGTATCATCAGATGGCCAGCTCAGTGTCGTGCAGCCATGCCCTCGTCTCTGGTCCTACGTCGAAGAGGCCGGCTTCTGAAGGTGGTCTGTATAGGGGGCAGGTGGTAATTATGTGTTCGGCAGTCTGCTCAGGCTCGTCACACTCGCATGCGGCGCTGTCTGCCAGGCCCCACATCTTCAGCGATGATTTGAAGCGGCCGACCCCCGTACGTAGACGGTTCAGCAAGGTCCATTGCAGGCGTGGTAGGTCTTCTCCTACGACGCCACCTCCTGGGTCCCAGGTGTAGCGGTGGATGCGGGTGGGCCCGGCCGTTTCCCACACCTGCTTCCAAGATGCCACCAGCCATGCGCTTCTAGACACGTCCTCAGGGATAGAACTGAGCATCTCTTGTGCCGCCTTGTTGGAGGGATGGCGGGACTTGAGTCTGCTTGGAGGCGCCACTATCGTTGTGGTGTTGTGCAGGATGTGCCAGTCGTGTTTCTGGGCATTCCTTGCCAGGGCGAGGGTAGCAGCCTCCCGTCGGAGGCCAGCCGGGGCGATTCCCGCTAGTAACTTTGGGCCTGATGAGTAACAATAATATGAGAAGGCTCTTGGACCTCTGTGCCTTGCATGACTTTACAATAAAGATCAGCTTTTGAGCCACTGCAGCATACACACAACCACTTGGGTGCACCCAATGATGCAACACTTAATATTAACTAAGATTATTTAAATATGCCATTGGAATGATGGGTACGATTCAGTGATCACTTGCACATTCTACAAAGCATACCTCTTCACTTATCATTACTTTGTGGTCTGCAACATCCACTACCATGATGGATGTAACAAATAAAAATAAAAAAAGCTCCCACAAACCTAATCAGTCACATTACAATACACCCAGACCACAAATCTAATCAGTAAAAAAAGCATTTGATTGGCCCATGCTGGATGTGAGGTGGAACCGACAACTGGAAGGTGCACTCCAGCAGGGATTTGACTGCACTCCACTCCTAAAGATACCAGGGTTAAGTAGAAACGGTTTAAGTCTGTGTCCCTGACAGCTGCTAAAGTTGCTGTGAAATGCATCACCAGGGAGATCAATCCAGCTGGTGGAGACCAAGTGTGCATTCTACATCTACCAATTGCAGTGATCCACGCTGCAGAACAAATAAGCCTATGTGCTGAGGTCCAATGAACTAACCACCACTGAAAAGGAAGCTTCATGGTCAGAGAAATTGAAAGTTCTCAGGCATATGACCCAAGGCTGTGTTTGGCATCATCAGGGGATTTATTTACAGTAAGTCCTCGATCTTCATCGTAAAGACGAAAGATGGTGAGCCAGTGTAGGACCCACAAGAACCACTGCTGATATTTGTGTGGTGCTTCCATAAGGTCTTGCTTTTGGGTCCACTACCTGGCCAGAACATAAAGCCGGTCTTAAACTCTCATGTTTTCGTTCTTTTGCTTCAATGAAGGCGCAATGCCTTCTTCTTGTTTGCCACAGCAGTTGGCATACTTTAATCAACATTATGATGATCCCATCCATTGTTATACCCCTGTGGGCAGGCTGAGGTTACACCCTCCAGAACAAGATCCAAGTATTTCTCCAGCCAAATAGCTAGATGCAACTCTAACCATCATTGAATTGCAGAGAGCCATACAGATACATAGCCTTGACCATGTAGCAAAGTCCATTGTGATTGCCTATGGCCTTGCACAATATATTCAAGGCTGCAGAGATTACAAGGGACCCTCCCCCCAGTCCCCCACCCAGGATTCAAAAGATGCTCTGGTTGTCCGCAACCTTAAGATTATGATGTAGTACCGATGTAGCTTGAGTGTACATACTATAGTATAAGGAAGACTATCTCACGTCCATCACACTGGCAAGCAGACAGAATCTGCTTCACTGTCTGCGGATCTGGAATTGATTAGAGGCCGGTATGCCAAATGTAACATTCCTTTCAATCCTGGAATATGTCACAGTCTCACCCTTTCCCTCCAGAAGGATCATTAAACAAATCCACCTATCTATTTCCCTCGTCGTTCACTCAAAGAGGGTCAGTCTCTTGAACGTCTCGGCCTCACCATCAGCCATGACCTTTCCTGGACTGACCACATTGCAATGCTGGCCTCCAAAGCCAGCCGGAGTCTTCTTTTTGTTTTACTGGCTCTTCTCCGTTCTTGCTTCCTCTGCTCTCTCAACCCTCTGACCCTCCCTAGTAACTCTGGGATACAGTGTTCTTCCAGTAACCCGCTTCTAGTTAAACTCCTAGTTTCCAGGCCGATTGCACACCTCTTTTCCCATTATGGAACTACGTTCCAGAGGCTGTCAATCCCACTCTTCCCTCCAGGGTTTCAAACAGATTGTGCACTACCATCTAATGTCATCCTCCTTATCTGCAATAATTTATACGCCCTTAGTTATACCGAGTCCAACCGTGAGAGTTACTGTCTCTCTCGTGAGAGTTATACCAATTATATATATATAATTATTTTCATTTATGTACTGTATATATTTTGTAGTCCACTTTGTAGTCCTCTTCCCACCTCTCTCCCTCTTCCCCTCTCTCTCTTCCCTTCTCTCTCTCTTCTTCTCCCCACCCGTCTCTCTTTCTCTCTCCTTTTTTTTTTTTTACCTGATGTGGTCAGACGGTCTCACTGCCAGTACATTGCCTTTTTGACATCTGTCAATTCTTTCCTTCATGAGCCGAGACTTAGTATACACATAAGTATATTGGGAAACAGCAAGGCTCAACAGTGGGCAGGGTATACTGTATTGGCATTATGTAAGTAGGGAAGCTGTTTTGGATGGATGATTCATTAAAGGATACTGTTGTAGCCAGGAGATTCCATTGGGTAGGACATCTTGCTCAGACGGAAGATGATGTCTCCCCAAGAAGCCCATGTTTGGATGGTTCTCACAGCTCCTTCTCATATACACACACACACACACACATATATATATATATACACACACACTCACACACACACACACACACACACACACACACACACACACACACACACACATATACATACACACACACACACATATACATACACACACACACACACACACACATATACATACACACACACACACACACACACACACATATATATATATATATAACCATACACAGACATATTATGTATATATTAAAGAGAGTGGAGGTGAGCTGGGCTGAATGGAATGTTGCTCCTGTTTATGCTGCTCCCAGGCAAGAAGGTGCAACATATGCCAGAGGTGTTTCAAAAGTGAAACAGTGCCGGACATGTTGCCAACATGGTGGGGTGCATACTGAAGATAAGCAAACCTATCGTGGTACATCCCTAATGGCCTTGTCTCGAGGTCGTTGTCATTGGTTATTATCTCAAGCGCATATGTGGGTTTCAGAAGGTGTGACGGAGCCCTCCCAGGTCTCTGTGTGTGTGTGAGAGAGAAAAGGGAAGATATGATTAGGGCTGAGGCTTGGGAGGGATATTTGCCGACATGATAAATGCACAAGGGGATTATTTATTAAATTGCAACAGTTGTTTTCAAGAGGAAGGTTCATGGATTTTTTTCTGCTCTGTCTCTTTCTCTCTCTCTCATCCTCCTTGTGTAGCCTCAACCTCCAGCGGCCTTGTAATGATGTTGATGTAGGTGTGAACATTTCATTTTAAAAAACAATATATCTTGTATCTCAGATGAAAACATGCATACTAATTTGATGTTTGATTGCCTTAACATCTCTCCAATCACTCTTGGACATAAAAACATATTGGTAAAAGTTGAATTTTTATTTAAAGATTTGTACAATCATTGTACAAATCTTCAAATAAATATTCTACTTTTACCAATATGTTTTTATGCTCTGCCTGCGTTAATTGTAGAAAACTATGCTCTTAGAATAGCTGTCACACACACACACACACACACACACACACACACACACACACACACATATATACATATATATATTTACATATATGTATATATATGTATATATATATATGTATATATTTACATTTATATTTATATATATTTACATATATGTATATATTTACATTTTTATTTTTATATATTTACATATATGTATATATTTACATTTATATTTGTATATATTTACATATATGTATATATTTATATTTATATTTATATATATTTACATATATGTATATATTTACATTTTTATTTATATATATTTACATATATGTATATATTTACATTTATATATATATATATATATATATATATATTTACATATATGTATATATATACATATTTATATTTATATATATTTACATATATGTATATATATATATTTGCATTTATATTTATATATATTTACATATATGTATATATATATATATTTACATTTATATTTATATATATTTACATATATGTATGTATATATTTACATTTATATTTATATATATTTACATATATGTATATATATATATATATTTACATTTATATTTACATTTATATTTATATATATTTACATATATGTATATATATATTTACATTTATATTTATATATATTTACATATATGTATATATATATATATATATATATATATATATATATATATATATATATATATATATATATTTACATATATGTATATATATATATATATATATTTACATTTATATTTACATATATGTATATATATATATATATATTTACATTTATATTTACATATATGTATATATATATATATATATTTACATTTATATTTACATATATGTATATATATATATATTTACATTTATATTTATATATATTTACATATATGTATATATATATTTACATTTATATTTATATATATTTACATATATGTATATATATATTTACATTTATATTTATATATATTTACATATATGTATATATATATTTACATTTATATTTATATATATTTACATATATGTATATATATATTTACATTTATATTTATATATATTTACATATATGTATATATATATATATATTTACATTTATATTTATATATATTTACATATATGTATATATATATATATTTACATTTATATTTATATATATTTACATATATGTATATATATATATATATATATATATTTATATTTATATATATTTACATATATGTATATATATATATATATATATATATATTTATATTTATATATATTTACATATATGTATATATATATATATATATATATATATATATATACATATATATATATATATTTACATTTATGTACTGTATATATATGTATATATATATTTCTATTTATTCACACATATGTACTGTATATATATGTATATGTATGTATATATATATATATATATATATATATATATATATATATATATATATATATATATATATATATATATATATTTACATACAGTCACGTGAAAAAGTAAGTACACCCCATGTAAAGTTTTGACTTTTTCAACATATTTCAATATACAGCTATTTGATCTTCATTTCAACAATATTGATAGATAAAGGTGATATAATATAACAAATATCATGAAACATTTACATTTTGTAGTCCATTATATAATTTAAATAAACATAAATGCAAATTTCGCATGTGGAAAAAGTAAGTACACCCCGACATTTATCACTACTTCAAATACCTAAAATGAGAATCAGGTGCACCAGCTGAGGTGCAAATGATTTGAACATCGTTAGAGAGGATCTTGGAGGAACCTGTCTTATTTAAACCTCAGACATTTGGTTTGGTTTGCTCTTTGTTGTTGAAGTGTGCGGCGTTACCATGCCGAGATCAAAATAGCTCTCTGAGGCCTTCAGAAAGAAGGTTATAGATGCCTACGAGTCTGGTAAGGGATTTAAAAAGATCTCCAAACAATTTGAAATCAATCATTCGACTGTCCGGAAGATCATCTCCAAGTGGAGAAGATTCCAAACAACTGCCAACTTGTTCAGGCCAGGCCGCCCCAGCAAGTTCAGCCCGAGAGCAGACCGCAAGATGCTGAAAGAAGTCTCTAAGAACCCCAGAATGTCATCACGGGACCTACAGGTAGCTCTTGCCACTGTTGATGTCAAAGTGTACGAGTCTACCATTAGAAAGAGGCTGCACAAATTTGATCTACATGGGAGGTGTGCTAGGAGGAAACCTTTGCTGTCCAGAAGAACATCAGGGCAAGTCTAAAGTTTGCCAATGAACACCTAGGCAAAGACCAGCACTTCTGGTAAAATGTGCTCTGGACAGATGAGTCAAAGGTAGAGCTATTTGGCCACAGTACCAGAAGACATGTTTGGCGAAAACGAAAGACAGCATTTGACCACAAGAACCTGATAACAACTGTAAAGCATGGTGGTGAAAATATTATGGTTTGGGGCAGCTTTGCTGCATCAGGGCCTGGGCAGCTCACCATCATAGAATCCACTATGAATTCTTCATTGTACCAGATGGTGCTTGAGGATAGTGTGAGGCCATCTGTCGGAAAGTTGAAGCTCAACCGAAGGTGGACCTTGCAACATTACAATGACCCTAAACATACCAGTAAATCCACCAAGGAATGGATGAAAAGAAAGAAATGGAGGGTTCTGGAATGGCCAAGTCAAAGCCAGGATCTAAATCCCATCGAGATGTTGTGGGGGGATTTGAAACGAGCTGTGCATGCAAGAAACCCCTCAAACATCGCACAGCTCAAATAATTCTGCATGGAGGAGTGGGCAAAAATTTCTCCCGGTCGATGTCAGAGACTGGTAGACAGTTATAAGAAACTCCTACTTGAGGTTGTTTCTGCCAAAGGGGGCAATACCACCTATTAGAGCTACGGGTGTACTTACTTTTTCCACATGCGAAATTTGCATATATGTTTATTTAAATTATACAATGGACTACAAAATGTAAATGTTTCATGATATTTGTTTTATTATATCACCTTTATCTCTCAATATTGTTGAAATGAAGATCAAATAGCTGTATGTTGAAATATGTTGAAAAAGTCAAAACATTACATGGGGTGTACTTACTTTTTCACGTGACTGTATATGTATACACGCTGATGCTCTTTATGTCTTCCCTCCTATAGAGTTCTGGGTGAGGCAGATTTGTCTTCCTGCTTCTTTCTTCTTTTTATTATTTTTTTTTTTGGGGGGGGGGGGGGGGGGGTTTGACTCAGCCTGTCATCCTTCCGAGGTCGGCAAATTGAGTACCAGTTCATTGGTAATTCCCTGTTTGTGGCAAGAGGCGACTAACAGGGTTGGTGGCAGGAAGGGCATCCGGCCGTAAAACATTGCTTCAAAAAGGGGACCAAGGTGCCCGAAAAAAGGCCAACCACTGCTCTGTGGGGAAAAGTGGCCTCTAAAGGTGTTTTTTTTTTTCTTCTTCTTTCTTCTTTTGCTCAAATGCTTTCTTTCTAACAAATTGCAATCACACACAATTTCTTAATTTGTGAAGCAATCCTCTTGAAATTTGGCATGGAGGTATCGTATTACAATACACCCAGACCACCATTTTCCTGTTTTGGCCCATGTTTCAACTTTAAAGGGTCAAAGGTGAAGCATTAAAAAAATCGCACATTTTGCCTTAATTGCTACTCCTTTGTATTTGAAATGATAGAGATTAAAGTTGGCACACAGGTTCTTTAATACAGTCCTTGTAGAGTTGTGTAAAAATTAATTATTTCGGATTAGTCTTTTTGGGGATTATTCAGGGGTCAAATGTCAAGTTCGGTCACAAAAGTCAGGTTTTTGGCTTGCCATGATTGTATTACAACCAAACCAGAGAATAATTGGTAAAATGATAAATTGCCACAGCCTTTACATAACTAAAAAGCATGCAGATATTATTACAGTGCCTTCCTTCCAATTTCACAGGGGTCAAAATTGGTCAAATTTTTTTTCGCGGTTTGGCCTACCGAGTCTTTATATTTAAATCAATGCAGGGAAGACTTGCCACACAAATACCATGGCACAGTTCTTTCAGACTATGATGGCAGGTAGACATTGGTCCTGTGCCTACCTTTTGATTGTGTAGCGGTCAATGTGGATGGACTGGAGGGGCGGGTGGTATCGGAGTGGGGACTATTTTGCACAAAGCTATTTTGAACAAACCTTAATGCACAAACTTGCACAAATTCAAAATGCACAAAGCTATTTTGGAAATGTCACACATCCATTAAGCCTGTACATATCCACCTTGGGTGTTGTCTCGTGGCATTAAAGGAATTATTTTATAACCGCCCTTATTGGGTGCTGCCCTTTTGAATGACAGTGTTGCTTTGTTAGCAGCCGGGATTGTAACGCCTAATGTTGCTAACACATTGAATAGACGCCATTATTTTACATAAAGAAACGTGGCAGCGTTTATGTCCTTCCCTACCCACAACCTCTCCCACATTGTAGTCTCCTCCCCTTCCCTTACTCTTATCTCTATCCAACTTCCTTTCCCTTCTCTCTACATCCTCCTACAATCCTTTTACTCTCTTATTACCTGGATTGAATGAATGAATGAATGAATGAATTATTACCTCGATTATTCTCCTTTATTACTTTCTATATCCTCTATTTAAAGTTAGTGGAAAACAGGATACATCTTTTGTCTTTTGCTTTGATTTTGCTTTTGTCAAAGCTATATTTTGCTGTGATTAGTGAAAAAATAAAAAAATGTTGTTTGGTGTTATTCTTGGCAAATTTTGTTTGAATAAAATTTAGTTCATAAAACGGTTAAAGCAAGACTTGATAGACAAAGCAAAGCAACAAATACACCTCTAATTCTATAATATTATAGCTGCTAAATTTAATTCCACAAGTCACGGAATGTATGTCAATTAAAGAGAGAAGCCATTGCAAAAAAGGTTACCAATCTATTTTACTTCCTAATTCA
This sequence comes from Myxine glutinosa, assembly GCF_964187855.1. Lineage (NCBI taxonomy): Eukaryota > Metazoa > Chordata > Myxini > Myxiniformes > Myxinidae > Myxine > Myxine glutinosa. Next base: position 347,880,218 of record NC_136261.1, read on the forward strand.
TTCATGTGTCAATGCCCCCATGTTTTTGTGAACTCTAATATGAAATAGGCAAGGCCTAGAAACGACGAACAATTGGAGAAAACGAAATAACTGAAAACTAAATCCAGGGATGATTTTTTTTTTATCACACAATTGTGTCAACACTATATATATTGTCCCCTTACCAAGGGGGGGGATTAATCCCCTTGTTATTTCTGGGCTGGGCGGAACCGAGACTTGAAATGCCCCTTCTGGGCAAACGCAAAGTAGGGTTTCAGGACCAAGTCTCGCTCGTACCTAAATCCCTGCGCCACCACGGAAGCGAGGAAGCAAGCCTCGCACGAGCCACGTGTGGTTTGGATACGCCGAGCGGATTGAGTACCACATGGTCCATGCAGTTTAGGTAGTGGAACCCGATTCGAGCGGTTCTATTCGTACCACGCTTAGCCAATGAGGAAATCACAGGAACGATCGAATGGAAAAATGAAGAACACAGGTTTAATTATTCCCACACGTATGTACAATGATCGGGACGCAGAGACACAGGGCAGCACTTAGTCAGTCTTATCTTATCCCCCGGACTCGGGCCCATCACACTCACACAGGGAATTGCAGATGGATTGATGTCCCAGCCAGACGCGTCGACGTGGTCATCCAGAAACGGCCCCGTCCGGCTCTCCACGGTCCCAGCACGTCCTGCGAAGATGGCAGCAGGCGGTGGAAGGAACCTCGTAGCGCGTCTCCCGAACAAAGGTAGCCGATGAGGGATAACGAGAATGCGTGTCTCTCAGCGCGGCTTGCGATTACACAGCCGTTATCACTCGTGCGACTTAATGCACTGTATGTGGATTGGCCTCCAGCTCAACCGAGCGTCACTTTATAATAGCGCGTATTCCGGTTCATGTGCGTCTTTCTTCACCCGCGTATCTCTCACAGTTCTTTGACGCTCTCAACTTCTGCTCATCAACGATTCCTCTTGGTTGGTCAGTGCGCGCGAGTTCTCCGTTCATCAGCGAGTCCTCAAGTCCTCTCGAGTCCTCCCGGGGGCTTTGCGCGAGGGGTTATACAGATACGCCCCCGAACCTTCTCGAACCCTCTTGAACCTTCTTACCACGCCCTGTGACGCAGTGCTGCCGCCACAACCTCTGAGCCCTGATTGGCGGCTCGTGCTTACCGTCAGCTCCTCTGCCGCCCCTCATTCGGCTCCGCCTCGACCCTCCTAGGCCTGCCTCGTGTTAATTCGCCCAAAATGAACCAAAGTCAGCGCAAAGGGGCATGAGGCTAGGGAGGCTGGAAAGTCGGTAGAAGTAGGACCTATTCTCCTGACTCTACTCAATGCAGAACTAACATAGGAAAAGGACTAAGCTCACAAATACTAAGAGATAACTACACTATCGCAAGGCTACATGTTGCTTGTGTGACTAACTATGAGGGGGAAATTTTAACCTTTATTATACTGACTGTACAAAACTCAAAACCGCAACACTATATATATATATATATATATATATATATATATATATATATATATATATATATATATATATATATATATATATATATATATATACACACACACAACTACTTTGAATTTGTCTCTATGGTACTGCGTCATCATGAGCTATTCAAAGAATCAGATGATCACCCCAGTTGTGAACCTTGGTAGTTTCCGGTATCGCCTCCAGCGTGCGTTGAACGCAAACTAATTTTTATCTCCAGTTTGTTATCCTCGTTGGCTTTATTGGTTTCAATTCTACAAAAGATAATCAGTAAATGAAAATTGTTTTTCCTTGTTTTTTGGCGAATACACCCACAATGCAATAAAAATAAATATGGCAGCCTCCATGCAATGACCTAATGACTGATGTATTCGGCACGATTTCCAAACACGGTGGGGTGGAGACTTTCTTCCTCTTCATTTTGATTCTTTGTCTTATGTATATACGTGTTATCTACAGAAGGAACTCTTTGTTCGTTAATATAAAATATTTGAATGGTATCATACATCTGCTATACATGTACACATGCTGTTAGAGGTTGGTGTTCAAACCTCGGATCAATTGTACATGATAGAGTGTGCTGATTCATTAAATATAATGACAAAGATGCAATTAATTGTTTAGGAAATGCAAGATATCCTTTGAAAGTTTCTGGGGAAGGATGTATTTAGGAATATAAAGAGCGATTTTATTCCTCAAAAGGGAGTTTGGATGGTTGCTAAGAAGAGAAGTGAAGTATAAGTTAAATATATATATATATATATATAATATATATATATATATATATATATATATATATATATATATATATGCATTCAAGGGGGGAAAGGGGCAGAGCTTGGATTGTGCCAGTGGCGCATCACTTCCACATCTGGAAGAGAGGCAGAGCCTGGACTGTGCATAAATAAGGAGCTCATTCTGCTCACTCATTCTTCAGTTGATCGAATTCTTTATTTGCTTAGCAAAATCAAAGTACAATCCAATAGTATTATTATACTGATGAAAAACCAGCTCAGGCATTTTTAGTCCACCTGGAACGAAGTTCACGGGAGCCTATGCGATGGTGCGTCGTCCGTCCGTCAGTCTGTCCGTCCGTCCGTATAAACACTTGAAATTTCTTCTCTGAAACCACTGATGGGATTGCGACCAAATTTGGCAAAATTATACTTGTTATGTTGTGACTAAAGTTTGTTCACGGCATTTAAAAAAATCGGGGTCTAAGGGGGTCTACCGGGGGTCAAAGGGGATCCAGGTTTGACTCCCCCCAAAATAGGAATTTGCTTTTTGCTCTGAAACTACACACACTATTTCGATGACATTTGACCACAACCTTCACCACCCGTGATGTACCAAAGTTTGTTCACGGCATTAAAAAACAGGGCCCTGAAGGGGTTGACTGGGGGAGGGGGGGTGGGGGGGGGGAGGTGCCCCCCAAAATAGGTATTTTTTTGTTTGTTTGTTTAAAGTCTTATGATTATATTAGTATAATTCTACATGCTGTCTTGTCTTCTAGCAACCATTGAAATTGGTTTAAAATACCTTTAGTCAGTGCAGTATACTGTTTATTCTACCAGGTGAGCGCTAGGGGTATTGCCGCAATGTTTCATTGTGGGCTCCTCGTGAGTTGTTCTTCACGTGATTGAAGAAGGATGTCTGGCTCAAACTTGCACCTTTTTCCCAATAGTGACTGTTTCCATTGACACGAGCTAGGCATTTTTTTTATAGAACAGCTAAAGTTATCAGGAAGCAGTGTACCTGGTCAACACAAAGGACAGGCACATAACAAACGAGATCTGTGTAAATAAATAGAACAAGGCTAAAGACAAAATTGGCAATGTGTTTGTTGACAAGCGGAGAAGAGAGTTCATGAGCCGCCTTCTTTCTATCACCACTGTAGTGAGCACTTACTAAGGTTTAGGATCCTAAGAGGACAGAAAGCAATGCTTCGGTTCTGATTATTCAATGGCAGAACAATCAGCAACCATTTTGACTTGGTTTGGCAGCTCTAAATACTTACTGTACATGGCATGCAAAGAGCCTTTTTGTATCACAACTCATGCAGAAACGAAATGGTACTGTTCTGATGGGTGGATTACACACCAACGATGAAGTGTAGTGGAACATACAACAAACAACAACAACATGCATTTTAAGGCCATTTTCCCTGCTAGAGCGGGGGTTAGCCTTGCGGTCTCCCTGACAATCTTCTCCATTTTGCCATATTTTCTGCATCTCCCCTTGTTAACCCCCTTGCCCGCATTTCTTCTTCCACCATCTTTAGCCAAGTCTTTCTCGGTCTTCCCCGTCCTCTACTTCCTTCTACATTCATTTCCATCACTCTTCTCAACCAGTCACTTTAATCCTTCCTCAACACATGACCAAACCATCTCAACCTGTTCCTCTTCACAGCATCCATCACAGGCTCTATTCCCATCATCTTTCGCAATTCATCATTTGTCTTCCTCTCTCTCAACGATACTCCGTACATCCGTCGAACCATTCGCATTTCCACCCTTTCCAGCCTTCGTTGCTGCTCTACGTTCATTACCCAAGTCTCGCTCCCATAAATCATAACACTTCTCACACATGCAGCATACACCTTTCCCTTCAGCTTCAACGACACTCCCCTCCTCATCAGCATGTCACTCAGTTCCCGAAACTTCTTCCATGCACATCTCACTCTAGGAACCGTTGCCGAGTCTGATCCACCTTCTCCATTCAGCATGTCTCCGAGATAGCAAAATGTTTTCACACCTTCCAGATTCACGCCGTCTCCAAGATCCAACTCAACATTTCCTCCATCTGCAGCTCCCTCTGTGCACACCTTACATTGGAATGTAGCTGCCACACTGGTTAATGACCCTCTCAGACCACTACATTTTTGATGAGTGGAACATGCAGAATTAAATTTAATTGACAAATGTGATGTTCATCAGGAAGGACATTAAATGGGACCTAGTGGAATTGCGACAAAAGCAATGCTGGACTTGGGAAAATTAACAAAGAAGGGAGTCGGTGATAATTGTTTGTGCTGATGATTTGCTGATGGCGAAGAATAAATGGGGTACAAGACCTGACGTGAGGCAATCGATGACCAAGATTCCATTGGTATTTTTTTTTCAGGGATTGAGAATATCATAAAGAATCAATGGGGCATGATAAATCTGATCTTTGAAAAACCTGTTATTTACAGTACCAAATTCGAAGCATTGTCTGACATTAAGGGCTAATTTGTGACTTGTAGAAGAAAAGTTGATATGTATCCAAGAGAGCCTCTTCACTGGAATGGTGACCGGGAAATCGTGTTCTACACCAGCAATTCCTGTAAGGATCCTGACCAATATATGGTGTCGGCTACATACAGTACATGTTTAAGCAGCCATTGTACAGTTAACCAGGATTATGAATTTTAGCCAGGAAACAAGATATAAAAGTTAAAATTGTACTTTTGGCCTGGGGTGCAGTCTCTGGAAAACACAGAACTTGCCACTGCTAAAAATTGTCAGTTGCTTCACTAATAACCACCGTATAAGTCACTTCAGACGCCTTTTTGGCAATTCCAACCTCACCACCTCCCTTTCTTTGGGAAGGGAATCCATTTTCTTATCTTACTCACCTCCTGGATGGCAACTGACATGATCTACATGACCGGTTATATGAACGGAACCATTCTCACAAACTTCCATGCGAGCAGTGCGTTGCTTTCCTTTCCTTACTGAACTCACTGGGTGGTGTATAGATGGACTGGACTGGCAAGCTGGTCACGTGATTTGTAGGTGAGCAAGCACAAATTGTGAGCCAATGTTCAGGGCACTGTTTGATGGTGTGCCTGTGCTTCGTCGTGAAAGTGGTGTGCTGTTGTGCTGTTATAACGTTTTGTGGCACTGTATATGCTCCATGTGAGTGTTGTATGCTTACCTTGCTCATGCCATCTGCGTTGCACCCAAACGTTTTTGCCACATCTACAAATAGTTTGTATTGTGTCGCAATGACAATCGTTTCACTGGTTAGACCACCTTCAAGTACCAGATGCCGATGTTTAGTGGGTGTGATCCCTAATATACGGGTTCCACCCAAATCAAATTTGTGGCCAGATTGCACCTGTTGACTTGTAATACTAGACTGTCCCGCCGAGCCACATTTCCCTTTTATGTTCATCCAATCTTGATTTCAAACTTATTGGTTTCACCGATCTATGATTTACCACAATCCTTGCCGTCAGTGCAATATATATCACCCAGGATTTATCACCAATTGGAATAATTTCTGATTTTTATTCGGTTATAAAGCTATAAACGTTGCACAGTGGTTTGTGTGCTGAACCAATCTGAGCTCCAACAATATTTTGCCACTTCTTTCCGAGAGGCGTGGCGGGGCAATTAGAACACCCTGTTGTAGGGTGTTGTAAGGTATTTTGTGATCCCAGTGGGTGTTGTAAGGTACTTTGGGATCCCAGTGGGTGTTGTAAGGTATTTTGTGATCCCAGTGGGTGTTGTAAGGTACTTTGGGATCCCAGTGGGTGTTGTAAGGATTTTGAAACGCGATCGACATGGACCTTGCTCCCAAATCCAGAAGTGATGACGACGGTTTGTTGGTTTGATAATATCGTAATACAATAATGATTTAACATTAGATTTTGATATATCAATACCATAGTATTAATTTGTGCTTGGAATGATGAATGATGTTGCTTAGAATGAAAATACAGAGAACGTGCTGTCAATGTCTGACGTTCAACTGAAGGTGGCACAGGAATGTGGAATTCATTGGTTCATCGTTTGCCATTAGTCATTTTTTTAACCAAGTCATTCATGAACAACCTGAAGTCAAAATCTTTTAATACTTACATTATTTGCTAACTGGTATCCCCACCCAGGTCATACTATCCTCTTAAACTAAAGTATCAAACAAACCTGGCTACACCATTGTTAGACATTCGGTCTTGTTTGAAGACAGGTAGCAAACTCCTGTTGTACTTATTGTTCTGTTATATGTTTTGTACTCGTTTTACCTCCTTCGTTACGGCATCACTAGGGGATGAAACAATCCATACATAAGATATTCGTTTATGAGCAACACTACGATTATTACCTCCGCCACCAAAGGTGGATGGAGGTTATGTTTTCACCCGGGTCTGTCTTGTCTGTCTGTTTGTCTGTGAACAGGATATCTCAAAAGGTTGGGGACGGATTCGGACAACATTTGGCAGAGAGATAGTGCATGTGATAAGGAAGAATTGATTCAATTTTGGTGAAGATCCGGATTCGGATCCGGCTAGTATAATTTTTTGAAGTGATTCTTCACCATTGGGAGATGGGGCTAAAACCGATATTATAGCACGATGTCTCAAAAAGTTGTGGATGGATTTGGACAAAATATGTTGGACAGCTTGGGTGTGTGACAAGACTGAATTGATTCGATTTTGGTGAAGATCTGAATATGGATTCGGATACGAGAATTATTTAATTCCGAAGTGATTCTTCACCATTGAGTGAACAGGCTAAACCGATACGTAGCATGAAATCTCAAAAAGTTATGGATGGATTTGGATGTAACTTGGCAGAGAGGTTGGGTATGTGACCAGGAAGAATTGATTAGATTATAGTGAAGATCCAGTTCCGGATCTGGCTAGTAGAATCTTTTAAGTCGGATTCTTCACCATTGAGTGATAGGGCTAAAACCAATCGATACATGGCACGATATCTCAAAAAGTAATGGATGGATTTGGACAAAACTTAGTGGACAGCTTGGGTGTGTGACAAGGATGAATCAATTCGATTTTGGTGAATATCTGAATATGGATTCGGATAAGATTTAAAAAAAATTTAAGTGATTCTTCACCATTGAGAGGGACCCTGTGTACAGATGGGCAAAAAGCGATATACTGTATAACATTGAAGGAGCTGGGGCTCCCACGTCGATCGGAAGAATGGACGCGACAAAAAGCTGGAATTCATCTGAGTTGCTTTAATCGAATCAAACACTCAGGCACTCTGAAAACCCGTTTATCGGTCAGCAATATATATCTATTATCCCAGGGGGTTTGCCCAGGCCCGGCGCCAGGGGGCGTGGCCCAGCGTCCTGGCTGCGGCCTGGCAAGTTGAGGGCGAGCCTGGCATGCCCGGGCGTCCCGACCGAGGCCTGGCAAGTTGAGCGCGGGCCTGCCCGGGCGTCCTGGACGAGCCCGGCATGGTGATCGCTCCGCGTCCTTGATAGGTGCAAGGCGATTGTGAAACCCCAGCGGCAGCCGCTACACACGTCCCCCCAGAATCGACTTGCACCGGCAGGGTCAACTTGAGGGGGGTCCTGATGACCCGGCCGAAGCGACCCCTGGCGGGTCGTGGGAGGGGGTCCGGTGAGGTGGTGGGCGGTCGAGTGGGGGGCACCGTGGACGGGGGGCGGCCTCGCCGCGGCGGAAGGGCCACCCGTGGTGGGTGGTCGACGTCCACGTGCGCCGGCTTGAGGCGGTCCACTGCAATCCGGTCCGACCTGCCGCCGATGTCGATGACGAACGACTTGTCGTCCCGTCGCAGCACCCGGAAGGGCCCGTCGTACGGCGGCTGGAGTGGCCACCGATGTGCGTCGTGACGCACAAAAACATACTCCGCTGTGCGGAGTGCTGGGGGGACGTAGGACTGGGGGTCACCGTGGTGGGATGTTGGCACGGGGGCAAACCGTCGGGCGGCCTCCTGGAGGTCCGAGCGCTGGTGAGCTGCGGACCAGGGACTGGTAGTGTCGGGCACGAATTCGCCCGGGACGCGTAGCACCTGGCCATAGACCAGCTCGGCGGTGGATGCCTGGAGGTCCTCCTTGGGGGCCGTGCGAAGGCCCAAAAGGACCCACGGCAGCCGGTCGGCCCAACCGCCGTCTTGAAGGCCGGCCATGAGCGCGGCCTTCATGGAGCGGTGGAATCGCTCGCACAACCCGTTTGCTTGGGGGTGGTAGGCCGTAGTACGGTGGAGCTTGACCCCCAGGTTGCGGGCGACCGCGCCCCACAGCTCGGAGGTGAACTGTGGTCCGCGGTCTGACGAGATGTCCGCCGGTGCGCCGAAGCGGGCGACCCAGGTGGCGATGAAAGCCTGCGCCACGTCGGCGGTGGTGGTGGAGACGAGGGGAACGGCCTCCGGCCACCTGGTGGTCCTGTCCGGTGAGCAGGTGTGTGAACCCCCGTGACGGGGGGAGGGGGCCCACCAGATCCACGTTGACGTGGTCGAAACGTCGTTCGGGCACGGTGAAAGGTGCCAGCGGGGCCTGGGTGTGTCGGTGGACCTTGGCCCGTTGGCAGGCCGTGCAGGCGCTGGTCCAATCGCGGACGTCCCGACGAAGGCCGTGCCAGACGAAACGCGCCGACACCAGCTTCTGGGAAGCTTTCCGGCCCGGGTGGGAAAGGCCGTGGAGGGAGGCGAAGATGCGGCGTTGCCAGGTGACGGGCACGATGGGGCGAGGCTGGCCTTGGGAGACGTCGCAGAGCAGGACAGTGTCCGCGCAGGGGATGTCGGCCAGGCGGAGGCCCGTGTCCGCCGCCCGGAGGGCTTGCACCGTGGTGTCGGTGGTTTGGTCCGCCGCCATAAGTGCAAAATCCACGCCCAGGTGGACCGCGTTCGCGCTGGCCCGGGAAAGACAGTCGGCCACGGCGTTGTTTTTGCCGGCGACGTGCCGGATGTCCGTGGTAAACTCCGACACGGCGGAGAGGTGGCGCTGTTGGCGGGCCGACCATGGCTCCGTGACCTTGGCCATGGCGTAAACCAACGGCTTGTGGTCGACGAACGCCGTGAAAGGTCGGCCCTCCAGGAGGTGGCGGAAATGGCGGACGGCCAGGTGTAGACCGAGGAGCTCCCGGTCAAACGTGCTGTATTTGAGCTCGTTCGGCCGGAGCTGCCGGCTGAAAAAAGCGAGTGGCTGCCAAACCCCGTTCACCCATTGCTCATGTACGGCGCCCACCGCGTAGTCGGAGGCATCCGTGGTGAGGGCGATGGGAGCGTTGAGCACCGGGTGAGCGACCAGTGTTGCGTCGGCGAGGGCCCGCTTTGAGCGTTGGAAGGCCGCATCCATTGCTGCGGACCAGGCGATGTCGTGCTTGGCCGGCTTGCCCCGGAGGGCTTCGTAGAGGGGCCGCATGAGTTGAGCAGCGCGGGGCACGAAGCGGTGATAAAAAATCACCATTCCCAGGAATTCCTGCAGGGCCTTTATGGTGCGGGGACGCGGGAACGTGGTGATGGCCTCGACCTTGGTTGGCAGCGGCACGGCCCCGTTCTTGGTGATGTGGTGGCCCAAAAAATCAACGGCCGTCGTGCCGAAGTGGCATTTGGCCGGGTTGACGATCAGGCCGTGCTCGCTGAGGCGCCCGAACAGTGTTCGGAGGTGGAGGAGGTGCTCGGCCCGGGACGTGCTGGCGACGAGGATGTCGTCCAGGTAAACGAAAAGGAACGGCAGGTCACGCAGCACGCCGTCCATCAAGCGCTGGAACGCCTGAGCCGCGTTCTTGAGACCAAACGGCATCCGCAAGAATTCGAATAAGCCGAACGGCGTGATGACTGCCGTTTTAGGGACGTCGGCCGCCCTGACAGGTACCTGGTGATATCCCCGTATGAGATCAATTTTCGAAAAAATGACCCGTCCCGCCAGACGGGCGGAGAAGTCTTGGATATGCGGGATCGGGTACCTGTCGGGGGTGGTAGCGTCATTGAGACGGCGGTAGTCGCCACACGGGCGCCATCCACCCCCCGGCTTTGGCACAATGTGCAGTGGCGAGGCCCACGCGCTATCGGAGCGCCGCACGATGCCGAGGTGCTCCAACGCGTCGAATTCGGCCTTCGCTACGGCGAGCTTGGCTGGGTCGAGGCGGCGGGCCCTGGCGTAGACCGGCGGGCCCGTGGTTGGTATGTGGTGCTCGATCCCATGCCGTACTGCGACGGCCGAAAACGTCGGCCGCGTGAGGGCCGGGAACTCCGCGAGCAGGCGAGCAAACTCGTTCGCCGCCAGGACGGTGCATGCCAGCTCGGTCGGCGCGGAGCTGCTCAATGTGCATACCAGGGAGCTGAAGGTTTCAGCGTTGATTAAACGACGCCGTTGGACGTCCACCAGCAGTCCGTGTGCGCAGAGGAAGTCGGCGCCTAGCAGAGCCATGGGCACGTTGGCGGTTACAAACGTCCAAGCAAAGCGTTGGCCGCCGAAGCAGAGGGTGACGTTGCGCGGGCCGAAGGTGCGGATAGTCGATCCGTTGGCCACAACCAAGGAGGGGCCGCAAACCGCGGATTGCCTGTCCTGGTCAGAGGCGGGTATGACGCTCAGTTGGGCGGCGGTGTCGCACAGGAAGCGCCGTCCGGACGCTTTATCCGTGATGAACAGTAAGTTGCCCGTGTGGCCGGCGCTCATGGCTGGTAATGAACGCCGGCCCGGCCGTTTCCCGGCCTGCCGAAGGTGCACGGGGGTCGGCATGTCCGGGCCTTCTGTCCGAACCTGGCATGATAGTAACACCACGCTTGGTCAGGTGGAGGCCCAGATCGTCGTGCTGGAGGTGGTCGGCTCGGTATAGCGGCCGCCAATTGCGTCGGCAGTTCGGCCGTCGACCGTGCCGGGTGCTCGGGCGCCATGGATGTTGCGTCGGACGGCGGTGGGTCCCATGTCGCTGCTGCGATGCGCTGTCCTGCGGCGGAGATCTTGTCGGCTTCTCTGGCAAGGGCCCGGGGATCTGTGATCGTCGTGCTTGCCAGGGCGAGGCGTACCGGTTTAGGCAGCTGACGGAGGAACAGCTCCCGGAACAGGAATGCCGGAGAGTGCTCGCCGAGCAGTGAAAGCATGTAGTCCATTCGCTCGGAAGGGCGCGTGTCGCCGAGCTCAGGCAGTTCGAGCAGGCGCCGTGCGCGTTCCGCCGATGGGAGGGCGAAAGCATCGAGGAGAAGCTTCTTAATCGCGCCGTATTTGTCAGTGGCTGGCGGGCTCTCGAGGAGGCTCAGGGCGCGGGCCGCGGTAGCCGACCCGAGCGCAGCTACCACATGGTGGAAGCGGGTGTCGTCGGCCGTGATGCCTCGCAGGGCGAACAGGGACTCCGCCTGTGTGAACCAAACCGCCGCGTGAGCCTCCCAGAAGGTAGGCAGTTTAAGGGCGACTGCCGTGTCCATGTCGATAGGTCACCAATGAAGGAGCTGGGGCTCCCACGTCGATCGGAAGAATGGACGCGACAAAAAGCTGGAATTCATCTGAGTTGCTTTAATCGAATCAAACACTCAGGCACTCTGAAAACCCGTTTATCGGTCAGCAATATATATCTATTATCCCAGGGGGTTTGCCCAGGCCCGGCGCCAGGGGGCGTGGCCCAGCGTCCTGGCTGCGGCCTGGCAAGTTGAGGGCGAGCCTGCCCGGGCGTCCCGACCGAGGCCTGGCAAGTTGAGCGCGGGCCTGCCCGGGCGTCCTGGACGAGCCCGGCATGGTGATCGCTCCGCGTCCTTGATAGGTGCAAGGCGATTGTGAAACCCCAGCGGCAGCCGCTACAACATGATATTTAAAAAAGTTATGGACGAGTGATGACTAAACTTGGTAGACAAGTTGGTTAGGTGACAAGAAGAAGTCGATTAGATTTTGTTTCAGGTCCGAATCTAGATTCGGCCTATCAGTGGGATACAAAACATAAACTGTTCAGCCTGGTGGAGGTTTGCGCTCTACCGAGTGCTGTTCTAGTTGGAAATGGGATTACATGAATGAAAATCAAATCGTTTATTGGTTATGGGTATGTTTTCTCACATGTACGTCACAGATGTTTACTTTTTATATTGTCGGAATTGTCCATTTTAATATTGTTGGTAGCAAATACCCATAATCACGTGTCTCCTGCTTTAATGTGTGTGGTGAAAATCAAGATGGCGGCAAGTGAGATGAAAAATGTAAGATGGCGAATAATTATGAAATTACTGTGTACAGTTATGAAATGACTGTAATCGATCAAACTTCTTGAAATTTAGTCGATCGGCTGCACATTATCGTGATGATTGCCTGTCAAGGACTTTGTTATTAAAGAGCATGCTGGGGGAAATAAGGTTGCGATGAATGATGCTCTTAAGAATGATGATCTGCCATCAGACTTGTTGAAATTTACATTCAATTGGCTACACATAGAAGATTCTACTTTTATGTGCCCAAAGCTGGAGAATACCTTGAGAAGGAATGCATCATTTTTGTTTTAACCACACAAACTTAGTTACAAGTAAAAATAAGAAAGAGCAATCGGAGATTGCAGCCCCTTGCCAGAACTTGTGTTTGTGTGTTGGCGTGTTTGTATTTGTGTGATGGACAGACGATGCATTGTCGATGACATTTTGGTTTTATTGCATAGAATCACGTTCCAATCATATATATTTTATATAAATAGTGTCGTGTCCCCGGGGTTAAGACCCCAAGAGGACAAATGGCCGAAACAAGCTTAACTCCGAGGTGTAGACCCAACTTGGCAGTATTATCCTTTCGCGCGCGTGGGAAGGTTCGAGGCCTTATATGATCGGAAACATACGCAGCGGTTATCCGATCCCCACAGACACAGAAACAAATATACAGGCACAACACAGAAATGCAATAAATAATGGGTTTAATGAAGGTAAATGCAAGAGTAATAAAAACGAAATAAATGGTGAGGTGAAACCAAATTCTAACTGAGGGACCCTCCACATGGACACAGAGACACGACAAGGGAAGAAAAACAAAAGACAAGAAAGAAAACAAGTACACATACATTCAAAGTACACTGCCCCATGCCAAATAATTAAATATGCTGCAGCGTGGCATTGCCGGGGCGCCTCCGGTGCCCGGCAATACCGCAGTGCAGCTCATTGAGGCTGCATTGGGAGGGAGAGGTGTACACTAATTGATTGATTAATTGTATAATTAAAATCAATAAAAGATTATCACAAAATATTTTCATAATCAATTGGCTAATCGCATAACTAAACCACTAGTGCTTCATCCGAAGATGTATCTTTTAGAAATTTAATTAAATAAGTCATTTATAAAAAATTAAATAATTAATTCATTACTCAATAAATAATTAATCGATTAATCAATAAATAATTAATAGATGAAATGATTAATCAATAAATCAAAAATATCCTTGATAGCCACATCACTTGGTCACTCATGTCCAAATATTAGCTTCCCAGCTCAAAAGGTGCCTGAGATATTGGCCAAATGAGAAAGAAAATAAATAAATGATTAATAATGAAAATAAATAAATAATAATCATAAAAAAATTAAATGATTAATCAATTTGGTCAGAGAACACATAAACTACCACTATTTCATCAGAATCTGTAACTTTAAAAAAAAAATTTTTTTTGTCATTAATCGAATAATTAAATAATTAATCGATTAATTGATTAATTAATAAATCAAAAATATCCTTTGCAGCCAAATCACCTGGTCATTGGCATGTCCAAATATCAGCTTCCTAACTCAAAAGGTGCCTGAGTTAATGGTCAGAAGAGAAAGGAAATTTGATTAATTATTGTACACCGCTCCTTTCCTATGCCATCTCCAGGCATTGCAAATCGTCATTGCCGGGCACCAAAGGGGGCTCGGCAGTGACGCACGCTGAAAGAGAGTACTCAGTTTTCACTCTGGTTTCTTGTTTGTTTTCTTGCTTGTTTGTTTTCTTTCTTGGTTGTCCGGACGATATCTCAGCCATCCTTTGAGCTAGGAAGCTGAAATTTCGGCACAGTAGTGAGCAAGTCCTTTGTCAAATACGGTATTTTTTGTTTTTTGAATAATCAATTAATTGAGGAGTTATTTAATTATTAGCGTTTAATTAAGTACTTATTTAATTAATTAAATTTCATTTCTCTTCTGACCATTATTAACTCAGGCACCTTTTGAGTTAGGAAGCTGATATTTGGACATGCCAATGACCAGGTGATTTGGCTGCAAAGGATATTTTTGATTTATTAATTAATCAATTAATCGATTAATTATTTAATTATTCGATTAATGACAAAAAAATTTTTTTTTTTAAAGTTACAGATTCTGATGAAATAGTGGTAGTTTATGTGTTCTCTGACCAAATTGATTAATAATTTAATTTTTTTATGATTATTATTTATTTATTTTCATTATTAATCATTTATTTATTTTCTTTCTCATTTGGCCAATATCTCAGGCACCTTTTGAGCTGGGAAGCTAATATTTGGACATGAGTGACCAAGTGATGTGGCTATCAAGGATATTTTTGATTTATTGATTAATCATTTCATCTATTAAGTATTTATTGATTAATCGATTAATTATTTATTGAGTAATCAATTAATTATTTAATTTTTTATAAATGACTTATTTAATTAAATTTCTAAAAGATACATCTTCGGATGAAGCACTAGTGGTTTAGTTATGCGATTAGCCAATTGATTATGAAAATATTTTGTGATAATCTTTTATTGATTTTAATTATACAATTAATCAATCAATTAGTGTACACCTTTCACTCCCAATGCAGCCTCAATGAGCTGCACTGCGGTATTGCCGGGCGCCGGAGGCGCCCCGGCAATGCCGCGCTGCAGCATATTCAATTATTTGGCATGGGGCGGTGTACTTTGAATGTATTTGTACTTGTATAAGTACTTAATTAATCGCTAATAATTAAATAACTCCTCAATTTATTGATTAATCAAAAAAAAAAAATACCGTTTTTGACAAAGGACTTGCTCACTATTGTGCCGAAATTTCAGCTTCCTAGCTCAAAGGATGGCTGAGATATCGCCCGGACAAACAAACAAGAAAGATGAAAACAAACAAACAACCAGAGTGAAAACTGAGTACTCTCTTTCAGCGCACGTCACTGCCGAGCCCCCTTCGGTGCCCGGCAATGACGATTTGCAATGCCTGGAGATGGCATAGGAAAGGAGCGGTGTACAAAAATGGGTTTGTGTGGTGCATTGGCCGGAATTCAGCCTGGTGTCCCCAAACGGCCCTTGAGAGCCTGGTGTTTGTCGAACGGGGGTCACCGCGCAGGAAGCGCACAAGATGGTGCGCAGTCACGCCCTAAGCAGCCACCGACCTGCTGCCAAAATCCCTCCTCCTCCGATCATCATGATCCACTGGGCTCCTACCACTCGCCTCGCTAGCGCGTACCGCTCAAAGCGCAGCCGCCTCCGCCAAAGGCATAGGGAGAGCGATTATAAAACACGACCGTCCACTATCAAAGCCAGTACCAGAAGAAGCAAGATGGGCGTGACAGCTTCTCTTTTCCTTCAGCTCTCGAATCTTCCACGCTGATGTCATACTCTCTCCAATCACCGAGCTCTACTCAATCATCCCTTCGCACCTCTACCAATCACGAAGGCCGGGGCGTGGCCTCCACGTTATGAGTCGTCAGTAAGTGGAGTCCAATCTCTTTCGGGAATGTTCCGATGACGTCATCGGTCGTGAGGCGGGATTTCGGCAAATGGATTTGCCAATCGGCAAATGGCTGGGTGTTGGTTAGCCATGGCGGCGTGGTGAGCGAATGAGTCCATTTGTGATATTTGTTGTTTGGCAGGCTTTTTCATTGTAATAAAGACTGAGGGAAGATCACAGTGGCAATTACACACTGGGGGTTATCCTTAAGCCCTACCTAATTAGCATAGCTCCACCCCTCATATGGAGACACATAAACACTTAACCGGACATTCGACTCTACTTAGATACATTGAGATGGTTTCTTCATCTTCGCGTCACTCGGAGCATGCTAATTTATACGATTCTATCTCGACTAAGGTATTTCATCTACCCCCACAAACGTAATAATTGTTATGTTCCGTACTTTATCGACGAATTCACATTCTGATAGTATGTGCTTTATAGAAGCACTCACGTTCTTAAGAGCAACACACGGTGTAAACCACAAACCTTTTCCTTCATTAGGAAACTTACTGTTGTTAAGGACGTTATAACGGAGACAAACACCAGGCATGAAGAACTCATGCAACGTGTTAAATAAGGTGGTGTAAAAGATGCCGCATCAACGGTGGTAAACTTCTGGATTTTCTTTTTTCTACCTTTACAATCTTTATTTTATTTCTATTGAATTATATACTTGAACACTGTAGAACATAAATCACCTTTTTAGCACTTTAAAACCCTTCCGTTTATCAGTATTTGGACAAAATATTCCGGCATTTTACATCATCTCGACCAATCAAATTTGCCGATTGTAGTCCCCACCCATGTCTTTGTTTCTCAAGACAACGCACGGCAATGTGTTCTATTAACTCTCTATTTACTTAATGAAACATGTCCCTTCTCCCATACACTGCACTTGAGTGGTCATATGTCAGTTGCATGTTGAAACAATTTCAAGGAAAGAAACGCACTGTGTGGTTTGACTTTATGATGTCGGCACTATTTAAGTTAAGGAAATATAATGATTGATGAAAACGATTCAGAAAAACAGTTTGTACTTGTACAAGTCCATGTTCTCATACGTACAAATACCACATTAGAGAAAATGCACAATCACATTTAACCAAGAGAGATTTTACAACAAAGACAGAAAGTCAAACACAATGGTTACTCAGGTTTCTTGATCTATTGCTGGTCTATGTTACTTCACCTTCCTTTGAGGATATTCTTCTTAACACTTGGGTAAATATGGATTTTTATTAATTCGTTCTACTCTACCTTTTGCACACTGCGTTTTGAACAATATTTGTGAGTGACAACGGGATCGACATGTTAATGATGATAATTTAGCTGGATCATTTGTTTACTTGCCTTGATCATGTGACCACTTTTGGTAGCATAAATGATTCTGACGAGCTTATCATTTAATATTCTTTTTATATTTGTGTTCATCTGCTTGCACTTTTTCTCTTGGTAGTCAACCTTCATAATATAACCCTATGACATGATCTTTGGCATAGGGGAGTGCTCAATTGTATGGCGGTAGTGTCACACATTTGATAAGCCGGAAGGCTTTTTGTTGTCAGGCTTTCCTTATATTTCCTTATACTCCTTTGTATCTCCAGGTGCTCAAGGTTGTTCTTGTGTATGGCTCAGAAGGATGGGCAATTGGCTTGGTTATGGGTAAGATTCTCAGCCTAGCACCACAACTCACACCACCATGATTTGTGTTAACAAAGGAAATTGATAATTCACTCCATTCCAACCCACTGTCATCCGTCAGGATAAAAAGGCAGATGTTTAGAGCTTTGCTCAGTTTAATTTCCAACTTGTGGGGTTTTCTTTTGTTACTAGCAATGCCAGATAAGAAAACATTGCTAAAATTGAAAGCTGAAAGAATTTGTTACTAATTTTCATTTTCATTTCTCACAGAGAAACTGATATGAGCAAGAGGAAAAGCAACATTCCAGTAGCTGGAGAGCAGCTTGGTCAGGCAACCACTGCACCAGCTTCTGCCACAGAAACAACAGGAACCAATAAAAAACAAGCATCCCAGGTTGCAACGGCACATAGGCTGACTGCAGCGCACCCAGTTGATGCGTCTACAGGACAACAACCTACTCACCCTGCCAAATTAATGGAGCGGGAGGCAAAAAGGGTCGACACCACATCTCAAAAGAAGAGCTCGAGTAAAGGCAGTGAAGATACTCATGTAAAACCATCTGGCAAAACCAATAAACAAGCATCTCCTCGAGCAAAGAAGACACCAAAAATTGCCGGAGATGAAGAGAAGGCCACAGGTAACACTCGTGCAGTAGCATCTGAGCGCCCTAGCTCTAATTCAGTTACTTGCACTGAACCTGAAACAGCTAAAGTTGTCAGTAAGCCTGCAAAAGCAGCAGGGTCATCTGGAATTGATAATTCAGATTTGATGGGGATCTCAACCAAAGCAAAACCTACTCCAGTGGTTCTGCCTGAAAAGAACAAAGACCCGATTGGACTGGACTTTGATAAAGACCCTGGTGCGAATATTGATTGGTCAGCCGGTAAGGAGAAGGTGGTTGAAGGCAAAGTTAAGAAAGAAGATTTTGTTCCACTTGTGAAAGGTGATGAACCCGTAGATGGTAAAAAGAAAGGCAAACCTGCAGAAAAAGATGCATCTGAGAAAGGAGGCAAAAATGTAGTGGAAAAAGTTGCTCAGGAACCCACGGTAGCAGCAAAATCAACCGTACCTGACAATAAGTGTGCACCAACAAGCAAATCAGCAGTGGGCTCATCTGGAATTGATAATTCAGATTTGATAGGGATCTCAACAAAACAAAAACCTACTCCAGTGATTCTGCCTGAAAAGAGCAAAGACCCTATTGGACTGGACTTTGATAAAGACCCTGGTGCGGATATTGATTGGTCAGTGAACAAGCAGAAGGTGAAGGAGGGCAAAGTTAAGAAAGAACATTTTATTCCACTTGTGAAAGGTGATGAACCCGTAGATGGTAAAAAGAAAGGCAAACCTGCAGAAAAAGATGCATCTGAGAAAGGAGGCAAAAATGTGGTGGAAAAAGTTGCTCAGGAACCCACGGTAGCAGCAAAATCAACCGTACCTGACAATAAGTGTGCACCAACAAGCAAATCAGCAGTGGGCTCATCTGGAATTGATAATTCAGATTTGATAGGGATCTCAACAAAACAAAAACCGACTCCAGTGGTTCTGCCTGAAAAGAGCAAAGACCCTATTGGACTGGACTTTGATAAAGACCCTGGTGCGGATATTGATTGGTCAGTGAACAAGCAGAAGGTGAAGGAGGGCAAAGTTAAGAAAGAACATTTTATTCCACTTGTGAAAGGTGATGAACCCGTAGATGGTAAAAAGAAAGGCAAACCTGCAGAAAAAGATGCATCTGAGAAAGGAGGCAAAAATGTAGTGGAAAAAGTTGCTCAGGAACCCACGGTAGCAGCAAAATCAACCGTACCTGACAATAAGTGTGCACCAACAAGCAAATCAGCAGTGGGCTCATCTGGAATTGATAATTCAGATTTGATAGGGATCTCAACAAAACAAAAACCTACTCCAGTGGTTCTGCCTGAAAAGAGCAAAGACCCTATTGGACTGGACTTTGATAAAGACCCTGGTGCGGATATTGATTGGTCAGTGAACAAGCAGAAGGTGAAGGAGGGCAAAGTTAAGAAAGAACATTTTATTCCACTTGTGAAAGGTGATGAACCCGTAGATGGTAAAAAGAAAGGCAAACCTGCAGAAAAAGATGCATCTGAGAAAGGAGGCAAAAATGTGGTGGAAAAAGATGCTCAGGAACCCACGGTAGCAGCAAAATCAACCGTACCTGACAATAAGTGTGCACCAACAAGCAAATCAGCAGTGGGCTCATCTGGAATTGATAATTCAGATTTGATAGGGATCTCAACAAAACAAAAACCGACTCCAGTGGTTCTGCCTGAAAAGAGCAAAGACCCTATTGGACTGGACTTTGATAAAGACCGTGGTGCGAATATTGATTGGTCAGCCGGTAAGGAGAAGGTGGTTGAAGGCAAAGTTAAGAAAGAAGATTTTGTTCCACTTGTGAAAGGTGATGAACCCGTAGATGGTAAAAAGAAAGGCAAACCTGCAGAAAAGGATGCATCTGAGAAAGGAGGCAAAAATGTCGTGGAAAAAGTTGCTCAGGAACCCACGGTAGCAGCAAAATCAACCGTACCTGACAATAAGTGCGCACCAACAAGCAAATCAGCAGTGGGCTCATCTGGAATTGATAATTCAGATTTGATAGGGATCTCAACAAAACAAAAACCTACTCCAGTGGTTCTGCCTGAAAAGAGCAAAGACCCTATTGGACTGGACTTTGATAAAGACCCTGGTGCGGATATTGATTGGTCAGGGAACAAGCAGAAGGTGAAGGAGGGCAAAGTTAAGAAAGAACATTTTATTCCACTTGTGAAAGGTGATGAACCCGTAGATGGTAAAAAGAAAGGCAAACCTGCAGAAAAAGATGCATCTGAGAAAGGAGGCAAAAATGTAGTGGAAAAAGTTGCTCAGGAACCCACGGTAGCAGCAAAATCAACCGTACTTGACAATAAGTGTGCACTAACATGCAAATCAGCAGTGGGCTCATCCGGAATTGATAATTCAGATTTGATGGGGATCTTAACAAAACCAAAACCTACTCCAGTGGTTCTGCCTGAAAAGAATAAAGACCCTATTGGACTGGACTTTGATAAAGACCCTGGTGCGAATATTGATTGGTCAGCCGGTAAGGAGAAGGTGGTTGAAGGCAAAGTTAAGAAAGCAGATTTTGTTCCACTTGTGAAAGGTGATGACCCTGTAGATGGTAAAAAGAAAGGCAAACTTGCAGGAAAGGATGCATCTGAGAAAGGAGGCAAAAATGTAGTGGAAAAAGATGCTCAGGAACCCACGGTAGCAGCAAAATCAACCGTACCTGACAATAAGTGTGCACCAACAAGCAAATCAGCAGTGGGCTCATCTGGAATTGATAATTCAGATTTGATGGGGATCTTAACAAAACCAAAACCTACTCCAGTGGTTCTGCCTGAAAAGAATAAAGACCCTATTGGACTGGACTTTGATAAAGACCCTGGTGCGGATATTGATTGGTCAGTGAACAAGCAGAAGGTGAAGGAGGGCAAAGTTAAGAAAGAATATTTTACTCCACTTGTGGAAGGTGATGAATCTGTAGATGGTAAAAAGAAAGGCAAACCTGCAGAAAAAGATGCATCTGAGAAAGGACACAAAAATGCAGTGGAAAAGGTAGTTCAGGAACCCGTGGTAGCAGCAAAATCAACCATAGCTGACAATAGGTGTGCACCAAAAAGCAAATCAGCAGTGGGCTCATCCGGAATTGATAATTCAGATTTGATGGGGACCTCAACAAAACCAAAACCTACTCCAGTGGTTCTTCTGGAAAAGAACAAAGACCCTATTGGACTGGACTTTGATAAAGACCCTGGTGCGGATATTGATTGGTCAGTGAACAAGAGGAAGGTGGAGGAGGACAAAGTTAAGAAAGAACATTTTACTCCACTTGTGAAAGATGATGAATCCATAGATGGTAAAAAGAAAGGCAAACCTGCAGAAAAAGATGCATCTGAGAAAGGACGCAAAAATGCAGTGGAAAAGGTAGTTCAGGAACCTGTGGTGGCAGCAAAATCAACCGTACCTGACAATAAGTGTGCACCAACAAGCAAATCAGCAGTGGGCTCATCCGGAATTGATAATTCCGATTTGATGGGGGTCTCAACAAAACCAAAACCTCCTCCAGTGGTTCTTCTGGAAAAGAACAAAGACCCTATTGGACTGGACTTTGATAAAGACCCTGGTGCGGATATTGATTGGTCAGTCAACAAGCAGAAGGTGAAGGAGGGCAAAGTTAAGCAAGAACATTTTACTCCATTGATCAAAGGAGACACAGCTGCCAGTAGTGAAGGCAAGGGCACTACGCTGTCTCAAAAGGATGTGAAAGGTGTAGCAGCAAATACTGTTGAGGACGTTTTGGTCGCACCAAAAACCGCATCTTGTGTGAAAATGTCAGCACCATGTGAAAAAGCCACACCCAAAGAAATTTCCGTTTCCCACAAATATTCAGAAAACCTTGTTCTCTCGCCTGAATCTAAGGTAGAAGGAAATACCTCACTCTTCAAGAACACCACCGTTGTGGAGGAGCAAAGTAAAACTGCAGCAGCATCCAGCTTGCAGGCAGCAGTGGCCGGTCCGGGAAACAATACCAGTGGCATTTTGGACTCGGAACTAATAGGGATTGACATGAAAGGTGGCAAATCGACACAAGCTCCAGTAAGCAAAAAAAATGATGAAAATATCGATGATATTGGGCTTGACTTTGATGATCCAAACGAAAATGCTCCAGACTGGTCTGAGGGAAGAGCCTTGGTCAAAGAGGACACAATAGATAAAGAAGAGGCATTCTTATTAGGGCATGACCGTTGATCCTGTCCGAGCCATACCAAAAACGTTTAAAACTGTACATGCTGCTTCCTCGCTTGATGCTCAGCATTGAGAGGATAGAGCACGGACATACCCTATGGATTGGCATCCCGTGGATCTTAGGGAGGAGGGGGTGGGGAGACTTGTTTTTTTTGTTTTTTTGTTTTCCTGAAATTGACCTTGTTCCTTGAAACATCTGCTTCAGCATCGGACTCTACTGCAGCTAAGAAGGAATGACTCGATTCATTGAACTGTATTAATGTCTCTAGGATGTTTGCTTGAGTACATAGTTTTTTGGTCAAGTTGTTCATTTATTATTAATTTTTTGTTTCTTTATTTGAGGTTGCTGCTTTGTCTCACATTTACTGGATCGTTTTTGGATGGTGTGGTGTGTGGTGAAAAGTTTTTCTGTTTTTCTATTGACAGACTTGTAACATCCTGTATACACTGTTTATAAACTTTTGATGCATGTTGAAACAAATGGATTGTGAATTTTAGCTTTACCTCGGATCGGTTATGCACTACCTTCGCCAAACCTGGAGATTTGCTGAATTTTGGACAGAATCGAAAGTGTTGTTATTGTGGAAGGTTGGTTATTGTGAACAAATGATTTATATTAATACGACGCGACAAAGTGATTTGCCTTTGTTCTTGTTGTAATGTGTCAGTTGTTACTCTGGTAGTTTTCTTCAACAATGTTCACCTTCAAATTTCAGTTATCTGCAAAGGAGTGTGTTGCGTGTAGTTTTTCTCTCCTGGTTTGTAACTTCTGAAATCTATGATGCTCCAGGAAGTTGGCTACATAGTAGTTGGCTTCAAACTGAAATGAACAAGACTGAAAAATATTAATTCGTAAATATACAGTTGGGTGCAAAAGTATGAGTCCAGTCGGAAATTTATTAATCCAGACATTATAACAAAATAAATAATTGTAACATGAAACCAAAAACACTTTCAAAGGGATTTCCATGAACTCCTAAGGATATATAACAACACTTATTTTAATAGGAAAAGTCAAATCTGTCTTTATGTATAATCAATAATAAATGTTGACCCCCTTTTGCCTTGACACCTGCCTCAACTCCATTTGGGACTGATTTAATTAGTTTATGGATGATGTGTGAGTCAATCTTTCCCCAACAGTGTTGTAATGTACTCCAGAGCATAGTCAGACTGCTCACATTAATTTTATCTTTCTCAACAAATGTGTTCATGCTTCATTGATTCTGTTAAGACAAAGTGCCAGTTAATAATAACTATAGTATAGCGCTTTACAACTGTGAGCAGTTAAAACGTGGGGTGGCTTAACCTATCAATGCTAAACTTCAAGTATGTCATCGACGAGACATGGGGATAAAAGTTTGTTACCTAAAATGTCAGTTGTCACATGGTGGCAGCCATATTGATTTCAAGGATAACATTTTTAAAAACTTTATCTGAAACCGCTTAACCAATCGATGTGATACCTTCCATATATCTATATAAATAAAACACAGTTTGTGTGTGTGTGTGTGTGTGTGTTACCTATAGACTCCTAAATTGAGAGGCTCACGGACTTGATTTTTGGCATAGACATGGCCATTGGGCCTGGGAAGGACATGGCCTACCTAAAAATGACCTCCGATGACGAGATCCATATTTTTTATTCATATTTAACTTTGTGCATTTGAGAAGAATCCCCCCTGCCCCCTCTCCTCCCTACCGCTCCTCCCCTCCCCTTCCCCCTCCTCCCTCCCCTTCCCCCCTCACTCCCCCTCCTCTTTCCCCCTCCCCCTCCTCTTCAACCCCTCTCCCTCCCCCACCACCCCTCCCCTCCCCTGCCCCTCCCCCTCCCTCCACTTCCCCCCTTCCCCTCCCTCCTCCCCCCTCCCCTCCCCTTCCCCCCTTCCCCTCCCTTCTCCCCCTCCCTCCTCCCCCTTCCCCTCCCGTCCTCTTCCCCCCCTCCCCTTCCTTCCCCTCCCCTTCCACCCCTCCCCCACCCGGCAACGCCGGGTACTTCTGCTAGTCATTCTATAATAAATTAAAGAATATGGATACATATCTTCAATATTATTACAAATTCGTGTTTAAAATCGTGATTTGAGAAAGCTTGGC
The DNA here is from genome assembly GCF_964187855.1 of Myxine glutinosa. Classification (NCBI taxonomy): domain Eukaryota; kingdom Metazoa; phylum Chordata; class Myxini; order Myxiniformes; family Myxinidae; genus Myxine; species Myxine glutinosa. The sequence continues at coordinate 347,904,611 of NC_136261.1, forward strand.
ATTGCTTTAAGTGGAGTACTTTTGCACCACACTGTATTTAGTTGCATGATTTAAGGGATAATGGTAAATTTATGCTTTGTTTTGCCAATTGTTTTGACATGAGTAATAGATTTTGCATATTGAACAACTTTTAAAGTAGCAACATATGACTTCTAATGCAGAAGCTCTTGCATAAGATGATTCGCATGAGAAAATGGCTCATCCATTTATTACATACACACATGGGTGTTGTGTTGAGAAAAGGGAGAATGATAGGAGATATAGAGGGGGTCTATGGGTATGGGAGGAGTAAGGAGAGTGTACAGAGTATGTTGGAGGATAGATTCAGCCACATGTGCATATGTTTTATAATATATATATAATGTATATATATATATATATATATATATATATATATATATATATATATATATATATATATATATATATATATATAATATAATATATATATATATACTAAAGTGTGTCCTGTTTATCCCTACTATAATAAAATCAGGAAAGTGGGGAAATGGACGATTGCATGATAAACATTGGCTGAGGGCACGGATGAGTTTAACAAACTGTGCAATCATGTATTTGCAGTTCTTTCTTGTCTTGTTTGCCAGAATATTTGCTAAGTCTCGTTTTTTTATTATTCCTTTTCAGAAAAGTTTGTACTTAAGACATTTGGGCCAGTTTTTCATGGAATAAAGAGAACGTACTTTTATTCCCTTCTTGTGCCTGTTCGTGATTGTGGCTCACATGACGGATGTAAAAGAGCATTTTAAATATTTATGTTTTCACTTAACCGGCAGAAATCTGAGCTTAGTCTAGTAGGAAGACTAGGTCCCCCTGCACCCCCCGGAGATATACTTCTAATCAGTGTTTCTAGATTGGAGAAAAAATGTGTAGAAAATGACTAGCTATGGCCCCAAGCTGAAAACATGTCCCACATACCATTTTTATGCAAATTACTGCTGCCATTATCAAAAAAAGACTAGGTCCCCCTGCACCCCCCGGAGATATACTTCTAATCAGTGTTTCTAGATTGGAAAAAATGTGTAGAAAATGACTAGCTATGGCCCCAAGCTGAAAAAATGTCCCACATACCATTTTTATGCAAATTACTGCTGCCATTATCAAAAAAACGATTTTTGACATATCTCAGCCAATATTGCAGATAATTGAAAAATGAAGGTGTCTAGACCCATGTTTTGAAGGGCATAGATCATGATAGAACTATTCATAACATGATTACATGTGTCTATGGTATACTAGTATGCTAATTAGTGCTTTATTTACAAAATAATCACAGTTTTACGAAATAATAGACTCATATTAAGGTCCGTCTACACAGACGTTAACACAAAGTTTTATTTTTCTAAATACCCTGTGAAATTCACCGAATGCCCTGTGAAACCTGGGATTCTTCTCCAGCTTTTTCAAGGGCCCGACTTTTCCCTTCCCTTTGAAGGCACTGGTGCAGTCTTCTCCGCTGAACACATAGTACCCCAGGAGAGTGGCACAGTAGTCCTCTCCCAGGGATTCTGCCAGCTCAGAGACGTTGACAAGTTGGCGATGCTTCCCTGACCCTGTATCCAGGTACACCGTCAGCTTGATGTTGTGGGCATGGTGGAGCAGGATCAGGAGGATGTCTGTGTCCGGTGTTCTGACTACAGCGTTCTTGTATCCGATGGTAGCAGCATGATGGAGGTACAGAACCACCCTGGTATCAGTCTCTTCCTGGTTGCTGTAGATCGTGGGGAGTTCACGTACCTCGACCTGAAACACAAAAAGGCACCGCATTTCAATCACCAGTCACTGCCAGTTTCAGTATATCTCCGGGGGGTGCAGGGGGACCTAGTCTTTTTTTGATAATGGCAGCAGTAATTTGCATACAAATGGTATGTGGGACATTTTTTCAGCTTGGGGCCATAGCTAGTCATTTTCTACACATTTTTTCCAATCTAGAAACACTGATTAGAAGTATATCTCCGGGGGGTGCAGGGGGACCTAGTCTTTTTTTGATAATGGCAGCAGTAATTTGCATAAAAATGGTATGTGGGACATTTTTTCAGCTTGGGGCCATAGCTAGTCATTTTCTACACATTTTTTCCAATCTAGAAACACTGATTAGAAGTATATCTCCGGGGGGTGCAGGGGGACCTAGCCTTCCTACTAGACTAATTAGCCAAGCCAAGTTAGACTCGTGGAGTGGGGCCTTTCTTCTTCTCAAACCCAGACGTACGTCGATATGACGTCACGTGTAACACTACGCGTGCAAGCGTCATCACGCTGAGTGGAGATCCTTCCGACAAGATTGAATACTTGTCTTCGCTTGAGTTAGACTTGTTCCTCATTCTTTCTCCCAACTTAAATTGGCAAATCCATCGGTTGCAAATTCTTTGTATTAATCCTGAACAAATTTTTTTGCATGTTTATTAGTACCGGTATGTCGCGTCGCCTCGGACACGCCCACTGAGACTGTCAGCGAATCACCGCGCCGCGTTTCTCGCTTCTCTGCGTCAACATCTGAGCCTGTCTCGCGCAGCCCTTTGCGTCATCCGTTTGTTCGGCACCTGTTCTTAAACTCTGCCAATCGCTGTGCCCATCTCTTCCATCCTCCACGTCATATCATCCGAAGATGTCCGTTCAACTCGGCATCGAGCCGTCCGTACCCGATTCTCTGGATGTGGATAATGAAGATTCTATTGGTCTTGACTTCGATCCTGATCCAAATAGCAACATCGACTGGTCAACTGGAAAGACCTTGGTGGATGAGAGACGAGTCGAGCAGGATCGTTTTGTTCCACTGGTAGATGGTGACGAACGTGGTAATGGAGATGGTGGGAAGAAAACTGGGCAAGTTGACAAAGCCACTCCTATTAAGACCACATCATCTCCACCTGTCCAGGCATCGGTGACGGAGACACGTGAGAAAACCCATGGGATTTCTGATCTGGATTTGACGGGGATGGACTCGAAGAACAGTCAACATGCGGATCAAAAAGGTCAGATTACAGGTGGCCCGGACAGGCTGGATGACATCGACCTGGACTTTGATCCCGATCCAAATGCCAATATCGATTGGTCTTCTGGAAAGACCCTGGTCGATGAGAGTAAAGCTAAGCAGAAGCATTTTATTCCCCTGGTGGAGGGAGGTGGAAATGAAGATGGGAAGACCAACACGAAGAAGACCTCATCAAGTCCACCTGTCCAGCCTTCGGTGACGGGGACAGGTGAGAAAACCCATGGGATTTCTGATCTGGATTTGATGCGGATGGACTCAAAGAACAGTCAACCTGCAGATCAAAAAGGTCAGAAAGGTGCGGGTGGTTCGGAGAGGCTGGATGACATCGACCTGGACTTTGATCCCGATCCTAATGCCAATATCGATTGGTCTTCTGGAAAGACCATGGTCCATGAGAGTAAAGCTAAGCAGAAGCATTTTATTCCTCTGGTGGAGGGAGGTGGAAATGAAGATGGGAAGAAGGCTGCACAAGTTGACAAGACCAACACGAAGAAGACCTCATCAAGTCCACCTGTCCAGCCTTCGGTGACGGGGACAGGTGAGAAAACCCATGGGATTTCTGATCTGGATTTGATGAGGATGGACTCAAAGAACAGTCAACCTGCAGATCAAAAAGGTCAGAAAGGTGCGGGTGGTTCGGAGAGGCTGGATGACATCGACCTGGACTTTGATCCCGATCCTAATGCCAATATCGATTGGTCTTCTGGAAAGACCATGGTCCATGAGAGTAAAGCTAAGCAGAAGCATTTTATTCCTCTGGTGGAGGGAGGTGGAAATGAAGATGGGAAGAAGGCTGCACAAGTTGACAAGACCAACACGAAGAAGACCTCATCAACTCCACCTGTCCAGCCTTCGGTGACGGGGACAGGTGAGAAAACCCATGGGATTTCTGATCTGGATTTGACGGGGATGGACTCAAAGAACAGTCAACCTGCAGATCAAAAAGGTCAGAAAGATGCGGGTGGTTCGGAGAGGCTGGATGACATCGACCTGGACTTTGACGAACCAGAGGAAAATTTGATCGATTGGTCTGAAGGGCGTGACTTGGCAAAGGAAACCAAGCCCAAGGAAGAGTTCTACATCCCACTTGTAAAAGGAGATGAAGGTCCAAGTGGAGATGTGAAGGCCTGCAAAGCAGGCAAAGTCACGAAGAAGACCAAAAAGGAGTAAAGAAGACGTGGCTAGAAAGGGAAAGCCACCACCACCTTTTGCTTGCATTGACTACCTGCGGTTGCTTTGTGATGTTTACAATTTGTTCCTTCCATGGACTCACGTTCTTTTCTTCTTTACAATTGCTCAATTATTTATTTGATCTCTTTAATTATTTCTGTTCGCCCTTAATTATTGATTCATGTTGCACTATTCATCGTCTCCATTTACTACTCTTGCTTTCTTTTTTCTTGTTTTCTTTTTTTGCTCCTTTATTTTTGTTTGTCCGTCCATCCCTGTGTGATTTGTCCTTTTCCTTGTGTAGAAATCTGTTTCAGCTGTATGTGTGTTTCTGTTTGCTTTGTCTTTGCCTGTTTCTGTCTTCTTTTTTTTTAGGGACATCTATTCTCGACCGTAACCAGACTCGGTGGTGTAATGGTTCGGCCATCCGCTCTCAGTCTGGGGGGTCAGTGGTTTGAACCTCGTCCAAGTTATACCAAAGACCTTATTTTAAAAAATGGTGCGTGCTGCTTCCTTGCTTGATGCTCAAGGATAGAGCATGGACAAACGACACTGGGAATGCAATGGCAAACCTCTTAGTATCACCCTAGCCAATAAAGTGATTCGGCAGCACCAACGCTCTGTAAAGAGTGTGGTACATGACATCAAATCCCTGTGGTATGCAGCAGTAATGGCCAGGTAGATTGAGAAATTACATTTGGTGGGAAAGGAAATTAATGGAGAATTATAAGAAGCAGATCGGAGGAGGGAAAGGAGGTTGGGAGGAGGTAAGGGGGCAGGGAAGGGACATTTGTAGGACATGCAAGAGGCAGGAAGGGGTTAAATATTCCACCATTTTAGGTTCTGGATAAGGAAATGGCTCCTTTGAGTTTGTGCTTACATCAACTTGATCAGCTCTGCCTTATGCGTCCTAATTATCCTCCTAGCCTGAATCGACCTTCCCTTTGTGTGCTTGGGAGACCATTCATTATGAGAAATGTGCACACACAGACTGACACACAAACACACACAGACTGACACACACACACACACACACACACACACACACACACACACACACACACACACACACACACATAGACTGACACACACACGCACAGATAGACTGACACACACACAGATAGACTGACACACACACACACACACACACACACACACACACACACACACACAGACGGACACATACACAGACTGACACATACATACACACACACACACACACACAGACTGACACATACATACACACACACACTGACACATACACACACACACACAGACTGACATACACACACACAGACTGACACATATACACACACACACACACACACACACACACACACACAGACTGAAACAAACACACACAGACTGACACAAACACACAGACTGACTGACACACACACACACACACACACACACACACACAATGACACACATACACACAGACTGACACACACACATACACACACACAGAGACTGACACACACACACAGACTGACACACACACACAGAGACTGACACACACACACACACACACACTGACACACACGCACACACAGACTGACAAACACACACACAGACTGACACACACGCACACAAACTGACTGACACACACACACACTGACTGACTGACTGACACACACACACACACACACACACAAACTGACTGACACACACACACACACACAAACTGACTGACACACACACACAAACAAACTGACTGACACACACACAAACAAACTGACACACACACACACACACACACACACACACACACACACACACACACACAATGCTGCTCAAATGAGACAGGCTCATTCACAAGGTCACTCTTCAACATCCTAAGAGGCTATCTCATATCCGGGCATTTAAAATCCGACAACATGAAGTCCATAGCTCATTCCATGGGATTTGTTAAGAATCTAATTTTCTCCATGCCACTCTTCGTCCGTCTGTGCAACTCTAACCCGAGCGAAGGTTCCTCATTTCCTTGAGTTATGGAACGTGAATCCCTGCATTCTGTGTAACACTCCAGTCTCCAGGTAAACCGGTAAGAGGGTTTTGTGTGCCCAGGGGGTGGTTCTTTGTAATGGAGCCATTCCCACATTATATCGCAATCAGGTTAAAATCCCTCGGGATGATTCTCATGGCTTTCGGGTCGGACAATCCAACCAACCCTGAGCTCAGGGTTCGTGTTTCTCCATAATCATTTGTAAACAGGAAGAACTGCTGCTTGCTGAGGACACGAGTTGTTTATTTCGAAAACGCTGAGTTATTATCTCGAGCCATGGGGAATAATCCTTTTTAACCTGATTAACTTGCAACCGTCGCCATTTTTGACTTTGTTTTTCTCCTTCATTTTTTTCCTCAATACTGTACTTCCTGATGCACTTTCACCTTCCCTGATTATTATTATTATTATTATTTTCTCTTGTATTGTTGCAACTCAAAATAGCAAAAACAAGAGCATTTAACAATATCTAGATGCATAGCTTTGCCGAGGAATATCTAGATTGCGGTAGATCTGAGAGCGAGTAGTTCTGCGGGGATTTGCGGCCAGGAATATCGTGTGCACTCATGTCGCTATAACGGGTTATATTCGAGTGGTTTGCATGGAATTTGCGGTTTCTCTCGCGTGTCGTACGTATTATATAAACCGCTTTATGCTGACGTTTACTCCTCGTATTGTGAATGATCTGATTATTACAACGAGCTCACGCGATTCCACTACAATCTGTGAAACTACTGAAAGCGTAAAATAAACGCATACAATGCATCATATTTACCGTGTCGTTGCGCTCTTGTTTCATCTTGGCTGCGTGATGGATCACTTGGAACGGTTACAAAAAGTCACAATGCTGGACTGCCATGATGCTCTCGGGCCTAGGCCTCTCAACTGTCTGGCCTGTGTTCCAATCTCGACCCTCGGATGGACGTTTAGTTGGTGGACGTTAAAGATCCCACGGTGTCCTTCGCGAAGGGTAGGCGAGTTATCACCGGCACCCTGTACAAATTACAAGATCCTGCCCTAACATACAGGGGGCACTGCATCAGCCGCACAGCCACGACCTCCACCCATGATTTTGTACTTCCACATTCGTTACATTACCATTTCAATTGCTGTATAAAGTTCGAGGCTCAGACGCTCGGGGGAAAAATTGATGACAAAGGACGAGAGATCAACGCACCAGCAATAGGGCAGAGCTGTGAAGGGGAAAACTAGGAATGGAAAAGTCCTTCAAATTCCACATGATCTGTTTGATTTTGCGACTGCCTACTGTCCTTGTAATTAACGGAAACGTACATTAACGGTACAGGTACGTACAGTCACGTGAAAAAGTAAGTACACCCCATGTAAAGTTTTGACTTTTTCAACATATTTCAACATACAGCTATTTGATCTTCATTTCAACAATATTGATAGATAAAGGTGATATAATATAACAAATATCATGAAACATTTACATTTTGTAGTCCATTGTATAATTTAAATAAACAAAAATGCAAATTTCGCATGTGGAAAAAGTAAGTACACCCTTGGCTCTAATAGGTGGTACTGCCCCCTTTGGCAGAAACAACCTCAAGTAGGCGTTTCTTATAACTGTCTACCAGTCTCTGACATCGACTGGGAGAAATTTTTGCCCACTCCTCCATGCAGAATTCTTTCAGCTGTGCGATGTTTGAGGGGTTTCTTGCATGCACAGCTCGTTTCAAATCCCCCCACAACATCTCGATGGGATTTAGATCCGGGCTTTGACTTGGCCATTCCAGAACCCTCCATTTCTTTCTTTTCAGCCATTCCTTGGTGGATTTACTGGTATGTTTAGCGTCATTGTCATGTTGCAAGGTCCACCTTCGGTTGAGCTTCAACTTTCCGACAGATGGCCTCACATTATCCTCAAGCACCATCTGGTACAATGAAGAACTCATAGTCGATTCTATGATGGTGATCTGCCCAGGCCCTGATGCAGCAAAGCTGCCCAGGCCCTGATGCAGCAAAGCTGCCCCAAACCATAATATTTCCACCACCATGCTTTACAGTTGGTATCACGTTCTTGTGGTCAAATGCTGTCTTTGGGCTTCGCCAAACCTGTCTTCTGGTACTGTGGCCAAATAGCTCTACCTTTGACTCATCTGTCCAGAGCACATTGTTCCAGAAGTGCTGGTCTTTGCCTGGGTGTTCATTGGCAAACTTTAGTCCTGCCCTGATGTTCTTTCTGGACAGCAAAGGTTTCCTCCTGACACACTTTCCATGTAGATCAACTTTGTGCAGCCTCTTTCTAATGGTAGACTCGTGCACTTTGACATCAACAGTGGCAAGAGCTACCTGTAGGTCCCGTGATGACATTCTGGGGTTCTTAGAGACTTCTTTCAGCATCTTGCGGTCTGCTCTCGGGCTGAACTTGCTGGGGCGTCCTGGCCTGAACAAGTTGGCAGTTGTTTGGAATCTTCTCCACTTGAAGATGATCTTCGGACAGTCGAATGATTGATTTCAAATTGTTTGGAGATCTTTTTAAATCCCTTCCCAGACTCGTTGGCATCTATAACCTGCTTTTTGAAGACCTCAGAGAGCTCTTTTGATCTAGGCATGGTGACGCCGCACACTTCAACAACAAAGAGCAAACCAAACGAAATGTCTGAGGTTTAAATAAGACAGCTTCCTCCAAGATCCTCTCTGACGATGTTCTAATCATTTGCACCTGAGCTGGTGCACCTGATTCTAATTTTAGGTATTTGAAGTAGTGATAAATGTCGGGGTGTACTTACTTTTTCCACATGCAAAATTTGCATTTATGTTTATTTAAATCATACAATGGACTACAAAATGTAAATGTTTCATGATATTTGTTATGTTATATCACCTTTATCGATCAATATTTTTGAAATGAAGATCAAATAGCTGTATGTTGAAATATGTTGAAAAAGTCAAAGCTTTACATGGAGTGTACTTACTTTTTCATGTGACTGTACTTTTCCACGTGACTGTATTTGTATGTATATATGTATGTATATGTATGTTTATATGTTCGTAGCCTGGCGTTGGCTTAGCGGCTAGGGTGCCAGCTTAGGATAAAAAAACAACCTAGGATCCTGGGTTCGAATCCCGGTCAATCACTGAATTAACGCCAGGGGGTTTAACTAAGCCTGCTCATCCTTCCGAGGTCGGCTAATTGAGCACCAGCTCACTGGTAGATTCCCTGCTTGTCGGCTTGTCGTAAAAGGCGACAAAAAGGACTGGCGGCAGGAAGTGCATCCGGCCGTAAAACATTGCTTCAAAAATGGGACCGAAAAACAACAACAACCACAGTGCCCGAAAAAGGTTGTCGGCTTGTCGTAAAAGGCGACAAAAAGGACTGGCGGCAGGAAGTGCATCCGGCCGTAAAACATTGCTCCGAAAAACAACAACAACCACAGTGCCCGAAAAAGGCCAACCCCCGCTTGCAGGGAAAAATGGCCTCTAAAGGTGGTTTTTTTAATTTTATTTTATATGTATGTATATATATCCACAACAATATGTTTATATGTGTATGTATGTATGTGTGTATATATGCTTATATGCATATATACGTATGCATGTATGTATATATGTTTATATTGAAGGAGCTGCGCTCCAACGCGAGTCGAAAGAATTGACGCGACCAAAGACGGAATTCGTCCGAGTTGCTTTATTGAAACAAAACAGCTCAGGTATTCTGAAAAGCCCGTTTATCGGGCAGCAATATATATACACATTTATGCCGGGGCGTTTGCCCAGGAAAACCGAGACCGGGCATGCCCGGGTGTCAAGGGCGAGTCCTGGAAAGGCGAGTCTGGACATGCCCGGGCGTCCTGGACGCGGCCTGGCAAGTCTTGGCTGGGCATGCCCGAGCGCTCTGGGCGAGCCCTGGAAAGGCGAGAGCGGGCATGCCCAGGAAAGACGAGACCGGGCGTGCCAAGGAGGTTCGGGCGTGCCAGGGAACAGCGAGTCCGGGCATGCCCAGGAGAGGCGCGTCTGGGCCCGTCCGGATGAGCCCGGCATGGCGATCGCGCCCTGGCCGCGTCCTGGCAGGTGTAACGTGATTGTGTACATTTAGCGGGGACCGCTACACACGCCCCTCCAGAATCGACCTGCACCGGCAGGGTCAATTTAAGGGGGGTCCGGATGACCCGGCCGAAGCGACCCCTCGAGGGTCGTGGGGGGGGGGGGGTCCGATCCGGTGGTGGGTGGTCGAGCGGGGGGAACTGGAGACGGGGGGCGGCCTCGCCGCGGAAGAAGGGCCAACCGTGGTGGTCGGTCGACGTCCATGTGCGCCGGTTTGAGGCGGTCCACAGAGATCCGGTCCGACCGGCCGCCGACGTCGACGACGAAGGACTTGTCACCCTGTCGCAGGACCCAGAAGGGCCCGTCGTACGGCGGCCAGAGTGGCCCCCGGTGCGCGTCATGACGCACAAAGACGTACTCCGCTATGCGAAGCGCCGGGGGGACGTAGGACTGGGGGCCACCATGGCGGGACGTTGGCACGGGGGCAAATCGGCGGGCGGCCTCCTGGAGGTCCGAGCGCTGGTGTCCGGCGGACCAGGGACTGGTAGCGTCAGGCACGAACTCGCCCGGGACGCGGAGCGGCTGGCCGTAGACGAGCTCGGCGGCGGACGCCCGGAGGTCCTCCTTGGGGGCCGTGCGGAGGCCCAAAAGGACCCACGGCAGCCTGTCGGTCCAACCGTCGTCCTGAAGGCCGGCCTTGAGTGCGGCCTTCATGGAGCGGTTAAACCACTCGCACAACCCGTTGGCTTGGGGGTGGTAGGCCGTGGTGCGGTGCAGCGTGACCCCCAACGAGCGGGCGACTGCGCCCCAAAGTTCGGACGTGTACTGTGGGCCGCGGTCGGACGAGATGTCCGCCGGTGCGCCAAAGCGCGTGACCCAGGTGGCGATGAACGCCTGCGCCACGTCGGCGGTGGTGGTGGAGGTGAGGGGCACGGCCTCCGGCCACCTGGTGGTCCTGTCCACCATGGTGAGCAGGTGGGTGAACCCCCGCGATGGGGGCAGGGGACCCACCAGGTCGACGTGGACGTGGTCGAAACGCCGTGCAGGCACGGTGAAAGGTGCTAGCGGGGCCTGGGTGTGGCGGTGGACCTTGGCCCGCTGGCAGGCCGTGCAGGCGTTGGCCCAGTCGCGGACGTTCCGTCGCAGGCCGTTCCAGACGAAACGCGCCGACACCAGCTTCTGAGAAGCTTTCCGGCCCGGGTGAGAAAGGCCGTGGATGGAGGCGAAGATGCGGCGCTGCCAGGAAATGGGCACGATGGGGCGAGGCTGGCCCTGGGAGACGTCGCAGAGCAGGACGGTGCCCGCGAAGGGGATGTCGGCCAGGCGGAGGCCCGTGTCCGCCGCCCGGAGGGCCTGCACCGAGGTGTCGGTGGTCTGGTCGGCCGCCATGAGCGCGAAGTCCACGCCGAGGTGGACCGCGTTCGCGCTGGCCCGAGAAAGACAGTCGGCCACGGCGTTGTCTTTGCCGGCGACGTGCCGGATGTCCGTGGTGAATTCCGACACGGCGGAGAGGTGGCGCTGCTGGCGGGCCGACCACGGCTCCGTGACTTTGGCCATTGCGTAGACCAACGGCTTGTGGTCGACGAAAGCCGTGAACGGACGGCCCTCCAGGAGGTGTCGGAAATGGCGAACGGCCAGGAATAGACCGAGCAGCTCGCGGTCGAACGTGCTGTATTTTAACTCGTTCGGCCGGAGCTGCCGGCTGAAAAAGGCAAGTGGCTGCCAAACCCCGTCCATCCATTGTTCATGGACGGTGCCCACCACGTAGTTGGAGGCATCTGTAGTGAGGGCGATGGGCGCATTGAGCACCGGGTGAGCCAGCAGCGTTGCGTCGGCGAGGGCCCGTTTTGCGCTCGCGAAGGCCGCGTCCATGGCCGCGGACAAAACGATGTCATGCTTGGCCGGCATGCCCCGGAGGGCCTCGTAAAGGGGCCGCATGAGCTGAGCAGCGCGGGGCACGAATCGGTGATAAAAATTCACCATGCCGAGGAACTCTTGTAGGGCCTTGATGGAACGGGGACGCGGGAACGTGGTGATTGCCTCGACCTTGGTCGGCAGCGGCACGGCCCCGGTCTTGGTGATGCGGTGGCCCAAAAAGTCAACGGTCGTCGTGCCGAAGTGGCATTTGGCCGGGTTCACAATTAAGCCGTGCTCGCTGAGGCGACCGAACAGTGTTCGGAGGTGGAGGAGGTGCTCGGCGCGGGACGTGCTGGCGATGAGGATGTCGTCCAGATAGACGAAAAGAAATGGCATGTCGCGCAGCACGCCGTCCATTAAGCGCTGGAACGCCTGGGCCGCGTTCTTGAGGCCAAACGGCATCCTCAAAAATTCGAACAGACCGAACGGCGTGATGACGGCCGTCTTCGGGACGTCGGCCGCCCGGACAGGTACCTGGTGATATCCCCGTATCAGGTCAATTTTGGAAAATATGACCCGTCCCGCCAAACGGGCGGAAAAGTCCTGGATGTGCGGGATCGGGTACCTGTCGGGGGTGGTAGCATCGTTGAGGCGGCGGTAGTCGCCACACGGGCGCCATCCGCCCCCCGACTTTGGCACGATGTGCAGTGGTGAGGCCCACGCGTTTTTGTGAAATTTTCCCGTTTTTGAAGAAGATTTTTCGTTTTTGTGAAATTTTCCCATTTTTGAAGAAGATTTTTCGTTTTTGTGAAATTTTCCCATTTTTGAAGAAGATTTTTCGTTTTTGTGAAATTTTTCCATTTTTGAAGAAGATTTTTCGTTTTTGTGAAATTTTCCCATTTTTGAAGAAGATTTTTCGTCTTTGTGAAATTTTCCCATTTTTGAAGAAGATTTTTCGTTTTTGTGAAATTTTCCCATTTTTGAAGAAGATTTTTCGTTTTTGTGAAATTTTCCCATTTTTGAAGAAGATTTTTCGTTTTTGTGAAATTTTCCCATTTTTGAAGAAGATTTTTCGTTTTTGTGAAATTTTCCCGTTTTTGAAGAAGATTTTTCGTTTTTGTGAAATTTTTCCATTTTTGAAGAAGATTTTTCGTTTTTGTGAAATTTTCCCATTTTTGAAGAAGATTTTTCGTTTTTGTGAAATTTTCCCATTTTTGAAGAAGATTTTTCGTTTTTGTGAAATTTTCCCATTTTTGAAGAAGATTTTTCGTTTTTGTGAAATTTTCCAATTTTTGAAGAAGATTTTTCGTTTTTGTGAAATTTTCCCGTTTTTGAAGCTGTGCGAAGCGCCGGCGTGCTGCGCGACATGCCACGATGCCGAGGTGCTCCAACTCGTCGAACTCGGCCTTTCCCACGGCGAGCTTGGCCGGGTCGAGGCGGCGGGCCCTGGCGTAGACCGGCGGGCCCGTAGTGGGTATGTGGTGCTCGATCCCATGCCGCACTGCGATGGCCGAAAACGTCGGCCGCGTGAGGGCCGGGAATTCCGCGAGCAGGCGAGCGAACTCGTTCGCCGTCGGGAGGGCGCATGCCAGTTCGGTCGGCGCGGAGCTGCTCATCGTGCACGCCAGGGAGCTGAAGGTCGGAGCTGAACGCCAGGGAGCTCATGGCTGGGAATGAACGCCGGCCCGGCCGTTTCCCGACTTGCCGAAAGTGCACGGGGGTCGGCACGTCCGAGCCTTGTGTCCGAACCTGGCGTGGTAATAACACCACGCCTGGTCAGGTGGAGGCCCCGGCCGTTGTGTCGGAAGCGGTCGGCGCGGCGTGGCGGCCGCCAGTTGCACCGGCAGTTCGGCCTCCAACCGCGCAGGGTGCTCGGGCGTCGTGGGCGTCGCCTCGGACGGCGGCAGGCTCCAGGTAGCCGCGCCGATGTGTTGGCCCGCCGAGGAGATCTCATCAGCTTCCCTGGCGAGGGCTCGGGGATCGGTGATCGACGTGCGTACCGGGTGATGCAGCTGGCGAAGGAACACCTCGCGGAACAGAAAATCCGGAGAGTGCTCAATGAGCAACGAGAGCATATAGTCCATGCGCTCGGACGGGCGCGTGTCGCCGAGCTCGGGCAGGTCGAGCAGGCGCCGTGCGCGTGCTGCCGGTGAGAGGGCGAAAGCGTCGAGGAGGAGCGTCTTCAGCGCGTCATACTTGTCAGCAGCCGGCGGGTGCTCGAGGAGGCTCAGGGCGCGGGCCGCGGTGGCGGAACCGAGCGCTGCCACGACGTGGTGGAAGCGTGCGTCGTCCGCGGTGATGCCTCGCAGGGCGAACTGGGAGTCCGCCTGGGCGAACCAAACAGCCGCGTGAGCCTCCCAGAAGGTAGGCAGTTTAAGAGTCACTGCCGTGTCCATGTCGGTAGGTCACCAGTGAAGGAGCTGCGCTCCAACGCGAGTTGAAAGAATTGACGTGACCAAAGACGGAATTCGTCCGAGTTGCTTTATTGAAACAAAACAGCTCAGGTATTCTGAAAAGCCCGTTTATCGGGCAGCAATATATATACACATTTATGCCGGGGCGTTTGCCCGGGAATACCGAGACCGGGCATGCCCGGGTGTCCTGGACGCGGCCTGGCAAGTCGAGGCTGGGCGTGCCCGAGCGCTCTGGGCGAGCCCTGGAAAGGCGAGAGCGGGCATGGCCGGACGCTCTTGGCGAGGCCTGGAAAGGCGTGTCTGGACATGCCCGGGCGTCCTGGACGCAGCCTGGCAAGTCGAGGCTGGGCGTGCCCGGGCGCTCTGGGCGAGCCCTGGAAAGGCGAGAGCAGGCATGCCCGGGAAAGACGAGACCGGGCGTGCCCGGGAGGTTCGGGCGTGCCCGGGAACAGCGAGTCCGGGCATGCCCAGGAGAGGCGCGTCTGGGCCCGTCCGGACGAGCCCGGCATGGCGATCGCGCCCTGGCCGCGTCCTGGCAGGTGCAAGGCGATTGTGTACATTCAGCGGGGACCGCTACAATATGTATATGTCTGTATGTATATATGTTTGTATATATGTGTATATGTATATGTATGTATATATAATTATATATATATATTGTTGCGGATCTCCAAACGTCGGCCTTCCCCTTACCAAGGGGGGATTAATCCCCCTGTCTTTTATCTAGCCGACGCGATCCGGGGCTATCACGTTCCTTCCTGTCAGCGCTGAATAGGGTGGTAGGTCGAATTATTCCTATTACCTAATTACCAGCACCTCCCGGGAAGCAAGGAAATAACCCCACCCGAACCACGGTTTTAGTGGACACGCCGAGCGATAGCGAGCCGCGATTTGGGCCGTTAACAGGAACTAACCCGATTTGAGCGGTTTCTAATCGTGCCACATTTACCCAATGGAGAAATCACTAAGACGGTCGAATTAAGAGGAAACAGGAAGAACAAGTAATTTATTTACACTTTGTACAATGAAGGAGAAGAAGCAATGTGCAGTGAAGATGAAGAAGCAGATACACAGGGCAGCCTTCAACAGTCTTATACTTACTCCAGACACGGGCCCGTTCGCACTCAGACTCAGACTCACACGAGGGTTGTAGATGGTCGGGGTTGAAGATTGGTCAATGGGTTCCCAAATACCTCTGCCAATCCCTCCGCAAAGCAGGGATATAATTCCCTGCTCGGACCCGGACAAGATGGAGTTTGCCGAGCGGTTAGCAGTTCGAAATCCGAGCCGTTAACAAAAAGACTAACCCGATTCTGAGCGGTTCTGCCAAATCGTGCCACCGGTACTGAATTGAGGAAATCACGAAAGCGATCGGATGAGAGGAAACCAAAAGGTAAGAAGAACAAATATGATTTATTACAAACAATAATGAAGAGGAAACGAAAGGAAAAGCATGTACAAGTAGAGGAAAGAAAAGGACACAGGGCAAGCTTAAACAGTCTTACTTATCATGCCCAGGACAGAAAAAATGGACTTATACGAAAAGGTGGTGGTGGGAAGGAAGAGAAGGGTCCATGCAGATGGCAGGTCCGGCTCCAAGCTCTGGTCCACGCTTTGGTTCGAGGTGAAACCCGGCAAACAGCTCCGCGTTTCGTTGGATGCGACCGGACAATTATATAGCGGGGGAAAGCTGGTCCACGCTTTGGGTTTGTAATTGAAATCTCTGCAGCTCTGCCGGTCAATCTCCGTGTGTCTCTCTCTGACGCTCGCCTCCATGGCTCTCTCTGGCTCATCTGCTTGTTCGTCTGCGGCTCCTCCCTTCTCTGCGCATCTCTTGAAGTAGTCCGTGGTGGCGCTTTTATTACATGCCTCGCGTATCAAGCCGCGGCCGCTTCACTCCGCCTACCGGTGAACATGCCTCGGCCTGGATTGGTCGCGAGGGTTCATCGGTACCGCCCCTTGATGGTGCATTGACGGGGCCACGCCTTATTCCTGGAGCTCTGAGGACTCCTCCCCCTTCTTCTCCGAGATGAAGCACATGGGCAATGGCGTCTTGTGGGGAGATAGAAAACCACTCGCACTGCTTTTGAAGGGAAATTTGGGGCCTACACTTATTTCATTAATGCAACGTAGATTCAACTATTGGGAACAGATCCTTACCTGAAACACATATAATGAGATAACTGAAGAGGTTTCTATGGTGTCCTACGTGTTGCTTGTGGCCTATCTAGGGTGCGAACTTTGACCTTTGGGAGATGGGGATATTTACAGGGAATTATTTACAAGGCTTATTATTTACAAAGTGAAGGTTCTAAAAACCGTAACAATATATTGTTGCGGATTTGTCGCCGGCCTTCTCCCCTTACCAAGGGGGGATTAGTCCCCTTGTCTTTGACTGACCAGGCGCGACCCGAGACCTATGACGTCCCTTCCGGACAGCGTGAAATAGGGTATCAGGACCAAATTCGCTGTTACCTAAATACTCATGCTGCCCTGAAGCGAGGAGACAAGCCTCGCACGAACCACGTGTGTTGATATGCCGAGCGGTTGCGTACACGCGATCCGTGCCATTTAGATGGTGGAACCCGATTCAAGCCGTTCTATTCGTACTACGCTTAGTCAATGGAGAACTCACGGGTACGATCGAATCAGAAAGGAAGAACAGGCTTATTTACACTATACACAATGATTCAAGAGCAGAGACACAGAGCAGCTTATACAGTCTTATTCTTAATCCCAAGGACACGGGCCCGTCTCACACACACACTCACACGGGGATTGCTGATGAGCAGGATGATGTTCACCAGCTCGCCCAGGGATGGCTCTCGTGCAGTTCTCTCTGGTCCCCGGCACGTCCTTTGGAGATGGAAGTCGGTGGAAGCAGGAGCTCGCCGTGTGTCGTCTGAACGGAGCGGGTTATCACGGGGCGAAATGGTAGGGAGCGGACATTGGCGCAGCTGGCGGTTATTCACTTGCGGCTATGGCCGTGCTTACTCGCGTGGGTGAAAAGCGCAATATGCGTTACAGGCGCGTCTGGCTGCGCCCGGGTACTTTGTACAGTTCAACGCCTCTTCTTCTCTCTCTCTGCGCAAGTCCTCAAACAACACGCGTATCCCCAACAAGTCCTTTGCAACGCTCTCCACTTGCGTGTCCTAAACCTTTCGCCACCGCCGTTCAAGTCCTGCTGATAAGTCCTTTTGAGGGCTTTGCGCAGCGGCTTATATAGGCATGCCCCACGAACCTTCTGGAACTCACCAGAGCGCCTCACAACGCCCTCTCATGCCATGCCGCTAGAGCCCTGATTGGCTGGTGGCTCTTACCGTCTCCCGCTGCCGCACCCGATCTCAACGCCGCCCCCACCCTTTTAGGCCTACCTCGTGTTACTCGACTAGTGGTCAGCCGAATGGGGCGCGGGATCAATTATGCCCATAGAGGTAGAATTGGAGGGTGGACACAAAATGAATGGGGCCTACTCTCCAGTCTTTACACAACACAGGCACTAAGAGGGGAAATGGCCTATTCTTACACATACTAAGACATAACTATACTACAAATGGGCCTTTATGTTGCTCGTGTGACTAACTATGGGGGGCAAACCTTTAACCTTTAATGACTTTAATGTGCCAATCTCAAAACCGTAGCAATATATATGTATATGTGTATATATATGTATGTATATGTATGTATATGTATGCATGTATGTGTATGTATGTATATATGTATATGTATGTATGTATACATGTATGTATATAGGTATGTATACATGTATGTATGTATGTATGTGTATGTATGTATGTATATATGTGTATGTATGTATGTATGTATGTATATAGGTATATGTGTGTATACCTGGTTTCCCATAAGTCTGAAACCATAGGGCAAAAGTAGATTCATGATTTATTTTTTTTCGTTGATTTTTTTCATTTCATTATGTTCCAGGCTTATTGGACACCCTGTGTATATGTGTGTTTATATATACACACACATATATACTTAAATGCAACTTAAATGTTCTAGTGGCAGCGAGGTGTTTCATTAGAAACTGTTTGTTCGATATGTGTATATTGTTGATGGCTATGGTCCATAATAAAAATTTGTATTGGTGTCAAAGCCAGTGACCAATTGCAAATTAATAGTAGCATTGAGCCAGTGTTTTAGCCTCTACAGGTTTCCGCAACGAGGGTGCTTTTGGCAATCCTTGAGCTGCAGAATGTTTTTTTAGATAATGAAGGATCACGGAAAGGAGAAAGAAGACAAACACATGCACCTCATCTTCTCCCACATGTCAAGAAAGGACAGCCGGCTTAATTGAGGTAGATAAGACCATAAACAGATCACTGCAGTAAAGTGTGAGGCTTAAGTGTTTACTAACGTAAACAACATTGTCAGGTTGTGATAATGGCGTCAAAACAGTGGTTCAGTGTTTGCCACTGCATACCCATCCACTTTGAATTGACTTGTTGCCAAACCCGCTCTGGAATGCGGCCCATTCTTACTCCGAACACCATTGGCCCCCGCATGGGTTTCGGCACACCCATGTGCTCCATTTGATCGAATAACAGGCTTTTCCCATCTGTGCTACTTGCAGAAAATAAACCTCTCCCTGTTTGTTCATCCAAAGCACCATTTTGCAACAATTACCATGCACTTCAGGCACTTGGAGTAGCAACGGGTGAATGACCTCTGTCTATTTATTTGTTTTTAATACGAATATCGAGGCCCAGGGAAGAGGCCAACAACAGGGGAGAATGGATCAACAAACAAAATGGGGCAAAGGGTAAACAGTGGGATGACAACAATAGGAAGTAACATAGCACAAGGAGGAGGGGAACAAGAGGAAGGATTTCTGGCAGAATGTGTGTGACCTGGGTCCTGGAAGAGTGGAGGACTTTTTTACACAGGCTGGGTAGAGAGGTGAGAGGACAGGAGGAAGAACAGTAGAATAAAGCCTGGAAAAACCTGCAAGGTCAACAACCTGCCTAAGGTGAGTGAACAAGAAGCACACCCCATTGTTGTGCATTGCTTTCACACTAAAACAATCTCCACTTTTTTAAAACACACAACAAATTAAAATCTATCTTAACAGAGCAACCAGCTACTCAAATATGAAGGAAATTTGGACCACACCCCGACATCTTCCCCTTCATAAGGACACCAGCAGGCAATGCACAAATGTATGTGGAATATGGGATTTGAACATGGGTTCCATGTTCATGAGCTAGTGAGATTCGTGGTGGTTCTTGAGCAAAAAAAAAAACGACTTTTTTTTTGGAGGAGAGGCTGAAGATGTTGACTGGAGGGTCAGGGCAACAGGGTGTGGGTAAATAAGAGAAAGGTTCTTCTTCTTTCATATGTTCTGCAAGGCTGCGAGGCAGTGTTACTGGCTGATGGCGCGGCTGTTCAGCTGATGGTGTGTTGCAGGAATTTGTAATTTGTTCATGGTGCTAGAGAAAGCTCGCATACTCTTCACGAAGTACACCTTGGGGGCTTTAATGTCCACCAACTAACTTTGGTGGACAAGTCACCTGTTTAACGCCCATCAGGGGGATGGCACCCACATGAATGAATCACCTTGCCTGTGAAACACCGGGATGACAGTTATTAGCTTGGTCGAGATTCAAACCCAGGCCCGACAATTTCGAGGCGAGTGTGTACCTCTAGGGCCTAGGCCATATTGTCAGCCCAGGGGAAGGTTGAAGGTGTTGTATGCAATCGAATGGCAGAAGCTTGAATGGAAAGATGGAAGAGCTGCAAGCTAGGGTGGATGGCGAGGAGTATGACATAATTGCTGTAAGTGAGATGTGGCTTATTGGGCAATCCAACTGGAGGATTGGAATTGTAGGCAACAGGGTTTATAGGTGTGATAGCAAAGAGAACAAGCGTTACGCCTAGTAGTCAGGGCCCTCAGGGATATTTTGGTTCACATTCTTCCAAAAGCATCAAATTTGGCGCAGATGTTGCCCATGCCAGACTCTTTCGATTTTTGACGGGCGCCAAGGGCGGTATGATCCGGGGACCATACCGGTCCATCCCGCCATGTCACCTGACCTATGACGTCATAATTAGGATATGCATCCAATCACATGGCGTACTATAAGTGGTCAAAGTTCAAAATGAATCGATCGAAAAATGAAAGCAGGGATCCATTTTTAAGGTTTACATAAAATCCAATATGGCCGCCAGGTCACATGACCTATGACGTCATATTTATGACGTATACAATCATGTATACATGAACCCGGATCATGATCGCACAAAAATTTAACACAAGGATATGGCATACAGTTCATAAAACATCAAAATCCGTACCTTTGTAATTAGACTGATGAACTGCATATGCCTGAAAATTAGGAAATAGACATGTAAATATTTCCTCTAATTGTCAAAAATAAGGTCAGAGTTCGATTACCCAACCCAGAAACATAAAATGGTGAACCTCGCGTAAATCTTGACAAAAAACTCAAAAACCGACATGTTTGACTCAAAAATGACCTTTAGGATGACCTTGAGGGTTGACCTTGACCTCAAATCATCAAAATAACATCATAATTGGATTCCTCGACCTCGAAAACCCCTGAAAAGTGGTATCGTACATGATTCCAACCCTTTTGGTTATTTAACTGATTTTCCTCTAATCCGGGTGGCGGCCATTTAGTATTTCGCCAATATGGGGCCCCCGGGGGGGGGGGCCTCAAAAATCGAAAGAGTACGGCATGGGCAACATCTGGGCCAAATTTGTTGCTTTTGGAAGAATTTGAACCAAACGGCCCCAAAATATCCCTAACTATAGGTATATATCCTGACTATAAGTCTCCCGTCGGTGAAGTGATGTGAGTTGACAAAGTGGAAGACGCAAGGCGGCCATCTTGGATTTTGACGTGGCGACCCAATTTTCAATAGCGTTCTCCCTTATGCATAGATACTGATACACCCACACACCAGATTAGAAGTTGGTACTTCGCTTATTTTTCAAGATATTTCGCTCACAAGGTTCAGACATATAATATGGTGGCGGCCATCTTGGATTTTGACTTGGCGACCCAATTTTTAATAGCGTTCTTCCTTGTGCCTCGATACACCCACACACCAGATTAGAAGTTAGTAGTTCATTTATTTTTGAAGATATTCCGCTCACAATGTTCAGACATTTACTTTTCAAGATATCACGCTCACAAGCTTTAGATATGGTGACAGCCATCTTGGATTTTGACGTGGCGACCCAATTTTCAATAGGGTTCTTCCATATGCCTCGTTGCACCCACACACCAAATTAGAATTCGGTCCTTCGCTTACTTTTATAAAGATATTGTAGTGCACACACACACGCACGCACGTACGCACGGACGGACGGAAGCACGCACGGACGCACGGACGCATACACGGACGGAGGGTAAAACCATAGTCCCCCTTTCGCTCCGCGGTGCGACGGGGGACAAAAAAGAGGAGGAGGTGTGGCAATCTGGGTGAAAGACAGTATTGTATTGGGGGAAAGGCATGCCTGTGAGGACGGAAATGATGTAGTTTGAAGAGGATTATGTGTGGGCAGAGATTAGAGATTGTAAAAACGCTGAGAAACTTGTGGGATGCTTGTATGGGTCTCCTGGTGTGGGGGAAGAGAAGGAAATATGGATCTGCGAAGAAAAGAAGAAGAGGAAAAACTGGCAAAACCTTCACCTAGACCTGAAAAAAGGAACCCTCTTTGCAGGACCACTATGCAGGAGGGGGTAACTAGGCCAGGCAGAAAAAAAAATTCCTTCCCCAATTGCGTGTTTCTTTTAGGAGACACAATCTCTGTATTGGATGGCCGTTGGCTCCCGAAGAGAGGTCTGATTGACTTGAAATTTGAAGAGGATTTGTATACCAGGTCGCTGAATTCAACCACCAAGTATTTGTTAAGGTCAACATGGGCCAAAAGGTCAGCATAGGCCAAGTTTCTAAAATCCTCACTTTCCATCCGATTGACTTGAAATTTGAAGAGGATTTGCATATCTGGTCACTGAATTCAACCACCAAGCATATTTGAGGTCAACATAGGCCAAAAGGTCAACATAGGCCTAATTTCTAAAATCCTCAATTTTCATCCAATTGACTTGAAATTTGAAGAGGACTTGCATATCTGGTCACTGAATTCAACCACCAAGTATTTTGAGGTCAACATAGGCCAAAAGGTCAACATAGGCCTAATTTCTAAAATCTTCAATTTTCATCCAATTGACTTGAAATTTGAAGAGGACTTGCATATCTGGTCACTGAATTCAACCACCAAGTATTTTTGAGGTCAACATAGGCCAAAAGGTCAACATAGGCCAAAAGGTCAATGTAGGCCAAATTTCTAAAATCCTCAATTTTCATCCAATTGACTTGAAATTTGAAGAAGACTTGCATATCTGGTCACTGAATTCAACCACCAATTATTTTTGAGGTCATCATAGGCCAAAAGGTCAACACAGGCCAAATTTCTAAAATCCTCAATTTTCATCCAATTGACTTTAAATATGAAGAGGACTTGCATATCTGGTCAAAGAATTCAACCACCAATTATTTTTGAGGTCATCATAGGCGAACAACTATTTTAGGGATTTTGCAAGTATCATGCTATGCACGACATATTTATTTGTTTGCTTGTTTGTAGCACTACTCCCCCTACAGTTCTGGCTTGATTATATCCAGACTTGTTACATAGGATCAGCATGACCCCAAATAGTATATATTTTTTAAATCGTTGCCAGTGGTCTTGGAGAGAGGGTGAGTTTATATGTACAAATTCTCCATGTAAATGTGCATCGTGTAGCGCCGCCTCCAGGTGAGAGAGGGTATTACAAGTCCCCACCCTTTACAGTAAAGTATTACTGTACCCACGTTTTCCAGGGCAGTGATGTGTTTTGGATTGGTGTTTTGAATTACACATTTGTGAATAACGATAATAATATAACCTCCCTGGCCCTCCCCTCAGGAGCAGGTGCTTCTAGCGTTTTATAGTTCACTGGAGTCAGGACAGGTACCGGAGGATTCCAGAGTTGCAAATGTAATTTCGTTATTTAAGAAATGATCCAGAGAAGAATTGGGGAACTATAGACCTGTTAGTTTGTCTTCAGTTGTAGGGAAGGTTTTGGAGATGTTAATAAAGGAATGGATAGGGAAACATGCAGTCGGCATGGATTGACCAATTAAGAGAGGTCATGCTTAACAAATTTATTGTGGTTCTAAGAAGCAGTTTCTGATTGGCTGGATGAGGGAAGTGTACTGCACATCGCATATCTCGACTTTCAGATGGTATTTGATAAGCTACCACATAGGAGGTTATTAGCCCAGGTGAGGGCTTGTGGAGTGGCTGGTCAGGTAGCTAACTGGATTGGACACTGGATTAGTGATAGGAAGTAACGAGTGACTGTGAGTGGGAGAATGTCTTGCTGGGAGGATGTAAGTAGTGGGGTACCTTAGGGGTCAATACTTAGGACCATTATTATTATTATTCATAATTTATATCAACGATTTGGACAGTAGGCGCACGTCACGTGACAAGTAATGGCTGAGGTTTGGCTGGAAATAGAAAAGGCAAAAGGATCCCAGACCGGTTTTTCAAGTTGTCCTTCACTGGGACTTGTCAAGAGGTCCAGACACTAGCTCTCCCTTCTCCTCTTCCTCCCCACATCCTCCACCATATTCTGACTCCACAAAGGACACACAGACAGTGGAAAAGATGATACAAAGCTTGGATATAGCAGAGTAGATATAGCAGAGAGGGTGGTGATCAGATTCAGGAAAGTCCAGATACTTTCATAGTTTGGGCAAAAGTTTGGCAGATGCAGTTTAACATAAATAAATGTAAGGTGCTGGGGATGGGTAACAGTAATCAAAATAGGGACTACCTAATGCAAGGGGCAGCTCTGGAGCCTGTGACACATTAGACGGATCTGGGGGTGGTAACAGATAGCTGAAGGGGGGTGGGATGGGTATGATTTGGATGGAGAAGGAGGGGTAAGCAGACAGCACATTGCCAGGCAGATATATAAAGCAAAATGGGGTTTGGGTTGTATTCACAGGGGGGTAAATTATAAATAAAAGAGATGTGCTTTAACACTGTACAGTAATTGAGTAAGATCTGTTGTAGAATATTGTGTTCAGTTTTGGGCACCGTATCTGAAGAAGGTCTAGCTACCATACAAAGGGT
This sequence comes from Myxine glutinosa, assembly GCF_964187855.1. Taxonomy (NCBI): domain Eukaryota; kingdom Metazoa; phylum Chordata; class Myxini; order Myxiniformes; family Myxinidae; genus Myxine; species Myxine glutinosa. The sequence continues at coordinate 347,929,252 of NC_136261.1, forward strand.
TCAGCGTACGGTTACCAGATTGATTCCGGGCCTAGCTCGACTTAACTACAAGGCGCGGCTTAATGAGACAGGACATGCTTTTAGCTGTTTATACAAGACTTTTTTCAATAACATGTATTTATACTGTTGTACACCACTCCTTTCCTATGCCATCTCCAGGCGCTGCATGACGTCATTGCCGGGCACCAAGGGGTCCCGGCAATGACGCATGCTGAAAAGGAGTACTCGGTTTTCACTATTGTTGTTTTGTTATTACTCCTGAGGCGTATGGCTCACCCTGTTAGATGGTATAAACAAATCTTGTACAAGCAGATAAACCGGTATCCTGGGACTAATGACTCACCCTGAAGAATAATTTGGACATAGAGGGGTATGAAGGGATATTGGCAGCACTTGTATCTGGGTAGCTTGCGTAATCTGGGGTTGGTGCAGCGTGGGAATGATGGCCTGAATGGCCTCCTCCTGTGCCAACATTCCTTCTTGATATTCCGTGTCGTTGTTGGTACACTAACGGACCAACGCCTGATTGAAAGTAATATATTACATTTACACCAATTCACAAATATCTTCTATTCATCCATCTATCTATAATTCCAGTAATCTCTGTGTGTTTGTTTGTACGTTTGTACGTTTGTTTGTCTGTGACCGCTGTTTCTCGACAACCACGGGTCCGATATACTTTAAACTTGCCAGGTATATTGCTGGGGACCCGAGGATGTGCCTTTTCAAGGTTTCATATTAATCGGACAATTACTTACCGAGCTATGTCCAAAAAACGATTCAACCAATCAGAGAGCAGCGAGCTATCGCGTGTGCCGAACGTGGCGGACACACTCTGCCTCGGATGGCACATTTGAGAGCGTATTCATTTATTTCACGTTTGCAAACTATGTTGGCGCTATGTTGGCGTTAAACGATGTTTTAAAACTAATTAAAACCCCGGGGGGATTGTCACTGTACTCGCAAGCCGTTCGCCGTTCGCTTTGGCGTTGCGAATGGACCAAAACATTTCATGAACCAAACCATTTCATGTAAAGCGTTCGCCGTTCGCTTTGGCGTTGCGAATGGACCAAAACATTTCATGAACCAAACCATTTCATGTAAATAGAGGGGGGGATATAATTTTAGATATAGATATAGTACGGGCATGCCCTAGTAATCATAATATTCATTGCGAAACATACTCAAGGTGTCTCTGGAATTCCCCCCCTACTAGCTCTTCGTGTGCTCTTTATGCGCTGCTGCGCTTCATGACGGTGTAGGTAGGTTGAGTGTTCTTCAGGTTTATTTGATAAATATGTTAAAAATGACACTAAAGTGAATAAAATGCAATAAAATGTCTGCATATATCTTTGTCACTGATATTGCTTAACTTAGTTTACGTCAGAAATGACATTAACACTGAAAGACAAAAGTAAAACATACGCCCAGGCAGGAAGTGACGTAAGGGAGCGCAGTTCAAAATTTCTCCTAATGGCTGAGTGGTCTTCAAATGGGAATAAGGAAGCTTTTCCAGGAAAGGGCAGGCTATGTGGTGGGAGACATGGTCAAGGTGCTCTGCGGATGGAGTTACGGCGCGGTGGAGCTCGGCAGAGCTTGCTGGACGCCTTAGAGCCGGTATTCATTTGTATTAATATTATATTAACATATTACACAAGGATAGACACAACCCTAATAACACACTGACGCTGGCCCATCGTTGGCAAAGGTTGGCACGGTCGGTTGTCACGTTGGGTCAACGTCAGTGTGCTAGGGAGGACCTTTGGGGACCATCAACTTCAGTGTGCTAGGGGAGACCTTTGGCGTAGGAGGAGGTCATTCGGCCCATCATGTCTGTGCTGCACCATTGCACCAACCCCACTATACGATAGTCATCCATTCACACAAGCCAATATCCCCATATCCTCTATCTCAAATGTATCCAGCTACCCATCTAAATCCAATTATACCTATGCACCCCCTCTGCCGCCACTACCTTTCCAGGGAGACAATTCCGTGGATTAACCACTCTCAGACTGAAAGACCCATCTTGACTCTCATCATTATCCTCAATGTGGTCCCTGGTCCTAACATTGCCCATTCTGATGAAAATCTCCACCAATCTACCTCATTCTCATCCACCCTCTCTGAAAAAATGTCCACTTCTCCCTTCGTTGACCTCCACACCCCTTCTGACCTCACTGACTACTACAACCACACTCTCTCCTCCTGTCTTGACCAGCTTGCACCTATAAAAACCAAAACAGTTTCTTTCACCCATTCTGCTCCCTGATTTACCCCTGAACTCCGCCTGATGAAAACTCGTGCTCGCCAACTTGAAAGACTCCGCAATAAAACAGGTCTCACAATTCACTCCCAAGCCTACAAGGACCACCTACAACACTACAAAGATGCCCTCTCCCGCGCCCGCTCCGCCTACTACTCTCAAATTATCCACTCTGGCTCTGGAAACCCAAAAGCACTTTTTTTTTCTTTTTTTTTTTTTTGTATACAAGATCGAGGCTCGTGAAAGAGCTAACATTAATCACACAAAAAGACAAACCGACACACAAAACACAAAAAACAAGGGGAGCGGCAGACAAGATGGGGAGAGAGGGGGAAGGACACAAAAGAGAGGGGGAAGAGGGGGAAGGACACAAACACAACATTTGAGAGCAGGGACATCGGGAGGACTTGGGGGGAGGTGGGAGAGGATTAAAACATATGAACACTGCAAGGACTCTGGGGTGAATTACCGGGGGTAGAAAAGATCAAGGTTTTCGATGGGGGACGATAAGAGATGGTGGTGAACAGCTGTTTTAAAGACCTGGAGGGAGGAGTGGGATTGAAGGGAGTGGGGGAGTTTGTTCCAGAGGCGGGAGAAAAGGGGAATGAAAGAGTGAAGGTGAGCAGAGAGCCTAGACTTTGGCAGTTTAACCATAAGAGGGTTGCAGGCAGATCTTGTGCGACCTGAAGGAATATTGGGGGGACAGAGCACAGAGAGAGCTGGGGGAGCAAGGCCGGAGAGGAGTCGGTAGAAGACAGAAAGACCACCAACCTGCCTGCGGTGAGTGAGTGAAAGGCCCTCGGCGTTGACTTAATCGCAGGAGATTCCAATGATTCTGAAAGCTTTGGCCTCAACAGCGTGAAGCCGAGCAAGGTGTGAGGCAGGAGCACCAGCCCAGAGGGGGGAACAGTATTCCATTGAGCTGTGGATGAAAGCCTTGTATGTGGTGAGGACCTCAGGTGTGCCAAGGAAGGACTTCGCACGACGGAGGATGCCCAGTCGGCGACTGGCTTTGGAGGCCAGCTTGGAAATGTGGTTTTCCCAAGAAAGATCATGGCAGATAGTGAGACCCAAAAGCTTGAGCGACAGAACTTCTTGGAGAGGATTGTTGAGAAAGTAGATGGGAGGGTTGTCCAGTCGGTCCTTTCGGAGAGACATTGTAAGAGTGTGAGATTTGTCAGGATTGAAAGACATGTTCCACTTGTTTGACCAGTCTGTGATTTTGTCCAGGTCTGCAGAGAGTGAGGAGGCTGCAGACTGCCGATCTGAGGGATGAGGAATGGAGCGACAGAGAGTAGAGTCGTCAGCAAAGAGATAGAGAGGATTTTCAAGAGAGTCAGAGAGATCATTGATGAAGACCAGAAAAAGCACAGGGCCCAGAACACTACCTTGGGGAACTCCAGCCTGAACAGGAAGAGGAGATGAGAGAAACCCATTCAGGGCCACACGTTGACTACGACCAGAGAGGAAGTCCGCCAGCCATGTGTGGAGATTTCCATGGATACCAAAGGAGGAGAGTTTGGAGAGCAGAGCAGGGTGCCAGACCGTATCGAAGGCACGTGAAATGTCAAGGGAGACTGCTCTAATTTCCTGTTTGGCGTTGAGGACCTCCATCCATTGTTGAGAAAGCAGAAGCAGCATGTCCAGAGTAGAGTGACCAGGTCTGAAACCAAATTGATGATCAGAGATCAAGCCATTGGAGAAGAGGAAAGATTTAATATCTGAAGCAATGATGGATTCCATGACTTTGCTGATAATTGGGAGAAGGCTGATTGGTCTGTAGTTGCTGGGATCTGTTTTTGCACCTTTTTTGTGCAAAGCGGTGATGTTGGCTGATTTCCAAGCAGATGGCAGATGACCTTGAGCAAAAGAGAGGGTGAAGAGAACAGAAAGAGGGAGTGAAAGAGCAGAAGAACATGATTTTGGGACCCGTGGGCTGATGCCGTCAGGACCAGTTGCAGAATCAGAGTCGAGGGTTGACAGAAACTTTTCCACCTTGTCAGGAGGAAAGGACACAGAGTCCAGGAGCAGCTGGGTACGACTGGGTACGGTGGGTACAGAGAGGGATGGGTTTGGGACACAAGATTTAGAGGCAAACACAGAGTTGAGGCATTCAGCTTTTTCACGTGCGGAGTCAGCCGTTAAGCCGTTTGAGGTGAGGGAGGGGATGGAGGGGGAACAAACACCAGAAACAGATTTGACCAGACGCCACCAGGATTTGGAAGAGGGAGACAGATAAGAGAGTTCGGTCTTGAGAATGGTGAGATATTGTTTCCTGGCTCTCCTGAGGGTGGACACACACTTGTTTCGGGCTTTGTGAAAGGAAATGAGATTTCCTTCCGTTGGATTTGCTTTCCAGGAGACGAAAGCAAGTTGTTTCAGGGCAACAGCCTCACCACAAGAATCCGTGTACCATGGACGGGAGGAAGGGTATGACAACTGAAGACGAGATGGTATAAATCTGTGCATGAGAGAGAGCAATTTACTTTGAAAGAATTCCCAGGATGAGTTGATGTCAGAGGCGGTAGAGATGGGAGACCAGTCCAGATGATTGATGGCTGCTTGAAGACCGTGCCAGTTGGCCTGAGTGAAATGCCAGACTCGTCGACGCTGAGGAGGCTCTCTGAGAATGTTCAGAGAGATGTCCACTTTGACAAGCACATGATCAGATGAGCTGATTGGAGCAGAAGAAGAGCAGCAGACATTTTCAGGGAAGTTTGTCATAACCAAATCCAGAAGAGAAGATGCTCCGTTGACTGAGATCCGGGTCGGGAAATTGACAGATTGTGTCAGTCCCAGTGAGTCGCAGAAGTCCTTTGCTGAAGAGCCATGGCTGGTGAGAGAGGTACCCACACCCAGCCAACTGGCATGGTGACAATTGAAATCACCACATATGAGGAAGAGAGAGTTGGGATGGGTAGATAGAAGTTGGTCCATATTATCAGACAGTGAGATGTAGATGGAGTCATCGCTGATTGGTGGACGGTACAACACACATATGAACAAAAGGTGGGAGCGAAGGGGAAGCCGTAGCCAAAGGTATTCCTGGAGGTGAGGTGGAGAGAGGGCAGTGGAGGGCGAGTGAGGAAGAGAGTTTTTTATAAAGATAGCAACCCCACCTCCAGGACGAGGCTCAGGTCTATCATACCGGAGGAGGGATATTCTGCAATACTCTTCTCTACAATAAACAAACTCCTCAGCCCCCTGGACACCACCACCCAGTCATTCACAGTAGACAACTGCATCTCCTTCCTTTCATTCTTCCAAAGCAAAATTGACAACATCGACAGCAGCTTAAGCACCACCGCACCCGCTCCCCCTCAAACCACCTGCCCCCCCTTATCCTGCCAACCCATGTCTCAGTTCTCCCCAGTCTCCCCTACTGACCTCTCTGAACTCCTCATAGGAATGAAAACTGCCACCTGCACTCTTGACCCCATCCCCTCCAGCTTTGTCAAGGCCTCCCTTCCTGCTCTCTCTCCACTTATCACAGCAACAATAAACTCCTCCCTGTCTACAGGCATCGTCCCACCATCCCTCAAAATTGCTGCTGTTACCCCCATTCTGAAAAAACCTGGACTCAACCCTGACACCCTAAACAACTTCAGACCCATCTCCAACCTACCCTTTCTGTCAAAAGTTTTGGAACGCGCTGTAGCCACTCAACTTAAACATCACCTCTCTGCCAATAACCTGTATGAAACATTCCAATCCGGATTCCGCTCCAACCACAGTACTGAAACTGCTCTCCTCAAAATCACCAACGACCTTCTCCTCTCCTCTGACGCTGGCAACCTCAACATTCTCATCCTCCTCGACTTCAGCGCCACCTTTGACACCATCAATCACACCATCCTCCTCACCCGACTTGAAACCACCTTTAACATTACCGGCACTGCCCTCTCTTGGATCAAATCATACCTCTCCGACAGACGCCAGTTCATCTCCATCAATAACTGCAAATCCCCCACTGCTCCCCTCCCCCAAGGTGTCCCCCAAGGTTCAGTTCTTGGCCCCCACCTCTTCATCCTGTACCTGTCCCCCCTTGGTCACTTAATCCGCCGTCATGGTCTCCAATTCCACTGCTTCGCCGATGACATCCAGCTTTTCATCTCCACCAAGTCCATCTCCACCGCCACCCACTCTATCCTGACAAACTGCATCACTGAAATAAAATCCTGGCTTCAAATCAACTTCCTCAAACTTAACTATGATAAATCTGAAATAATCATCATTGGCCCAAAAACGCTCTCCAAATCCACCCATAACTTTGCCCTCAACATCGACGGTTTCCCAGTATCCACCTCCCCTCACATCCGGAATCTTGGCATCATCTTTGACCAAACCCTCTCCTTCGACAAATACACTAAACAGATCACAAAGACAGCCTACTTTCACCTGAAAAATATCGCCCGTCTCCGTCCATCCCTCTCCTCCACGGCTGCAGAAACCCTCATCCACGCCTTCATCACCTCCCGTCTGGACTACTGCAACAGCCTCCTCTTTGGTTCACCCTCAATAATCACCAATAAACTTCAATACATTCAGAACTCCGCTGCCCATCTACTCACCCATTCCCGGACCCGTGACCACATCACCCCCGTCCTTTACAAGCTTCACTGGCTCCCCATCCCCCAGAGAATCCAGTACAAAATCCTCCTCTTGACCTACAAAGTCCTCCATAACCTGGCCCCATCCTACCTGACTGACCTCCTCTCCAGACACACTCCCACCCGCAACCTCCGCTCTGCTGGTACCAACCTCCTGACCCCCCCCCCCCCCATCCGGACCAAATTCAGATCCTGGGGGGACAGGGCCTTCTCCATCGCTGCTCCCACTCTCTGGAACTCACTACCTCACACCATCAGAGACTCCTCCTCACTCACCACATTCAAAACATCACTCAAGACCCACCTGTTCAACACTGCATTCAACATTTAACCCACAGCATTTAACCCCTGACTATCTCTTCTCCTTCTCCTTCCTTTTGCTTTGATTATTTACCTATTGATTTTAGTCTTTTTGCACTTGTTTTTTTGTACTCTGTCAAAGCGCCTTTGGGCTTCTTGAAAAGCGCTATATAAAATAAATGTATTATTATTATTATTATTATTATTATCTTTTCCACATCCTTCATGACCTTAAACATCTCCATCAGATCCCTATGCAATCCAATGTATAAACTCCTGTCTCCTTAAAATGTTCCTTGTATGTTCAAGTCCTTCCTCTTGGTAACATGCCTTGCCCCACCCCTTCCATATTATGTACATATTATTATTCATATTTCACTTGTATAAATATGCCTCTCCTCTCAGGCTAACCCCCGCTCTAGCAGGGAAAAGGGCCTTGAAATGCTTGTTGTTTGTGTTGCATCTTCTCTCACCAACCCCCTGGTTACCTACCATTAGGATCCCGGTGTGGAGGAGGTTGTGGTGCGTGCCCTTCGTGTTCGTGCTGGTGCCCAGCGTCTAGCGGCAGTGAGTTCACGTGGGGAGCAGGTAAGGAGGACCACCTTTGAGACGTTACGTCATTCCCCATCAATCAACCAACACATCCTCTCTATCTCTTTGCTGATGACTCTACTCTCTGCCTCTCCATTCCTCATCCCTCAGATCGGCAGTCTGCAGCCTCCTCACTCTCTGCAGACCTGGACAAAATCACAGACTGGGCAAACAAGTGGAACATGTCTTTCAATCCTGACAAATCTCACACTCTTACGATGTCTCTCCGAAAAGACCGACTGGACAACCCTCCCATCCACTTTCTGAATAATCCTCTCCAAGAAGTTCTGTCACTCAAGCTTTTGGGTCTCAATATCTGCCATGATCTTTCCTGGGAAAACCACATTTCAAATCTGGCCTCCAAAGCCAGTTGCCGACTAGGCATCCTCCGTCGTGCGAAGTCCTTCCTTGGCACACCTGAGCTTCTCACCACATACAAGGCTTTCATCCGCAGCTCAATGGAATACTGCTCTCCCCTCTGGGCTGGTGCTCCTGCCTCACACCTAGCTCGTCTTCACGCTGTTGAAACCAAAGCGTTCAGAATCATTGGAATCTCCCACGATGAAGCTATCTCCGAGGGCCTTTCACTCACTCACCGCAGGCAGGTTGGTGGTCTTTCCGTCTTCTACCGACTCCTCTCCGGCCTTGCTCCCCCAGCTCTTTCTGTGCTCTGTCCCCCAAATATTCCTACAGGTCGCACAAGATCTGCCTGCAACCCTCTTATGGTTAAACTGCCAAAATCAAGACTCTCGGCTCACCTTCACTCCTTAATTCCTCTTTTCTCCCGCCTCTGGAACAAACGCCCTCACTCTCTTCAATCCCACTCCTCCCTCCAGGTCTTTAAAACAGCTGTTCACCACCATCTCTTATCTCCCCCCATCCAAAACCTTGATCTTTTCTACCCCCGCTAATTTCACCCCAAAGCCACTTTTTTGAAATACAAACTTCTTTCCTGGAAGTCCTTGGTGTCCTTGTGTTTTATACTTCTCCCACCCTCCTCCCACTTCCCACGCCTCCTCCCCCCAAGCCCTCTCCCTCCTACACATCTCCCGATGTCCCTGCTCTCAAATGTTGTGTTTGTGTGCCTCCCCTTCTCTCCCCATATTGTCTACCGCTCCCTCTTTTTATATATTTTGTTTGTCTGTTTGATTTGTTTGTGTGATAAATGTTAGCTCTTTCACGAGCCTCGATTCTGTATACAAAAAAACAACAAAAAACAAAAAACAAACAAACAAAAAAAACACTAAATTTATAGTTTTAGAGGTTCACTCTCAATTTTTTTACAATACATGTCCTTAAAATTACTGTGGAAATCCTTCCCTGTCAAGTTTGAACATTGTTGAGATTGGCAAACGTGAGAGCCTCTGGGACCCACTCAGATGGCCTAATAATTATACCTCTGCATCAGGGGCGGGTTAACTGGACTTGGCCTGAGGCTAATTTTATTTTGGGGACCCTTTTCTATGATTTTTATTAACAACATATGTAATGCTTCTAAAACTCTTTTTCTTCCCATCTCACTCTCCAAAAACTCCTCTAAACTCTCCAATCTCCTTTGAAACCTCCACAATTACACCATGCGATTCAATAAACCTACTAGGTATTAGCCTAACATAAAATTTATCCTGGAATCCACACATTACACAAATAGCAAAATCCTGTTCAGATGTCGAAGATTATTCTCCTCTCAACAGTTAGTTCAACTATATAAAGGATTGATTCATCCTTGTATAGAGTACTGCCCTCACATCTGGGGAGGTTCTAGCTCCACATACTTACTGGACAGAATTGAATCCAAAGTAATCTCTCTGGCCTAGCACCCCCTGCTCTGTCTGTGCTCTGCCCCCCAAATATTCCTGCAGGACACAAGATCTGCCAGCAACCCTCTTCTGGTGAAACTGCCAAAATCAAGACTCTCTGCTCACCTTCACTCTTTCATTCCTCTTTTATCCTGCCTATGGAACAAACTCCCTCACTCTCTTCAATCCCACTCCTCCCTCCAGGTCTTTTAAACAGCTGTTCACCACCATCTCTTATCTTCCCCCATCCAAAACCTTGATCTTTTCTACCGCCGTTAAGTCACCCCAGATCCACCTTTTTGAAATACCGACTTCATTCCTGGAAGTCCTAGCAGTGTCCATGTGTTTTATACCTCTCTCACCCCCCCCACCCCTCCCCTGTTCCCTCCCCCCAAGCCCTCTCCCTCCCACAGATCTCCCAATGTCCCTGTTCTCTACCATTGTTATGCTTGTGTGCTGCCCTCTCTCTCCCCCCATCTTGTCTCCCGCTCCCTTTATTATATGTTTTATGTGTCCGTTTATGTCTCTCCATCTTGTTTTCAACCAACACATCCTAGCTACAAGCACAACAACAATAGAGAACAGGGACGTCGGTAGATCTGTGGAAGGGAGAAGGCTGGGGGAAGGGTTGCACGGTATAAAACAAGATGGACACTACTAGGAATTACAGGAATGAAGTCGGAGATTGAAAGAGGCGGATTGGAGTGTTTTAACGACGGTAGAAAAGATCAAGGTTTTGGATGGAGGATCAAGAGATGGTGGTAAACAACTGTTTTAAAGACATGGAGGAAGGAGTGGGATTGAAGAAAGTATGGAAATTTGTTACAGAGGCAGGAAAAAAGAGGTTAATTTACATCCGTATGAGGTTCATTTACATCCGTAGTTCTTCATCGTGACTAAGACAGCACCGCTTCTACGAAGGAGGGGTTGATAGTACAGACTACCACCTCCAATGTCCCCTCCTCACCCGCATATGACAATTTCTGATGTATGGGTTGTGTCCATAGAGCAGATGAAGATGAAAATGAAAGGATCACCCTGAATCTTCTTCACTCACATGGATCCCCCCAAATTAGTTTTCTTACCACTGAAATTCAGACATTCTTGCTCAAGGACATTCTTACTGGAGTCGACATAGGATCCACTCTGGTGAGAATATCCCCAACTCTAGGATGTTGATCCTACGTTGGTGATGTGGAGAACATATCGGATGGTGGAGGCCAAAACGAGGGCTGTCTTAGCTAAACCGCCATGTTGCAGGCCTTGGTTTTGACTTCAGTCATGTACAAGTGTGTTACCATACCCAGGTGACAGAGTCTTACCTTATCTTCAACATTATTAACTCTGAAGTTGCTGTTGACTTTTTTTTTTTTTTTTTTTGAAATATATATATATACAGTATGTATATATTTTTTTCCACCACTTCAGAAGTTATTTATTGGGTTCTATTTTCTTGCCCATATTATTTTTTCAAGGGGTATAGAATTGAGTTGTAGGCTTCAGTGACAAGATCTTAAATTGACCATGGTTGAAAGTGTGAGGTCATGTCAAAGCCATCAGGTCAGCCATCAGGTTTGGTATGTCAAATATGAGCAAAGGTGTTTTTTGTGAAAGTGTAGCTTCGATGCTTTCCAGAAATCAAAATGGCTCTCTACATCGGTTAGATTTCAAGATACAGTGCCTTCAGAAAGTATTCACACCCATTGACGTTTTCACATTTTGTTGTTACAGCCTGAATTGAAAATGGATTAAACTTTTTGTCACTGTCAACCTTTTTGTCAAACGTTTTTTGTCACTGATCTACACATAATACTCCATAATGAAGTGGAATTTTTTAAAATAAATTTTTACAAAACAATTCAAAATAAATACAGAAATCTCTAATTTACATAAATATTCAAGCCACTGAGTCAATACTTAATATAAGTGCAGTGATTATAGCTTTGTGTCTTCTTAGGTATGTCTGTATCAGCTTTGCACATCTGGATTTGAGGAGTTTCTCCTATTCCTCCTTGGAGATTTGCTCAAGCTCTGTCAAGTTGGATGGGGAGCGTCGGTGGACAGCAAACTGCAAGCAAGTCTTTCCACAGATTCTCAATGGGATTCAAATCTGGACTTTGGCTGGGCCACTCAATAACTTTCACGTTCTTGTACTGAAGCCATTCCAGTGTTGCTTTGGCTGTATGATTGTGGTCATTGTCCTGATGGAACGTAAATCTTCGCTGCAGTCTATGGTCTTTTGTACTCTGAAGCAGGTTCTCCTCAAGTATTTGCTTGTATTTAGCTGCATTCATTCATTGTTCCCTCAGTCCTTACAAGTATCCCAGTCCCTGCCGCTGAAAAGGATCCCCATAGTATGATGCTGCCACCACCACGTTTCACAGTAGGGATGGTGTTAGATGGGTGATGTGCTGTGCTCGGTTTCTGCCAGACGTAGCACTTTGCATTCAGGCCAAAGAGTTCAATTTTCGTCTCTTCAGACCACCGAATATTTTTGCCTCATGCTCTTGAGTCTTTCACGTGCCTTTTTTGCAAACTCCAGGTGTGCTGTCATGCGTATTTTTCTCAGGAATGACGTCCGTCTTTCCACTCCCCCAGAAAGCCTCGATTTGTGAAGTAGTGCAGAGGCTGTTGTCCTTCTGGCAGGTTCTTCCATGTCAGCCAAGGAAGTCTGTAGTTCTGTGAGATTGGCCATTGGGTTATTGGACACCTCCAAGACCAAGGTCCTTCTTGCCTGGTTGCTCAGTTTGGTCAGACAGCCAGCTCTAGGAAGAGTCTGGGTAGTTTCATATTATATCCATTTCCTAAGGAGGAGCTCATTGTGCTCTTGGGAACTTCCAAGAGGAAATTGGATGCACCTGAGCTCAATTTGGAGAGTCATAGCAAAGGGGTGAAATACATATTGACTGAAGACGTTTCAGCTTTTCATTTTTAATTATTTTGAAAAAAAATTCTGAAAAAATTCCACTTTGACATTATGGGGAATTGTGTGTCGATCAGTGACCAGAAATCTCAATTTAATCCATTTTAAATTTAGGCTGTAACACAACAAAATGTGTAAAACGTCAAGGGGTGTGAGTACTTTCTGAACGCACTGTATGCCAATTTGAAGAGGGGAGATCAAGTGTAGTGCTGGAGTCGACAACATGGTCACGATGGGTCATATATCGGGAACCACGTGATTCACTGTACTCAAATTTTGCGAGGAAGTATGTTTCAACTTTCAGCATATCAATTTGCAAGGAATTTGGAAATAGTGAGGAAATTTACGTGTTGAAATAGAAATGAATGACCGTCTCTCTTCGACAATGAGTATGTTCATGAAGTGGATATTCTGCCTTCCCCTTGCCCTGGAAAAAAGTGCTGAATGTTAAGTGGATATTTTTCTGGGAATGTTTTTCCCGAGTAATGTCAGGATGTGAACGCTACAGTAAAGATTAATTATTTATGGGGACATTTTGGTACGCTTGCCCTCTGCTGGTAAAACAAGTTGATGATCACGTGACGCTAAAAGCTGAAAATTTCAAAATTGATGGCACCACCAACTGCCAATGTCAAAAAGCAAAATAAGGCTCAGTTCCGATGTTTCAACCACCGAATGGTCTTGATCCGTGACCACTTGCTTGTTGGACCCAGACCACTCGTTGGTGCTGAACTTTGCCTGCTTGCCCGTTGTCCAGGTGAGATTGAAACTTCATTTTTACTTTTGGATCTTGCCAACTAGAGCCATCCATCCTTAACTCTGTAATAAAACTTGATTTAACTCTGTTCCAATTGTTCAGTCTTATTTAATAATTGTCTAATCTTGCAGCCAACCTCTGACTATTTTTGTTCTATCTCTAACTCAGCGATGTTTGATCACACCTGAAAACCAGCAGAAACGATGAAAGGGAAATCAAAGTCGAGGTCGAATGTTCTCCGAGGCTTGATTATCCTTTCTTTTGCAATGTGATTCGGTTGTAAACCTTGCTAAACAATTAGCTTGCAGCATATTTATTTATTATTTTGCTTTGCAGTTTACAATTGGTGTTGCAGCCTGGTGTTGGCTTAGCGGTTCGGGTGCCGGCTTGGGATCCTAGGATCCTGGGTTCGAATCCCGGTCGATCGCTGAATTAACACCAGGGGGGTTGACTCAGCCTGCCATCCTTTTGAGGTCGGCAAATTGAGTACCAGGTCACTGGTAATTCCCTGTGTGTCGCAAGAGGTGACTAATAGGGTTGGCGGCAGGAAGGGCATCCGGCCATAAAACATTGCTTCAAAAAGGGGACCACGGTGCCCAAAAAAGGCCAACCCCTGCTCTGCAGGGAAAAATGGCCTCTAAAGGTGGTTGGTTTGGTTTTTTTGCAGTTTCCAATTGGATCATCATAAAAATTTCAAGTTGTTTACATGTAGAAGTTGAGGCTCTCGGAGGAGTGAAATTAAGAGAGTGGCAGGTTGACAGATTGACAAAACAGCCGGATCACAAGAATGCACAATCATGTTACCATGTGAGAAAGAGAGCAGCAGGCAGGACTAGGGGATTGGGGGAGGGAAGGGGGTGAGGAGAGAGCGTGGGGTTGAAAGAGGAGAAGACGTCGTGAGTCGGTATACTGTGGCCTCAGCTTGTATATTTAGAAGCGATAAAATATTTTTGTTTTTCATTCCATTGAATTTGAGATAATAATCCCCACCTTTGATTGGCCTTAAAGCCTGGTGATGGCCGAGCTCCCCATATGAAAATAAATAAATAAATACATTTGAGCAATGGGAAATTGGCCAAGAGCAGGATTTGTAACATTTTGACCATAAAATTTTCTCGATTGGCATTTTGATATGAAATTTAAAGTTTCTCATGAAAATGATGCGCAGCTGGGCAAGGATAGCTTTTTTGTTTGGATCCAATTCCTTTAGGAATCAAATCCATGCAACTCGTTGGCTATTACTGTTTGTGGAATCAATGATAATGCAAGAGTGGGAATTTCTGAACCCCATTCATTCTCTAATGCTCCTTTGTAACCCTTGTTTGCTTTCTTACCTCATAGGCAGTTGCTGCGGTGGCAGTTGCACAAGCGGCTGAAGGACGTGCACGGGCCGGCCTCGCTCGTTTGGAGGCTCACAGGCAGGAATGTGTTCGAAATCTGCTGCGGTCTCGGTGAGGAACAGTAGAAACATGGTCATTGTATTAGTCCCTAATCCTTTCAGTAATTCACCGATGAAAATAAGGAACTGCCTTGCGTTCTTCTCCTGCCTGACCCCCCCCCCCCCCCTCCACCCTCCAACTTCATATTTCAACTCCCTTCATTCTATTTTATTTTTCGTTTTGACTCGCTCTAACATCAATACTCATCTATTATCTTGTCTTTCATTACCTCGCTCTATTAAACAGGGATGATGGAGTAAAAAAAGAAAAACACTTGAAGCCTTGTCCTGGTCAGGTCTCAATTTCTGGTAATGACACAGTATCCATTAGATCCCTTTGCATGGATTTGGATAATCAAATGGTCATATGGGTGGGTTATTGTGGTGGTGATGACGGTGATGGGTCGTGGCATTGTGAAATGTTTACCGGGAGGGTAAGGTGTCACGTGCTAGACAAATTGGGTTTGGAAAAGGAAGGCACGAGAGTTTAGAGTCGACTTAAAACATCTCAACTCTGCCATAATACTTCAAAAATTTTCGTTTCATGTGATAGGTTTCAAATGTCAAAAATGTTACTTTTAACTTGTCCGTCATTCAAACATGTGATGGTTCTGGATTCACAATGTTGTTTCCTTATTCTCTCACTCTCAGATATTACTGTTTCTCTAAGGTGGGCGAAGCCAAAGGAGTTGACAAAGAATGGTCAAGGTAGGTCATTAGGTCAGGGGATATATATATTCCTGTGTACATTATTTTTACTTTATTGATCATATTCATGTTGAAGTCTGGTTTAATCCTACGGTCTGAAATTGCTGACAAAGGGTGCAAGATGGCCATGTTCTGCCTGCTGGAGCTGGGAAATGAAGTCCAAGAAACGAACACATTCTTCACACACCCAGGCTGCTCTCACCTGTGTTTTTGTGGACCTCCCATCAGCTTGTGAGTCTTATGATGTTTTATCTATTTATTTATTTTGGACAGGCGAGATTATAGCTGCGTCGGTGGTGACCCATCCGGGATTGTAACCCTAGTCAATTAAACTACAAAATTAGTTATGCATTTTGTCATGCTTTCCATAATTTTCAAGCAGTGCGTGCATCCTTTCGCAATACTCCAAGACCATTTTCTGTCACATTCCGACTGTAATTTCTCCAAAAGCTGCTTAAATCAGCTCTTTCAGGTATTGAATGTTCTCTGGTTGAGTTGCATAAACCTTGCCCTTAAGAAAGCCCCACACCATGAAATCGAATGAGATGAGGTCTGGCGAACGAGAGGGGCAGGGCATATTGGGTGACAGAAAGGATGCTGGTTTTATTTTAAAAACTTCATTCTTGAATCAGATACAAGCACCACACAAATCTGTCTGACACGTTTTTTTCCTTCCTCATCTGGATCTCTACTTCTTCTTCTTCACGAAATTTTTTCCAAATCTGACAATCAGGCAAATGATTTGACCTTGGACCGTCCCTCAAAGCATGTAGCACAACTGTCCTTTGTGCTTTCAATAACCCTTCATTTCATCCTCATCGTGATATCTGTGTGACAATCAGAATTAGGGATGATGAGAAGTCAATTCTGCAGAGAATCCCATCACACCATAAACACTTCTCAGTCTGTATCCCTCATGTGTCCCACACTCCCCTCTCCGTATTGCAACCCAATAGCTGCGCATAACCCTTCCCAACCCCCCCCCCCCCCTCCCAACCATGCTACCCCGCTTCCTTTCTCCTGCCACGCATCCCCCTTCCCCCGTCCCCCACCATACGTCCTGCACCCCCTTTCCCCTACCGTGTGTCCTGCCCCCCCCCCCACCCCTAAATAGTACTCAAATAATAACAGTAATATTTATCCTGGAAACTTTTCAGATTATGGAAATGTGCACATGTTTTGTGGTCATCATGCATTTTGCCAAATATCTATATAATAATACCGTAAGGACTCGACTTTGTTATCCCTTTTACGCCGCACCCAGGTACCCGATGCCCACGGCACTAATGGATTTACCATCTACGAACCGCACTCTTTGTTTATCACGTACAGCCACACTCGAAAAATCTGAATTAGTCGACTTTGGGGCCCAAAAGCATCTGATTAACGGCGGATACGACGCCATCTTACGACGCCATCGTATTGGCGTCTGCTGGGCGAAGGCGATGCGAGCCGTCCGCTGATTGGACAGTCGAGTGGTGTGAATATGGGTGGTGTGAACCAAATGGTCTTTTTATTCCCTTGAACATTTTAAATTAGGATATATAAGGAAACGTCTTTATCGTCATTTTAATAAAGTTAAATGGAGTGACGTTTTGGAAACGTTTTTTGAAGTTTGAAGTTTTTTCGAATCGAAGTGAAGAAGTTTTTGAAGTTTTGATTTTGGAAACGTTAAATGGAGAAACAGTTTCACAGGAAGAGAATGTGATGCGATGAAGAAGAATCCATCTTTATTTTATTTTTTTGAACCACAAAAGATTGAAGCTCCACGAAGTCAAGAATGTGAAACTACGTGAATGTAATAAAATAAAAATGTACATAAACGACACAGTTCTATGAAACAGTTTCACAGGAAGAGAATGCGATGCGATGAAGAAGAATCCATCTTTTTTGATTTTTTTGAACCACAAAAGATTGAAGCTCCACGAAGTCAAGAATGTGAAACTACGTGAATGTAATAAAATTAAAATGTACATAAACGACACAGTTCTATGAAACAGTTTCACAGGAAGAGAATGCGATGCGATGAGATGCGATGAAGAAGAATCCATCTTTATTTTATTTTTTTGAACCACAAAAGATTGAAGCTCCACGAAGTCAAGAATGTGAAACTACGTGAATGTAATAAAATAAAAATGTACATAAACGACACAGTTCTATGAAACAGTTTCACAGGAAGAGAATGCGATGCGATGCGATGAAGAAGAATCCATCTTTATTTTATTTTTTTTGAACCACAAAAGATTGAAGCTCCACGAAGTCCAGAATGTGAAACTACGTGAATGTAATAAAATAAAAATATACATAAACGACACAGTTCTATGAAACAGTTTCACAGGAAGAGAATGCGATGCGATGTGATGAAGAAGAATCCATATTTATTTTATTTTTTTAAACCACAAAAGATTGAAGCTCCACGAAGTCAAGAATGTGAAACTACGTGAATGTAATAAAATAAAAATATACATAAACGACAGAGTTCTATGGAATTTTTAATCGATTCATTTTCACATGAAGAAAATGAGGCGCAAATGAAGAAGATGACTGCATCACCGGAATTCACCTCAGGTTTTTGGCGTATCTTTCAAGTTGTCGTGATTTTGTGAAAATCCTGAATATTCCTTTGGTTTTGTCGACACGTTTTGTTGAGAAGACGATCAACAAAACATTTTCCTTTTTGATTGACAGGTTACAAATGTGTTCTTGAATAGCCGAAATGTCGCGTTTTTTAATTCAAGTTGAATAGGTCTTGAGGCCTTTATTAATAATCTATATAATAATAGCGTAAGGACTCGACTTTGTTATCCCTTTTACGGCGCACCCAGTGACCCGATGCCCACGGCACTAATGGATTTACGATCTACGAACCGCGCTCTTTGTTTATCACGTACAGCCATACTCGAAAAATCTGAATTAGCCGACGTTGGGGCCCAAAAGCATCCGATTAACTGCCGATACGACGCCATCTTACGACGCCATCATATTGGCGTCTGCTGGGCGAAGGCGAAGCAAGCCGTCCGCTGATTGGACACAGGCGAAGGCGAAAGCAAGCCGTCCACTGAGTGGACAATCCAGAGCATGCATTTGTGCCGGTGTCGGCGATCGTTGTTCATATACGCACTCTTCATTCTCATCTTTCTTCCTAACTCTTACTCGGACAAGCAAATCCCCTATGCCATCCATAATGGTACACTCTATCCATACACCACATCCTCCCTTCCGTGGATGTTCCACGGGTTTCAGCTAGTACAAATGGATTGTGCAGCACTAAACAAGTTGTTGTGTCAAACCATGTATATGTAACTTTGCTCTTTCTCTTCTCCTCCTTTCCCTCACAGTTCTGATGCCCCTCCATCATTCTCTCTCCATTTGTCTTTATTCTGCTGCATTGTGCCCCCCGACTCTGTTGCAAATGGCTTTGCTGACAGGGCTAGTAGTAGGAAGGAAAAAACAATGGAGAAAACAGCAACAACAGTGGAAAACTGGGAGAACCTTCCTCCATTTGATCCAAACGTCCTGTGAGTTGTTTATGTATATGTATATGTACCTCGACTCAGTGGTGTAATTTCCTCCGCCACCGAAGGCGAATGGAGGTTATGTATTCACCCCTATTTGTCTGTCTGTCTCTGTGAGCAGGATATCTGAGTTATGGACGGATTTAGACAAGATCTGGGCCCGGTTGCTATAAGCTATCCAGTGGATAAATTGAATGCGCTGGATATGTGATTTATCCACAGGATAGGCTTATCCTGACTTCTAGCAACCAGGACCTGGTGGACACATTGGGTGTGTGACAAGGATGAAATAATTAGATTTTGGTGAAGATCCGGATTCGGATCCGGCTGGTATAATTTTTTTAGTGATTCTTCACCATTGAGAGATGGAGCCAAAAACAATATCTAGCACGATATTAAAAAAGTTATGGATGGATTGACGATTGACAATTTAGTGGATTAGTTGGGTAGGAGACAAGAACAAGGCGATTCGATTTTGGTTAAGATCCGGATGCAGATACAGCCTATCAGTGGGATACAAAATGTAAAATATTCATCCTGGCGGAGGCATGTGCTCTGCCGAGTGCCATTCTATTAAAGCGTTTGCTCTGAGTCTGGGAGGTCGGCAGTTCGAACTTCAACGGAATCGTACCAATTACTTTAAAAATGGTACGTGACATGACTTGCTTCCTTGCTTGACACTCCAGATTTAAGAGGATAGAGCATTGACAAACAATGCTGGGAAGACAATGGCAAACCACCCAGTATAACCATTGCTAAGAAACTGCTTCCGCAGCACCGACGCTCTGCCAAGATATGTACCGTATATGTACAGTACATCCAAATAAAACCAAGAAAGAGCAATCAGAGAATGCAAACCCTCGCCAGGACGTGTTCTTAGTGGTTTTTAAGGCTTTTGTGTTGAAACAAATATGGCGGCCGAACCACGTGACTGATGACGCCATCATTATTTTCTTCTCTACCAATGTATCCATAGATGACGCTCAAGAAATTTCATCTTGATCAGATGAAGTTTTGTACTTGTCGAATTATGACGTCATATTGGAGGAACCTATGACATCATCATTAATACATGTTATTCCCCATGGAGAGTCTTTACAATGAGGCATGTCTCAATTTTTTCGATGCAGTGCTTTCAGAGATAGAGGTGCAAAGTTTTTCTGTTTTTCCAAGATGGCGCCCATACCACATGACCTATGACGTTATAATTATCATTACTTTTAGAGGATTTTATAAATTCGGCCTATGTTGACCTTTTGGCGGCCTTTGTTGACCTCAAAAATACTTGCTGGTTGAATTCAGTGATCAGATATGCAAATCCTTTTAAAATTTCAAGGTAATCGGATGAAAATTGAGGATTTTAGAAATTTGCGCCTATGTTGACCTTTTGGCCTGTGTTGACCTCAAAAATACTTGGTGGTTGAATTCAGTGTTCAGATAAGCAAGTCCTTTTAAAATTTCAAGGTAATCGGATGAAAATTGAGGATTTCAGAAATTTGCGCCTATGTTGACCTTTTGGCCTATTTTGACCTAAAATGTAATTGGTGGTTGACTTCAGTGACCAGGTATGCAAATCCTTTTCAAATTTCAAGTCAATCGGATGACAATTTAGGATTTTAGAAATTTGTCAAAGTTGGTGACCTTTGGACTATGTTGACCTATTGACCTTTTTACCCTAAAAACAATGGGCTTCTTGCTTATGACCTACCCTACCATTTGATGAAGTTTTGTGAAGATCGGTTGAAAATTGTGACCTGTAGGCGACTGACATACAGACAGACAGAATAACGCACAAGACCAACCAATATACTTGAAAAATCTTCGATTTTCACAAGCAACAAACAAACGGAGTCAAATGCAATACCCTGTCCTCTGGCGAGGGTAAATATGTACCGTATATGTATATTTATCATGTGTGGTTTTTATATTTGGTGAATAAAGAAGAAATTTTTGGGTGGGAGGAAAGAGTTAGACGGAATTTTTATTTTTTATTTGTATACAAGATTGAGGCTCGTGTAAAAGCTATCACATTAAACACATATTAGCACATAAAACATAAAAAACATAAACGGACACCAGACATCATAAAGGGAGGGGGAGACAAGATGGGGAGAGAGAGGGAAGCACACAAGTACAACATTTGAGAGCAGGGACATCACAAGATCTGTGGGAGGGAGAGGGCTGGGGGGTGGGCGGGGAGGGAAGGGGTACACGGTATAAAACAAATTGACACTACTAGAAATTTTAGGAATGAAGTTGGAGATTGAAAGAAGTGGATTTGGGGTGTATTAACGGGGGTAGAAAAAAATCAAGGTTTTGGATGTGGAAGATAAGAGATGGTGGTGAACAGCTGTTTTAAATACCTGGATGGAGGAGTGGGATTGAAGAGAATGAGGGAGAAGGAAATGGCATTAGCGAAGTGCTAAGGGATAGGAGGGAAAATGATTAAAAATAGAGTTGGGGGGGGGGGGGGGTGAGTAATGGGTTGGTGTTTTCTATATTTTTAGGTATGACCAGCTTCATGGTTGACCTTGTTGATCGCCAAATGCATTATTTGGAGTCCGGCTGCTAAGTGATGTAATCGATGCGCATTGATGCATTCACACCAACAACTCATGAAAGAGAAATTTCTTGGCATCTGAGGCTCATAGATGAGCATGTACGTGGCTGCCAAAGACGTTGTGAGGAGAGGGACGATTCGGCACAGTAAATTTAGTGTGTACAAAGTGTACAAAATGAACATGGCATCACAGCAATGTGTGACAAATGCTCAGACTGTGATGCCAAACCAGCTTCCCAAAATAGCACAAAATCAATTAGTATGATGCCCCGTTTGACATTTTATACGGACACGTGGTGGTGTGCTGATATTGATGAGATTGCCGAATTTGTGTCTTGCAGCTGGATTATCATGAACCACAAAGCGCATTGTAATTGTTGAACATTGTTTGAGGTTTTTTTTCCTATCACCTAATACATTGCCTATTTTCCTATCACCTGACTTAAAATTAAACGTTTAACTGTTATAAAAAATATTTAATAAGCCTCATGAAAATGATCATGAAATATCGAAAGCATCGGCGTTATGTCTCTTCCAACAATACGGTACGGTACGTATAGGCCTTAGGCGTTATGACTCATCTTCTGACCGCTTCGGACAAATTAAGCCTAGGTTTCTTAATACAGTAGTGTATCGTTTCAGTAGCATCGTTTTCGTAATAATAATAATATAGTAAATATGACCATAACACTTTAATCCCAATGTCGTGAATGGAAAGTTAATGGGTTGAAGCGGTGTATGGTTCATGATCAGTGATGAGCGTTGTTCGGCACTAATATTAATACCCGAGGTAGTCGGGAATTAGCCTCAGTTTTTTTTAATGGTAATATCATTTTCGAAATAATGTTAACGTAACGTTAATATTATAGTAAATCTAATCATAACACTAATCCCTTCGTGGTGACTGCAAAAGTACTGGAAGTTAAAATATATCAGTTTTGTGTACATTATGTCATTACGTCTATGATGTCATTACGACGGCTGAGTCCACCGACCAACATTTGAATTTACAAGTACACCCGCTCACTACGGGAGCGGCAGGAAGGGTAATTCCTCTTTGGGGTATATAGATTACAGTCGATCTATGGTCGGGTCTCAAGAACATTGGGTGTGTGCTCATTTACCAAGGTTCTTGTGGAGAGATCGCCAAGTGGTTTTAGCATTCGAAGAAGCACGCCATTCAAAACCCTTAAGGAACGACTGGATTGGCAAGGGCTAGGTAGCTGCTTGGTAAATGAGCACACCTCCAACTCTTGTGGGGTACATAGATTAAAGTAGATCTTCGCTCAGTTCTGTAAGTAAAACTTACCTCAAGTATGTCGGGATTCCTCAAAATGTCTTTGTTTAATGTTATGAACAGCATTAACGACTGTTTAAAAAGCTAATCATACGTGTTTGTGGTTTATAATATTTTACAAGCCCGGCTACGCCGCTGTTAGACTTTTGGTCTTGTTTTTTTGTAAATACGTTGGCACTTCTTTTCAAAAACAAAATAAACTGACTCAACTGCAAACCCCACACAGAGGCCCAAAGTTCACCCTGCTTGCTCGTACATCCCTTGGCATGCAAGACGTCGGCATGAATGCAGAGAGCATTCCAGAGGCCCAGCTGATTGCCTGTAAGTCAGTCCCAATGCATTGTTTTGCTTTTTGTTATCACCTGAAGAGCCCGATTGCTTTTAACCACAGTTGGTGATCATCATTAATTTTGCATACAGTGGAGAACTCTCAGCAGTTTCCTTTACCTGAAAGAATTACCTGCCATTTATCTACTGTGCCGACCTGCCTCACACACCCGGCAATCGCTGGTTACCTGGAGATGCAGGTGAGCTTGGTAACCTGACACTGTTGATGGGTTGTTTCATGGCGTCCGAGGTGGGATGGTGTGGTGACAAGCGTTGGGTGGAGAGTATGTCGGAGGAAGGTTGGTTTTATTTTTAATTTGTTTGTTTCTTTGTAGGAAAAGCAAAGCGGTTTCCACGTCTGGACTCAAGTCTACTGTTTACTACAAGGAGGGCGATTTCTCGTCTACTTTTCTCCCACTGAGCAGGCAGCTCAAGTTCCTCCAATTATTGTCTTGCTTATCTCATTGGTAATTCTCTACCCCATCTCCCCTCCACAACCCCTCCCCCCCAACGACTCTAAGGCTTACCTTCTCTTTATTGCACTTGCATTTCCCCTCACCACCAAAACACCACATTGGTATGCATTACTCTTCACATTCCTTGTGCACATATGACCAGGCTCCATTTCACAGGATTTCCAAATTATTCCTTTGGCCAGACATATCACTCGACGTCCACACTGTTTCCGTTTGTTTGAAAGAGGCCTCGTGAGTAAGAAAACTGCACTTGAAGGTGGTGATACCTTGGAACATTCCTTGACCCTGGCTGCGGATTCTGACCGTGACCTCTTGCAATGGAAAGAGGCCTTTAAGCAGCATCTCTTTGATATGGGTAAGGCCTTATACATTGGGATATTGTGGAGCTTTGAAGTTGTATCCATTGTGATTTTAACCACCAAGCGTTGTCCCACTATCGTTCCCAGACAGTTGGGCAGTGCCCACCCCTTGCTCTGCCTCAACTGATAATGTACCCCCAACCAAGCCGCCACGATTGGGGCAAGGTAAGCTGGATATAGGCGTGTGATAGATTAGGGGGAATGGGGGAATATATTGGCATGGGAATTACAACTCTTCAGGGCTTCATTACAGAGCTTAGACCTCTTGTTTGTTTTGAAAATCACTATAATTGTGTAAAATATTTTTTAATATTTGCTTGTATATGCAAAGCTTTTTGTGTTTCGTTAGTTATGGACATGGGAAAGGTGGGGTTCAGGGGGCACCGGTTCTGTATACGAGTCTTCATACACATACGTATATACTTCTCCTTTTGCTTTCTTTTTTGTGCCTCCTTTTTATTTTTCTTGCTCTAGGCCCAACTCCACAGGCTGGATTGGCCTATCAAATCCTGCTACATCTGCCCACAGCCACAGAACCATCATCTTCACCTTCTTGGGCACCTATCTTTTCAGACTTGCATACAAAGGTCGTGAGCAATGAAGGAGAAAGGTTACAGAACAAACGTTTGTAAACCCAGTATCACGCACCTCCCAACGCTACCCCCCTTCGTTTCTCTCCCGCCGTACCCACTTTGTTTTGCTCTGCCAGAAAGCTAAAAACAAAACCTTGAATGTAACCTTTAAGAAAAATGACTTTGACTAATTAAGTATGCATCATATTGAATTTTTATTTTGTTTAATCTTATTTTATCAAGCATGATCTACTAAAATTGAGGCTATTGGGCCCATTGCGCAGGCCTGATGGGCCTATTTGGCTCTTCCTGTGCTGAAGTTCTTTGTGAGGGAACCCCTATTATTATTATTATTATTATTATTATTATTATTATTATTATTATCTTTACTGAGATGCTGTAAAACTGACTGGTTTTGAGCATAACCATGGGGATTGCAATTTCGTAACGTTGTAGCTCAGATTTTATTTCTGACTACTGTTTACTTTTGACTGATGGACCAAGCTGTCACTGTACCTCGTACAAACCACTCGACTGCATGGACATTCCTTAATGTACAGGTAGTGGCCAAAATTAAATGGAAACACCTGGGTAAATGAGGGACACCAAGTATATTGAAAGCATCGGTGCCCACACAGGTGTGGCCCATGTGTTAATTAAACAAATAACATCCCGGTATGGTTAGGGTCATGTATAAAAATGCTGCACAGGCCTGGTTGCTTATAATTATGGCTAGCATGGCTGCAAGATGAGTCTTCCATGACTTTGAAGGGAGAAGTGATTGTTGGGGTGCGTTTGGGATTGTTGGGGAGCGCTTCAGTGACAAAAACAGTTTAACTTGCTGATGTTTCATGAGCAACGGTGTCTAAAGTGAGGTCGGCATTGATCTCTGAGGGAAAGACATCATCAACAAAGGACAACAGTGGGCGGAAACACATACTGCTAGGATCGTGATATCCATGCATTCATTTGAAAAGCAAGGAAAAGCAGGTGAGCAACTGCAGATCAATTAACTGTAAATTTCAACCCAGGACGAGCAGCCAGTTCCATGAAAAACGCTCCGCCGAAAGCTCCACAGAGTGGGATACCATAGTCAGGTTGCAGTGCACAAACTGCTCATCACACCTGGCAATGCACGTTCGCAACTCAATTGGTGCAAAGAGCACAGGTAATGGATTACCGAGCAGTGGAGAAATGTGATGTGGTCAGATGAATGATCCTTCACCATGTTCTCGACAAACGGACGAGTGCACGTGTGGAATCAACCTAAAGAACTCTACAACCCTGAGTGTTTGGTTCCAACAGTGAAGGGTTCTGGTGGTTCGGCACTCTTGTGGGGTAAATTATCCTGGCATGGTTTGGGTGCAGTCATTCCTTCAGAAGTCGGGTCAATGCCAATCACTACTTAGTGGTGCTGTGTGATCATCTTCACCCCATGTTGCAGCATTTCCTTCCTGCTGAGAGAGGTGTCTTCCAGGATGGCAATGCCCTCATCCACATAGCACGTGTGGTCACCCAATGGTTTGATGAGCATGACACTGAGGTTATCCACATGTCATGGCCTCCTCGGTCACCAGATCTGAACCCAATCGAGTATGTATGGGATATTGTGGAACAACCAACGCCCGAGACCGCGTTTTCCACCTCCGTCAAACAGGTGTGAGTTGATTGACTTTCTCGTGGAAGAATGGTGTCGCATCCCTCCAGCAGAATTCCAGACGCTGGCGGACTTTATACCACAGCGCATACAGGCCGTACTGGCCACACGTGGTGGCCCAACGCCCTGTTAAGTGGCTTTACATTGGTGTTTCCATTTTTTGTCCACTACCTGTATCTGTATTTCACTTGCTCATATTCACCAATTTTAATCAACTTTATATTTTTATACTGTATAAAAGACAAGGATATTTTATTTCTTACAGCTGTTCATAATCACTCCAAACAATATTGTTGTTTTTTATTAAATAAGTTTTATACAAAATGACTCTTGTCTCCTATTGTTTGTCATTGTCATCTTTCTTTCACATCCAAAATATCTGTGGTTAAAATTGATGGATTTCCATACTATAAAAGGCACTGTGTGAAGGCCGTTCTACTCATTGGTTGGACAGTTTGACTGACTCTACCCACAATTTGAACTTCAAAAATTATATGGTCGCCATGTTGGTACTTACTGCTATGCAAAGGCAAATACATATTCAAAGCAGTCATATTCACAATTGTCATACCATCCCTATAAGTTTTCCCTTCAGTGTAAAAGACTAAAGCGATAGTTAAAAGGATTTTGAGCTGATAGGCGTCATGGGTCTTGTGAAGATACAGTAGAGCTCAGTGGTCTGTTTACCAAATATAACTTGTACACCACCCAAATAAGTCTATACACCACTTAAATAACTGTCGCATTCTCTCAAGCAAGGTTTTTTTTTAATCACAGAGGCTCTGTGGGTGCTTGCTATTATTTCCAACTATTTTCTCTTAAACGACTCCACCAAAGACCATAAAACCCACCTTTTTGTTCGAAGACTTGTGGGAAACTCACGACATTGTAAAATAAAACATCCATCATTATTGACTTTTACAATGTGTATATAACTATATATGTATGCATCAGGAAGACGATAATTGGTTTAAGGTCGCTTATTGGCACAAATAGCCTGCTCATGGTCACTTGAGAGTTGCAATGCCACGGGGTTGCCGCATATCTTGTGGGATTGTGAGTTGAACAGGCAACTGACAGGTTTTTGTAAAGTAGGTGATAGCATGATAGGAGAGGTGAAATCGTTAAATATTCCACTGTTTTTTTTGAAGCAAAACCATTTGCTTTTATGAGCAGGAGGAGAGGAGCACAGAGTTGAGGTTGGAGGAGCGAAACATATTGCTTTTGAGGTCAAAAGGTCAAGATCACGTAAAATCAACAATTCTTCAATTATTATTATTTATTTTTTTCTTCTGTTTTCGTTATGTTTAGCATACGGAAGAAATCTGAATACAAAGCGGACGTGGAGGGGCTTTGCATGTTCAGATTCTTTCTAGTTACTATTGAGGACCTAACGGTGATTCCAAAGTTTGAGGAGCAGGCTTTTTGTTCGTCACTGGCACTATCGTGTTTCTTCAAGATTCTGGACAAGCTAGACCAGACTAAATCACAAGGACAAGATAATATCCACATCAGATGGCTGAAAGAAATGCAGCATTACATTGGCACTCCACCATTGGAAGTATTATCTAATGATTTCCTTGCAACTGGAGATTCCAACCTCTTGGAAGAAGACTCTTCAGGAAATGCAAGAAGAACGACATGACCCTAACAACTACAGACCAGTGACCCTCACCAGTGTGACCAGCAAGGTGATGGAAACCCTGTTAAGGAATGAGATTAAGAATCATATGGAAACAGACTAACTAACTAGATGGTATTCATAGAATAGTTACCCTGCGCAGTTAACTTGTTGCGAGCCAACTCTTCTGTTTTTGAACATTTTTTTTCTTTGATCCAATATGGCTGCCAGACCACGTGAGCGATTACATCATAAATTTACATTCTCGAATATAATTGTTGCATAGATCACGCTCAATACATTTCAAACTGATCAGACTAAGCGTTGTCCCTGTCGAATTATGACGTCATAATTATGACACCAATGACGTCATCGTTAACACCTATTCCCCATATGAAGTTCTTTACAATGAGCCATGTTTTAATTTTTTCCATGAATCGATTTCGAAGATATAGAGGTGCAACATTTTTTGTTTTTTTTTCCCAGGTGGCGCCTGTACCACATGACCTATGACGTCATGATTATCACTAAAACATTCTAAAGGAGGAGGCGCTCTGGTGAAAATTTCGTGTCCATCAGACCAACAGTTGCTGAATTTTTGGTTCACGAGTTATCAAACAGAGTGACCACTATTTTTGTCATGGGTGTGTGTCTATCTGTCCACAGCATAACTACCCGATGATATCATCCGATCTTGATGAAACTTGGGTGGGAGGTTGACATCATGATCTAGTTGTGTCCTGCCTAGAGTGGGCGTATTGCGCCCATTGTGGGCGGAGCCACGCCCGAAAAAGATGTCTTTTTAGAGGGTAATCGAGTTCAAGCTACATCTTCTCCGAGGGAGTTGGTGGAATCTGACAGGGGTTTCGATATCTGGTTAGGCCAATGTCATGTGTCTAGCCCCAAGGAGCTCGATTTTTCATTTTCGCCCCAAGGTCAAGGTCACAAGGTCACAACATTTAGAAAAGTCGATTTTTGATGGTTTTATTACGTTGTTCGCTTCCTGATAGGGTGAAATGTCGTACATGATCTTATGTTATCACATACATCATGAAATACAAGTTTTCCATCAAATTTCAGAATCTTCGACCTTTGACCTCTGAAGGTCACAAAGGTGAAATTTTCAAAGTTGTCGGAATCTAACCGAATTTTCGGTATTGTGTAGCTAACTAACCTCATAACATTGCTCATTGAGCATTGTCATTGAATACCGCTCGCTCGTGAACCATCGTCGTCTCCTGACTTGTTTTAAATTATGATCGGACAGATAAGTGTTGTATTTGTCGAATTATGACGTCATAACGAAGGCACCGATGACATAATCATTAACATATCTTATTCCTCATGGGGAGTAGTTGACAATGAGGCAGGTCTCAATTTTTTTCATGGAGCGGTTTCAGAGATATAGAGGTGTGAAATTTTTCCAAGATGGGGCCTGTACCACGTGACCCATGACGTCATAATCATTAAAATATTCTACAGGAGGAGGCTCTCCTATGGTGAAAATTTCATGTCTCAATTGGACCAACGGTTGCTGAGAAAATGAATTTTTAAAATGCAGACACAGCACACAGCACACGTACGCAACTGAATGCTTAACCTTGAATTTCGCTTCGCGAGTGCAGGGTAATTAGCCAACACCATCATGGTTTCAAAGAAAGCCGATCCTGACCATCACAGCTGCTATAAATCATCGAAGATTGGACAAGCAGCCCCGACAACGATACCAATTTAACTGTATCTACTAGACTAGACGGATTTATGGAAAAAGGCCATGTGTAAGCTTCTTGGTGCGTTTTTGGGTAAAAGTTGGGAACCTCACTTTTTAACATAAATAGGGTATGCTGAATTTGATTAACCCGGTTCCCAAGCCGAATTTTGAGGGTTTTTTTTTTGAGTTTTGAATAGACTGCTGAAGAACTTGGCATTGGTGAACTCACAGAGGAGACAATCATATCTGCAGAAGCGTTCATCTGCAGAATATATAATGTACACAGAACAATCTCTGTTGATTCAGCATGACATATGTTGTTCTCCAAGACTGGTAAACCAGAAGCAATGTCACCCCCCCCCCCCCAAAGCCCTCTCCCTCCCACAGATCTCTCGATGTCCCTGCTCTCAGATGTTGTGTTTGTGTTCCTCCCCCTCTCGCCCCATCTTGTCTACCGCTCCCCATGTTAGATGTTTTATGTGTCGGTTTGTATTTCTGTGTGATTAATGTTAGCTCTTTCACGAGCCTCGATCTTGTATACAAAAAACAAAAAACAAACAAACAAAAAAAACGACAAGTGATGCTCTTCATTTCCATTTGATGCGAGTACACTATCAAGCCATTGTATGGATAAATGCTCATTGTGCCAAACCTAACCTTCCTGCACCTGTGGAAATGGGATGGAAACGTGGTGATTCAGGACTAGAGCCTATTCTGATGTCACTGAGTCCAATCCCAGAAATTTGCCTCGAGATGATTTGTTGTGCATGCCAGAAGCAATGCAATACTGGACACTGCAAATGTCGCTATTCAGAGTTGAGGTGCACATCAATGTGTACCTGTCAGCAACAGAGTGACAATCAGACCTCTTGTATGAACTTGATGTAGTTTGGCAAAACAACATGTGTGACATTCCTGAATGTTTGTGCCTCATGGCCATGTATACTTAATTTTAGAATAAATGGTTGTATGAAACATTGTCTTATTAAAACCATTTCCCATTTTATAGTGTCCAATTTCAATATCAGTTTGAATGTCTCTTTCAATATGTCACCAACCAGATTATAGACAAAACGGATTTATGAAAAAAGGCCACGTGTAAGCTTTGAGGTGCATTTTGGGGTCAAAGTTGTAAAGTTAAAGTAAAAGAGCTGCATGTATATACATGATATATAAATGCTTGTTCAAAGAAATTGTCCAAAAATGGCAATTTGGCGGCCATTTTGTTTATGCTAATTAGAAGGTCAAAAACGCAAAATTCGGCTTGGGAACCGGGTTACTCGAATTCAGCATACCCTAATTATGTTAAAAAGTGAGGTTCCCAACTTTTACCCAAAAATGCACATAACATTCACATTTCTCAGAAATCCGTCTAGTCTATACCATGACTATCGAAAACCTTTGAGAGGGTACAACAGGAAAGACTGCTGAGATAGCTATACTCGTATGGTATCGGAGACAATGTCCTTAACATGATTTGATATTTCCTCACTGAGCAGAAACAATTGATTGTAAATTAATGGAGTATCCTCAGGCCTTAAATGTGTCACTAATTGAATCACACAAGGCACTGTTCTAGGCCCAGCACTCTTCATAATTTTCATTATGACATACTGGAAGTAATCTCTATCACTACAAATGCAAAACTGTTTGCTGATGATACAAGTTTCAGAACAAGTCGATAACAATCCGGATTCAAACTCTCCAAGATTCACACGAGTATCACCTGTATGTGATACTCTGGCAACTTCTGTTCACCGACAACAAATTAATGTAAGTACAGTGCCTTCAAAAAGTATTCACACCCCTTGACTTGTTTCATATTTGGATGTGTTACAGCTTGAATTTAAAATGGATTAAAGCAAGATTATTTTTTTTGCCACTGATCTACACATAATACCCCATAATGTCAGTGGAAATTTTTTTCTTCAAAATCTTTACAAAATAATTAAAAAAGGAAATGCAGAAATATCTAATTTACATAAGTATTCAACCCCATGAGTCAATACTTCATATAAACACCTTTGGCAGTGATTACAGCTTCGAGTCTTCTTGGGTATGTCTGTCAGCTTTGCACATCTGGGTTTGGGGAGTTTCTCCCATTCTTCCTTGCAGATTTGCTCCAGTTCTGTCAAGTTGGATGGGGAGTGTTGGTGAACAGCAATCTTCAAGTCTTTCCACAGATTCTCAATGTGATTCAAGTCTGCGCTTTGGCTGGGCCAGTGGGCCACTCAAGGACGTTTGCATTCTTGTTCTGAAGCCATTCCAGTGTTGCTTTGGCTGTATGCTTGTGGTCATGGTCCTGTTGGAACATACGGTAAATATTCGCCACAGTCTAAGGTATTTTTACGTTTGTGGTGGGTAGATGAAAGAATACCATATGAGAGGTAGCACTGTATAATTACTAGCATGGACCATGTGACGCCTAGGAGAAATCTTGATGTAATAAGTAGGGAGACTGTAGCTTAAGGTCGTTTAAATGTTCACCACACGAGGGGTGGTGCAGTGCTAATTAGCTATAGGGTTTAAGGCTAGTTTTCCCCAGTGCGTGCTTTCCCTCTGTAACTTTCCCTTTACGTTTTGCTGCCATGGCCGGCCATGAAAGCCACCTTTAAATTACATTTACCGCCAGCAAAAAGCCAGGCAGGTTCCCAGGCTAAGCCCCACCCCCACAATGGACCTAATAGGGGAAAGCCCCACCCACGAGAGGCGGAGAATAGGGGGCAGTCGGAATGCCGGAAGGCCATACCCCGAAGGATGTGATTGGACCGAGAACGGGGCGGGGCAAACTGGGAGGGAAACGAGAGGGAAACAGAGAGAGGAAGAAGAGGAGTCGGTCTCTCTCTCTGCTAGGACAAGAAGGCTGCACCATCTTGGGGTTTTTTCAGATCGTGTGCTGGACGGAGTTGGGCGTGCTTTTGTGGCACTCGAGGAGCGATAAAGGCGCCGGTTTGTGGGGCTCTTGGCAACTTGGGCGCTCAGGTGCGGGGAGCGTTGGACTTGGCCACCACTGCCGACCACATCAAATGAACTCATTGGGACAAGCTATGTGCTGGCACTAAAAAGGGACATTTTATTTTATTTTACATTCTTCTATGTGTCTGTATTTGAGACTGTGTGGAGGGTCCCTCGAAGTAGAGTTTTAGTTTACCTCACATTTCATTTTTCCGTGATTTATTTTCATTAAATTATTTGATCGTTGAATTTACTGTCTTGTTTGCATGTTTTTTGGGTTCGGGAATAAACTCGTGTATTTTTTTCGTTCAGATAAACACCTCACATTTCTTCCTTCCCATGCGCGTGTAAATTAACCGCCATATATTCGGCTTCTCGCCTCAGGAGTTAAAGCTGGTTCGGTTATCCGTCAGCAGGCGGTCTTAATCGCCGGTGACGCAACAGTATTTTGCACCCTCAAGCAGGTTCTCCTCAAGGATTTGCCTGTATTTGGCTCCATTCATTGTTCCCTCTATCCTTACAAGTCTCCCAGTCCCTGCTGCTGAAAAGCATTCCCATAGCATGATGAAGGAAGCAATGGATAGCTGGAGCTGAAGTGTTACGTAGAAGAGAAAGTGGAGTTGGTGGAGATCATGGAGGAAGAGGCGTGGACTGCATTGCAGAGGATGAAGAGTGTACAAATATGATCATTGCAGCAGAAGTTGGAGTCAGTTGGACGAAGATGTTGTTGAATGTATTATGACAGAGGATTCAATTTCGGAGGAGTGGTGGACAGGGCTAAATGTGCCGATATGGAAGGGGGAGGGCGATGTTCAAGATCCGGGGAAGCACAGGGGCATTACGCTCCTGATTCATGTCATAAGGGTGCTGGATGTGAGGATAAATAAGAGTGTAGAGAAAGAGATCGGAGAAGACCAGCAGGGGTTTAGAAAGTGTAGGGGAACGACAGATAGGATGTTCGTGCTGATACAGCTGGTGGAGAAGAGGTTGGAGGTGCAAGGTAAAATGATTATTGGGATTTGTGGACCCGGAGAAGGCCTACGACATTGTCCCGAGAGAGATGGTGATTGTGACACTGAAGGAAGCGCTCTCAGCCCACTCATGTTTATCATAATGATGGAGCTGGTAAGCAGGAAGATAAACATGAAATATATTCTGGGGAGGATATTGTCTGCGGACGATCTGGCTGTTGTGGTGGAGAGTGGGCGGGAGATGGAGGAAGTACTGGGGGAGTGGAAGGAGGCATTTGAGAAACATGGGCTGAAAATGAGCATGGAGAAGATGGAGGTGATGTGGGTTGGGCAACAGAGAAAGGAAATGAATATCAGGTTGGGGTGAGGGGGGGAGGGGATCAGACAAGGAAATAGGTTTGAGTATCTGGGAGGAACAGTGACCAGGGATGGTAAGTCTGAGGCAGAGGTGCGGACGTGGAGGAATATAGTGGCCAAGGCAGGAAGAAGTTTGGTGCCATTGGGCCTCATACCTGTATGAAGGAAAGAGGAGGAAAAGGAGAAAAAAAAATGGTAGCCGGGTGCAAGTGCAAATCGTGCCACCAACCTCCTAGAAATCCTAACCCAACTGCAGGAACATATCCACGGACACAATCGGGTACCAGATATAAACAGGATCAGATGGCCGTTGACTCACTAGGAGCTCCTTCGCCCTTTGCCAGGTCTTGTTATTAATCCGACCAGGTGTCCATATCCATCCAGTACCCTCCTCACCAGAAAACGGGCTGGTGGAGGACACCCGACCATGAAACAGGTCAGTACAGGTTTACATGATACCTGCAGCAAGTCACAGATATGATCTTGCCTGACCAGGCAATAAGGTCACCAAGCAACAGCCCATCCATTAATGTATTTGGTGGTTCGTATGTAGCCAATGGCTCCATTATTGCTGGGAACACGACTGTACCACTGATACGGTGCCCGTTACTAGTAAGCTGGAACTCATTTTGCCGACCTCAGAAGGATGAAAGGCTGAGACAACCCACCCGGTGTTAATTCAACATCACGACAGGGGCTCAAACTCAAGACCCGAAGGTCTCAAGCCAGCCAAGTTGACCATTAAATTAACACCAAGCCTCCAATAATGTCTTTAAGAAGACAAGACTCGAATGTCATTGGAATCATAAATATTCCAGATTTGACCAGTACCGGTGCATGCGCACATGTACTATGCAGATCTGGTGAATGCATCAGAGGATGCAGAGGACCAAATTAGCTCGATATGCTTAACGCCCATATTCAGGGTATGTTACGTCATCGTACGGCACATGGTGACGGGTGTCCGATCGAGCGGCATCGATAAAAACATGTTCAATGGATTTCGATATTTTTAACCTTGTGTTTCAATGCACGTATTAATCACGCACGATGCACACACTTTGATTTATAAATTAATCCTATATACTAATTCACCCAAACGAATTAAGTGGATGGACGCAATAATGGCGGGCGAGTAAATGATCGGAATAGCAACTCTCATTTTTAATTAGAATCTTGTGTTTGTGTCGATTTTTTAATAGTTGCAGACTTCCATAACGTGATATTCTTACTTGAAAAATTCCTTCACGACATTATTGACAAAAAAAACCATTTTGGATGCGACGTCATGACGTCATGCCGTTGTGCGGTCATCGAGAGAGTACGCGGGTTTTGTTTGGTTGTTTGAGCAGTGAAGTTTCGAGATGGTGAGTTAGATCAACACTGAGCGTGTCGGACTGAGCCTTGAACATCGACAAGTTCGAGCATGTGTTCGACAAACAAAATCGGACAATAATCACCATGTACGTGCTCGTATGGCTCTGTTTGTCCGCGGCTTTGTCCGTGATCTCGTCCGTGGACGCGGCGCTGTCTGCCTGTCCTGCTTCTCGCTGCGTCTGCGGCTCGGACAGGACCGGCCTCAGGGTCTCCTGTTCGGACAAAGCCTTGGACAGCGTCCCGAATCCTGCGGATATTCCGACAGACACCGTCACTCTGTGAGTATCTTTACGCGTCTTTCTTTGTGTATAAGCAAGGAGATTTGCTGATGTAGACGAGCCTTGCACTTGCAGCTTTTGCTTGCTCAAATATAAAGTTCAACTTGTCAAAAAGTTTCAAAAAGGTTTTGCTGTTGCTATTCGGAGGCAATCATTCATTCTATTATTCATTCATCATTCATTCATTCTTGGTGCACAAGCACCACCAGCACCAAGTCCAAGTTCAGTCTTTTGCTTCACTTGCTGAAACTTTGATGAGACAGTCCAACGGGAATAGCCCCTCCCACTTATATTATGACCCCGCCCACTTTTCACTTTACTTTGCTCCACCCCACCCGTTTACATCCTCCATCACACCTATTGTAACCGAATAAACGGTAATAAAGTTTAACCTCATCCAGCAGATGAGTCCAAATATGTATTTGCAGCTATTAATTAACTGATATAATCAAGCACCATTTATTAGTTGGAGTTGCTTTCATTTGAAAAGATTAGCTAGAACTAGACAGACATGAAAACTCACCTTTCGATGAATCCTCACCTCGTGTCTTGAAGATTTGAGATATTCGTGCTCTCACCCTGCCACTCCGAAAGGATCGTTATACGAGCGCAGCTTTCTATTTCCATGGTCAGCTGTCGGAAGAGGTTCAATCATTGAACTTAAAGGTGTCACCTTAATTTATGACCTCTCCCAGTTCAACCACATCACAGAGCTGGCTTCCAAAGAAAGCCGTGGACTGGAAATCCTTTCTCATGCACACAAGCCGAAGATTGGGAATCCTTCCTCATCCCCACAAGCTGTAGACTGGGAATCCTTCCTCATTCCCACAAGCTGTAGACTGGGAATCCTTCCTCATTCCCACAAGCCGTAGACCGGGAATCCTTCCTCATTCCCACAAGCTGTAGACTGGGAATCCTTCCTCATTCCCACAAGCTGTAGACCGGGAATCCTTCCTCATTCCCACAAGCTGTAGACCAGGAATCCTTCCTCATTCCCACAAGCTGTAGACCGGGAATCCTTCCTCATTCGCGCAAGCCGTAGATTGGGAATCCTTCCTCATTCACTCAAGCCGTAGACTGGAAATCCTTCCTCGTTCACGTCGTACACTGGAAATCCTTCCTCGTTCACGTCGTAGACTGGAAATCGTTCCTCGTTCCTCGCCGTAGACTGGGAATCCTTCCTCATTCACGTAAGCCGTAGATGGGAATCCTTCCTCATTCACACAAGCCGCAGACTGGGAATCCTGCATTCCCACAAGCTGTAGACTGGGAACCCTTCCTTATTCACACCAGCTCTTGACTCTGAATCCTTCCTCATTCCCACAAGCCATAGACTGGGAATACTTCCTCAATCAATGTCATCACTTGAAAAGTCAGAATTGCTCAGCCTACAAGGCCTTTGTCTATAGCTCAATGGAGTAGTGCTTTCCACTATGGGCCCATGGGTTGGCATACCAGCAACGGAACGCATGCTCCAATCCTACTCAGCAATTCCAGAACGCACGCATTCTTCCAATAACCTCCTCCAGGTTAAACTCTCTAAGTCCAGGCTTTCTTTAGTCTTTTGTTCCACTTTTTTCCCGTTTGTGAAACTGATTATTTTCAACCTTACTTTTCCCTCCAGTACTTCAAGCAGGTGGTGCATTATCATCTCATGTCACCCCTCATCCTTACCTGAAATCTTTATTTCCCTCATTAACTCATATAACCACAACCTTCTTACTTCCAGGTTGCTGTATTTTCTCTCCCTCCTCCCCCACCCCCTTTCTCTCTTCTTCCTGATCGGCCATTCCCTCGCTAGTGTCCCAACTGTTATCCACTGCCCGGTTCATTGCTTTTTACCTCCGCCACCAAAGATAGACCGAGGTTATGTTTTCACCCCTGTCTGTCTGTGTATGTTTGTCTGTGAGCAGGATATCTCAAAAAGTTGTGGACAAACCTGGACGAAATTTGGTTGACAGTTTGGGTGTGTGACAAAGACCAAATTATTGCATTTTGGTGAAGATCTGGATCCGGATCCGAGAATTTATTTGAAAAATTTAAAGTGATTCTTCACCATTGAGTGATAGGCCAAAAACAATATGTAGCATGATATCTCAAAACGTTGTTGATGGATTCAGACAAAACTTGAGGACAGGTTGGGAGTGTGACAAGGAGAATTGATTCGATTTTGGAGAAGCTCCAGATGTGGATACAAGAATGTTTTAAAAATTCACAAGTGATTCTTCACCATTGAGGGATATGGGAAAAACGATATTTCGCAGGATATTTCAAAACATTGGGGACGAGTTGTGACAAAACTTGGTGGATGAGTTGGTTAGGTGATAAGAACAAGCCGATTAGATTTAGGTTCAGGTCCAGATCCAGATCCGGCCTATCAGTGGGATACAAACCGTAAACTATTCAGGCTTGTGGAGGTATGCGGTCTAACGAGTGCCGAGTGCCATTCTAGTTATTTATTTATTTTCATTTAAAATAGGACAGATGATTTTGGAACACTCTGTATATATTTTAGCCTCTGAATCTTGTCTTCCAATTTCTCCCCCTGATAGAGTGTAGAGGAAAAGCGAGAACAACAACAAGAACAACAACAGGCATTTTAAGGCCATTTTCCCTGCAAGAGCAGATTTAGCCTTGTGGGTCCCCATGACAATCTTCTCCATTTTGCCCTATTTTCTACATCTCCCCTTGTTAACCCCCTTGCCCGCATTTCTTCTTCCACCACCTTTAGTCAAGTCTTTCTCGGTCTTCCCCGTCCTCTACTTCCTTCTACATTCATTTCCATCACTCTTCTCAACCAGTCACTTTCATCCTTCCTCAACACATGACCAAACCATCTCAACTTGTTTCTCTTCACCCGATCGAATGCTTTATCCAGATCAACAATCCCAAGGAACAACTTCTTTCTCTTCTCCATGTACTTCTCCTGCAACTGCCTCACAATAAAGAGCGCATCTGTCGTTCCTCTTCCTGGCATAAATCCAAACTGCATTTCATCGCTCTTCACTTTCTTCCTTATCCTCTTCTCCAACACCCTTTTCAATACCTTCACTCCATGCTCCAATAACTTTATCGCTCGATACGAGCCACAGTCCAGAGGGTCACCTTTCCCCTTGTATAGAGGGACGAGGGTACTCAGTTCCCAATCCACTGGAATGTGGCCTTCTTTCACCACCAGATTGCAGATCTCTGTCATTCTCTTCACACCCCAACTTCCCGCTTCCTTCAACATCTCCCACAACTCCCGTCGGCCCTCCTGCTTTTCTACTCTTCATTGCTTTTATCGCTTCCTCAACTTTACTCTCAGTTATCTTCTCTGCCGATCCTAAAACTGGGTTACTCTCTATGTTGCCGTTCCATTCATTCTCTGCATTCAACAGCATTTCCATATATCTCTTCCATCTTCCTTTAATTCCATCTGGGTCCACAACGATTTGTCCCACTTTATCCTTCAAGCAACTCACCCCCATCACATCACACCTCTCTTTTGCTATCTGCTTTGCAATCCTGAATACCGCTCTCTGACCCTCTTCCGAATCCAAGCGTTCTCCGAACATTTTCCTACATGCCTCCTGCGCCTTTGCTACCTCTTTCTTTGCAGCCTTCTTGGCTGCCTTATAACTTTCATGCTCTGCACTCTTCTGCCCCCGTACCCTTCGCCTTCTGCCACTCCTTGAACTTCTTCCTCTTCTCGTCAATCCTCTTTCCAACTTCATCATCCCACCACCATGTTTCCGAGTGCCTCGGTGGTCCTTTAGTCCATCCACATACCTCACCAACGGCTCCCAACAGACTACCTTTCATTGACTTCCAACCACTTTCAAGCTCAACCACATCATCCTCTACCCTACTCAGCCTCTCTTTTAATGCCTCCCTCACTGTCGCCTCTTTCAACCTCCACACCTTGATTCTCGGTTGGTACTTCACCCGCCGAGCTCTTCTCGCACCTTTCACCCTTATGTCACAGACAACCAAGTGGTGCTGTAAAACAGCCTCCTTCCCCGGGATCACCTTTGTGTCCCAGAGGTGCCCCCTATCTCGCCTACGCACCATCAGGTAGTCAACGGATGTCGTCGACCCACCTGACGTGTATGTAGCAAGCTTATTATCCGCTTTCTGGAACTGAATATTACAAATCAACAAATCAGTGCCATCAACAAACTCCAAAATCCTTTCACCATCTCCATTCCTCACACCATATCCGTAACCCCCATTAACTCCCTCAAAACTGTCCAGACTCCTTCCCACATGTCCATTTAGGACTCCTCCTACGACAACAACTTCCTCATCTTTCACGTTTTCCATCAGCTTCTCTATTGCACAATATAACTTGTCCTTCTCTTCATCACTCCGACCGATCTGTGGAGCATATCCCGAGATGACGTTCACCAAGAGCTTTCCAATCATCATTTTCACCATCATCAACCTTTCACTTGGGAAAACTTGGGAGCCTCACTTTTTGACATAATTAGGGTATGCTGAATTCGATTAACCCGGTTCCCAGGCATAATTTCGAGGTTTTTTTTTTTTTTTTTTGGAGTTTTGAATAAACTGCTGGAGAACTTGGGCATTGGTGAACTCACAGAGGAGACGATCAAATCTGCAGAAGCGTTCGTCTGCAGAATATATAATGTGCACAGAACAACCTCTGTTGATTCAGCACGCCATATATTGTTCTCCAAGACTGGTAAACCAGAAGCAATGTCACCGACAAGTGATGCTCTTCATTTCCATTTGATGCGAGTACACTATCAAGCCATGGTATGGATAACTGCTCATTGTGCCATACCTGACCTTCCTGCACCTGTGGAAATGGGATGGAAACGTGGTGATTCAGGTCTAGAGCCTATGCTGATGTCACTGAGTCCAATCCCAGAAAGTTGCCTCGAGATGATTTGTTGTGCATGCCAGAAGCAATGCAAGACTCGACGCTGCAAATATCGCTATTCAGAGTTGAGGTGCACATCAATGTGTACCTGTCAGCAACAGAGTGATGATCAGACCCCTTGTATGAATTTGATTTAGTTTGGCAAAACAACATGTGTGACATTCCTGAATGTTTGTGCCTCATGGCCATGTATACTTAATTTTAGAATAAATGGTTGTATGAAACATTGTCTTATTAAAACCATTTCCTATTTTATTGTGTCCAATTTCAATATCAGTTTGAATGTCTTTCAATATGTCGCCAACCATAAGGCCAAGTAAAAAAAAAAAAAAGTTTCTCGTCCGGACTTTTTTGAAAAAAGGAGGAGGGATGCCCTTACTATTTACTATTTTCATTTTTTTTGCTATTTTTTCCAAGATGGCTGCCATGAATTGAATGACCACTGTGGCTGACTTAAAGACTCTATAGTTTGTCCAATGTAATGTGACACATGCCAGTGTTGATTGTTACCGAAAGGCCTGCAATTTCATTTCCAAATTAGCAAATAAATATATGTTTTAACATACGAGCATATGCTTACACACACACACGAATATCGTCATATTCCCTACTCAAATTTGTACCATTAAAAGTATGAAATGCAAGATTTTTACATGTAAATTGCACTTGCCCAGTGCACAACCGCTGCGAGAATTGACCCGTCTTTAGCACAAAGTGTCTGCGTTAAGCCTAGCATGTATTAACCAGGAAGTTCCGTTAGAGGGCGGGATCCATAATAGTTCAGATCATCAATGCACAATATACGATCAGCAAACGCCCGGAAACGGCAAGTTTTAGACCGAGTTTCTTCACAAAACGATTTTTTTTAAAACAAGTATATATAAAAAAAAAATAGTATTAAATAGTAAATAAAAGTAGGCGGCGACCAAAAAGGAAGCGGGCGGGGACGAGAAACATTTTTTTTTTTTAACTTGGCCTAATATAGACTAGACGGATTTATGAAAAAAGGCCATGTACAAGCTTCTAGGTGCATTTTGGGGTAAAAGTTGTAAAGTTAAAGTAAAAGAGCTGCATGTATATACATGATATTGTTGCGGAAATGGAGTACGGCTCTTCCCCTTAGCAAGAGGGGGGTTAATCCCCCTTTTATTTTCACTGGCCGTCTCCGCTCCTGAAGCTGCCCAGCTCCCTCCACGAGGCAGGTGAGCAACCTCGTTCGAGACCGCGGACAAGATGTTATTTTGCCGGGCGGATTAGCAGCCCGCGGCTCGACCCATTAGCAATACTAAACCCGATCCTAAACGTTGGCCAAATCGTGCCACAGGTATTCAATGGGGAAATCACAAAGACGAACGGATGTGAAGAAAATAATGCAGAGTAAGGAAGAACAGGAATTTATTACTAACTATTATTGTACAAAACCAAAGAAACCGAGGAGGAGGAAAGAAACGAAAATAATGACAGAAGGAGAAGACACAGTGCAATACTAGCTTATCTATTCAGGCTTACTTATACCCCAGGGACAAGACACACAAAACAAACACGTACACAAAAGGATGGAATGGCAGGAATGGGTGGAGGGATGAGAAGGTTCAGGTTCGTGCAAACGGCAGGGCTGGAGGTGACAGCTCTGACTACTCGCACTCTGGTTCACAGAACGGGCGACAGGGAGATCCGAAGACCGCGGCACATCGAGGTTCGCGTGCCTGCACTGGTTGTTCTTCAGAGTGCTGGTTGGTATCGCGAGCAGGGCGTGCCGATTCTCATTCGCTTTCCTCTCCAGAACTCACTCTCTCCTCAACTGAACTCTCTCAACTGGGCTCCGGTGGACTGCGGTGGGGGGCTCCACGCGACGGGTTATATAACCACGCCCATGGAACTTTCGCGAACCTCCTCGAACGCTCTCTCTCCGCCCTCTCAGGCCAAACCCCTCATCCTTGGTTGGTTGATCGGGGGCTGGCTCACTCCTCCTTCTCATGACGAGGTGGAGACACGCCTTTCTTCTCCGAGCTGACCGCGTGCGTAATGGAGTTTGGGGTGAAGAAAACCGCCCAATGCACTGGCACTTCGAAGAGATGATTGGGGGAAACTTGAAAAGGGAACTATCTTATGTCATTTGGTGCAATGCAGAGTCAACTAGTGGGAAACAGAGCCTTAAACTAACATAGAATAAGAAATAACTATTTAGAAGGGTATATGATTTTCTACGTGCATGCAAAGGATTAACTAAGGGGACGACCTTTGACCTTTACACACAAAACGGAGGTATTTACAAGAATTACTACATTTACACGGTGATATTTACAAACAGGATTCTCAAATCCGCAACAATATATAAATGCTTGTTCAAAGAAATTGTCCATAAATGGCAATTTGGCGGCCATTTTGTTTATGCTAATTCGAAGGTTAAAAACTCGAAATTCGGCTTGGGAACAGGTTTTATCGAATTCAGCATACCCTAATTATGTTAAAAAGTGACGTTCCCAACTTTTACCCAAAAATGCATGTAGAAGCTAAACATTTCATTTACATTTCTCAGATTA
This sequence comes from Myxine glutinosa, assembly GCF_964187855.1. Lineage (NCBI taxonomy): Eukaryota > Metazoa > Chordata > Myxini > Myxiniformes > Myxinidae > Myxine > Myxine glutinosa. Next base: position 347,972,108 of record NC_136261.1, read on the forward strand.
ACTTAACATCCAACTTAAAATTCACATTTCTCAGAAATCCGTCTAGTCAAGGACGCAAATTCTCTCTGTATATGTATTGTATCGTGTCGTGCCCCCTCCAGGTGGGAAAGGGTATTACAAGTCTACACCTTTTGCAGTACAGACTTCCTGGCCCCACGTTTTACAGTGCAGTGAGGTGTTTTGAATTATAAGCATTAGGTATGTTTTTGCTTCATGCACGTAACCCAGGTTATTTATTTTATTTATTTTCGGGAGCGATTGAGGCAGCTGTATGTTGTCTATACACCACCCAAATAGATGTTATCTGTCAGAAGAACCTGTTTCCTGTTTCAAACAAGGTCGCCAGTAGGGTGGGTACTCTGCTAGTTTTAATAAATGGTTCAGTTATTATATATATATATATATATATATATATATATATATATATATATATATATATATATATATATATATATATATATATATATATATATATATATATATATATATATATATATATATATATATATATATATACAGTGGAACCTTGACTTACGAGTTTAATTCGTTCTGTGACCGAGCTCGTAACTCAATTTGCTCGTTTCTCAAATCAAATTTCCCCATTAAAATGCATTGAAATGCTATTAATCCGTTCCAGCCCGCCAAAAACCACACCAATTTTTTTTTAAATATGCAGTATATATAAAAATATCTCGCGCTTTATATTTCACCTGTATGCAGCATACAAGTTGGCAGGATGGCCTGGACTGGAGGTACGCACACTTGACTCTAAACTGTCCAGCCTGGGTTTGAATCCCGACCCAGCTATAACCTGTCATGTCGGTGTTTCACAGGCAGGGTGATTCATCAATGTGTGTACCGCTAAACTGGGCGCCCCGTTTGCGTCCCATTAGTTGTTGGATGTTAAGGATCTCACCGTGTCTTCCACAAAGAGAAGGCGAGCTATCGCCGGCACTCTGAACAAGTTGTGGCCTGGCATGCTCTTCTCCTCTGCCGTTATATACGTCCTCCTCGGCATCTTTTTCCAGAAGAGCCCTGTCTCGTCACAGTTGAAGATTTGCTGGGGGATGTATCGTTCGGCTTCTATCAGTTCGGCAAAAGTTATAATAAAATCTTCAGCTGCCTTCACATCTGCCTCACCAAGTCGACAACACGCACACCTCGCTCATGTTTTTTGACGATTGCGTGTTTTATATCCAAGCACATCATCCTCTTCTTCTTCTCAGTACTGCCCTTGGCACTCATTTACTTAGGACCCATGGTTAAAACTAAGAAATTTTCCAAAATAACCAACATGCGAAAACAAAACAGCAGCGATATACGGCAGATATGCTTGCACGGCAAGATAACCACGTGACCGGAACCCACCTGGTGGCGGCTGGCGTAAGCTCCAAAATAACCAACATGCGAAAACAAAACAGCAGCGATATACGGCAGATATGCTTGCACGGCAAGATAACCACGTGACCGGAACCCACCTGGTGGCGGCTGGCGTAAGCTCCAAAATAACCAACATGCGAAAACAAAACAGCAGCGATATACGGCAGATATGCTTGCACGGCAAGATAACCACGTGACCGGAACCCACCTGGTGGCGGCTGGCGTAAGCTCCAAAATAACCAACATGCGAAAACAAAACAGCAGCGATATACGGCAGATATGCTTGCACGGCAAGATAACCACGTGACCGGAACCCACCTGGTGGCGGGTGGCGTAAGCTCGTAACTCAGATCTCGGCTCGCATCTCAAAGCAATAAACCGCCCGAGCGACGGCTCGTATCTCGGAAAACTCGTAAGTTGGTGCACTCGTAAGTCAAGGTTCCACTGTATATATATATATATATATATATATATATATGTCATGGCCAAAAATATTGGCACCCTTGGACTTTTTTCAAAACATGCACCATTTCTTGCAGAAGATTGTTGAAATTAAAAAAATATTTTGGTATCCACATATGTATTTCTTTGGTTTGTAGTGGAACAAAACAAAAAAATCTGAAAAAAATACTAAATCTTAGCTTATTCCACACAGAAATCCTAAAATGGCCCGGACAATATTATTGGCACCTTTTAGAAGTTGTCAGAAATAATTAGATTTCAAGCAGGTGATTCTCCTTTACTCTGGAATTGAACTCACCTGTGGAGAGTTGCAGGTGCCTGCTATGTAAAAATCACTCATCAACCAGTTTGAATAGAGAAAAGGAGTCATTCTGCTGTTTTGTGTCACTGTGTGTACCGCAATGAGCATGGAGAAAAGAAAGAAAACCAGATAATTGTCTGAGGAGGTCAGACAAAATATTGTAGCCAAGCATGGACAAGTGTAGCATGCATGGACAAGCATGGACATGTAGCCAAGCCAAGCATGTAGCCATCAAGGCTACAAGTCCATCTCCAGAGACCTTGATGTTATTCTTGTGTCCACCATACGCAATGTTATCAGGAAGTTTAAGGCCCATGGCACTGTAGCCAACTTCCCAGGACGTGGTAGAAAGAGAAAACTTGATCAAATGTTTCAGCGAAGGATTGTTTGAATGGTGGAGAAAGCACCTCAATCAACTGCCAAACAGATTCAAGCTGACCTTCAGACACAAGGTATGACAGTTTCAACTCGCATCATCCATCACCAACTCGATGAAAGGGGTTCTATAGTAGGAGACCCAGGAGGACGCAACTGCTGAGAAAGCCGACTGGAGTTTTCCAAAACACACATGAACAAGCCAAAATCAATCTGGGAGAATGTCCTGTGGACAGACAAGACCAAATTAGAGCTTTTTGAAAAGCACATCATCTCTATGTTTACAGAACACAAAATGAAGCCTTCAAAGAAAAGAACACCTTCCCTACAGGCAAGCATGGAGGAGGTTCAGTGACGTTTTGGGGTTGCTGTGCTGCCTCTGGCACTGGGTGCCTTGATTGTGAGCATGGCATCATGAAATCAGGAGATTTACCAAGGCATTTTGGAGCGCAATGTTCAACCCAGTGTCAGAAAGCTGGGTCTCCGTCGAAGGTCATGGGTCTTGCAGCAGGACAATGACCCCAAACACACTTCAAAAAGCACCAGGGAATGGTTCAAGACTAAACGCTGGACTGTTCTGAAGTGGCCAGCAATGAGTCCAGATCTAAATCCCATTGAACACCTGTGGCGAGATCTGAAAACAGCAGTTGGGAGAAGGCACCCTTCAAATCTGGAAGAACTGGAGCAGTTTGCATAAGAAGAATGGGCCAAACTACCAGTAGAGATGTGTAGAAAGCTCATTCATGTCTATGGGAAGTGCTTGACTGCAGTTATTTTGTCTAAAGGCTGTGCTACCAAATATTAAGTCTCGGGTGTCATTAACTTTGTCAATGTCATTGCTTTTTATTTTCTGATTTAAAAGGATATATTAAGTTCTGAATCAAAAACAAAAGTTCTGTAATATTAACAGTGAAATAAAGAATTGTGGAGACCAAATAATTTTGTCAATTTCAATTTATTTTAGAGAAAGTTGTTATTCGAAAACTTATTTGAAAAAAGTGCAAGAGTGCCAATATTTTGGCAACGACTGTATATGTATATCTATGGTGTAGTCTCGTCATACGTGGTGCACCAATTATATGAATGGTCATGAATGATGTTCATCGGAGCCTCCATTGTCAAAAATGAGAGAGTGCAATACTGTATGGGTTGACTCAGCCAGTCATCCTTCCGAGGTCGGGAAAATGAGTACCAGCTTGCTGGGATGAATGAGACATTCGAGGATCCTGCGTCGGAGTGGCGCCCCGTCCAGGATTGTGCCCAATAGCCTAGAAACTGTTTCGGCAGCTCTATACATCATCCTGATGCAAAAAGGAGTGGTCATCATCATCATCGTCATCATCATCATCGTACTATTGTACTGTATATATTCCAAACTGAAAAGCTGTTTATTTTCTCATTGAATGATTATTTTAATAATCCCTCCCTATTGCACAGGTTACTTTACAGCAACCACATTTCTCACCTGACCAACAACTCCTTCCATCGCTTTTCCAGACTCATTCTCCTGTGAGTAAATGCTGTTTGTATTCACCAGAGTGTATTGCATTTTGGTCCGTTTTTCTGTTTGTCTGTCTGTCTGTCTGTACACAATGTGCTTACTTCAACTGAGTACCTTTATAAAAGTATGTGCTATTAGAACATGCATATGTCTATAAAGTACGGAACATGACTATGTCTATAAAATACACACCAGCACCCAATATTCACCACAAAAACCAAGTCCTAACCCATGAACTTTCTTCGACCGTGGCTCATTGCAACTGGAAATGCAAACGCAAAAGTTGCCCTGCTGGTTGGGATTAGGCCTTGGGCCTAGCTTTTTATACTGAACTAGCTGAATGCACCCGGCGTTGCCCGGGTTCTTTTTGAATGAATTTAATCTTCTGTACATAGGTCTGACGCGAGCCCAGTATCAGTTAGTGCTCAACGATTCCTTGTTCTTTCTTCTGTCGGGCCCCGTGAGAGAGAATTTTGAAAGCATGTGTTGCAATCAGTCAGATACTTCAAGAGAGTTTTGAAAGAAGAAGAAGGAGATTTATTGCGAAATGGGCCCAGCCCGGCCGAGGCGGCCTCCACCGGCCTCACCACCTAGCCTATAACCTTCCCGGGACCTGTCCCAACATTTTTTGTTTCAGAGGTTTCCTCCTATCTTTCACCGCTCAGGAGATTAGCACGTGCAGACAAACAAACAAACAAACACAAACGTTCTTTTATATATATATATACTAGCCGAAAGCACCCGGCGTTGCCCGGGTTCTTTTTGAATGAATTTACTACTACAATTCAGCTTTTACTCACGGCCGTAGAAGATTGACTACTATAATTCAGCTCGGCTTTTAATTGCGAAATGGGCCCAGCCCGGCCGAGGCGGCCTCGACCGGCCTCGCCACCTAGCCTATAACCTTGCTGGGGCCCGTCCCAACATTTTTTGTATTAGAGGTTTCCTCCTATCTTTCACCGTTCATGAGATTAGCGCATGCAGACAAATAAACAAACAAACAAACAAAAACTTTATTGGATATATAATGTATATATTGTTACGGACGCGGTTTAGATGTTATTTTGACCGAGCGGTGGTGTATTACCGCGACCTAACAGTTATTCCCCGACTAGACCCCGATTCCACCCAGACGTTGACCAAATCGCGCTATGCTAAATCAATGATGGAAAGGACACAACGACTGGGATAGATGAAACGACGCAAGGGGTACAGTTCTCAAGACCTCCGGAGGAGGATATAATTACAGTGGTGGAGAAAAGGGGTAGATTACAAGGTAGTGAGGTAAAGACACAGAAGAGATAGGCACTTAATTACAGTCTTATCTTATCCCAGACAGACCACAGACAAACGGAACAAGGCTGACTTACACAGGGATTGATGGCAGGGAAGGACAGGTAGTTCGATAGCACAAGGTGCACCTTGGCTCGGGGACAGGATCAAGCACGGTCCAAGAGATGCAGGGAGGCCTCACAGCGCTCGGAGGGTACGTCTTGCTTGCTCCAAGCTCAGCGCGCATCTGACGTCACCTCCCTCTTCCTGCGCATGCTCAGCGGGGAGTGACACGCCCTCGGCTGGTTGGCTCCGCCCCCCTGGGGCCGGTCCGCCGCTTCCATTGGGTGCGGGGGTTACCGGGCTCCGCCCTTGACGAGGAGCTGACAGGGAGCCCCTATTTGGTAACCCCGTCGAGCACATGTTCGATGGCGGCTCGTTGGGAAGGCCTCATGCCCTACCAACCAAGCCGGAGTGAGGACGCGCACTCCCTGTGCACGCCGCCGCCGTTGCTGTTGTTGTTGTTGTTGCTGAACCGTGAGGAAGAGCTGCGGGGAGGTATTGGGAGGTCCTAAACTTCCTAACGGTGCCATACAATCACATTCTGGTGCAACGAAGGGTCAGAATTAATGGAAACGAGTCCTTAACTGACATAGATTAAGAATAACTAGCAAGATGTCCTATAGTTGTCTTACATGAGATGCGGTGAACCTGGGCACGACATTTAATGGGGGAAATAGGGGGAGGTCGGGTCTACAGAGTGTTGTTTACAGAAAATGGGACTAGGGAATGGGGGATTGGGGATAGTTGGGAAGTATTGAGGAAATAGGGGAATATTTACAAGCGGATATGGGTGGATGCAAATCCCATATCCGCAACAATATATATAGATATATAGATGAAGAAGAAGAAGATATACACTATACAGCCCCAGAGCTGTGCTACCAGAGTCAACTTAAACAGCTAAATGCAAATTCCACATTGGGAATGAATGGTTTGTAGCGTGCTGCTTTCAGGTAAAACACCACGGCTAGGCAGCAACAGGAACTTGAGAATCTATAAACAGGTTCAGCAAGTTAAGAAATAGTAATTATTACCCTACAGTTAAATCCCATGGTTTGAATGTACTCGTTGTCATAATTTACAGCTTATTCTTATATTTTGCAGACAGTTGATGAAGGACTTTTATAAATTAAACTTGAGTGTGCTGTCTGTTTCACTCTAAGCTGATATGTTCAAAGTAAGTGTGGTGTGTGAGTACAGGGATTTGCATTTGAATGATATCAGCACCATTGAGCCCGGAGCGTTCCTGGGACTAAATGAACTCCGGACTCTGTGAGTATCTTGCGTCGTCAACTCCACCTTTCTCTTTGCAAGTCTCACATCTTCCAGCTTCTTCGATACTAGAGTATCCTAACTACTGCAGTACCTTTTAATAACCCACGAACACAAAGCGAAAAGTGAAGTTAAGCAATTGATTCACTCTGTCCGTGTACAGACGTCAGTGTATTATTTTTGTGCATGGTCTGAGACCCATAATGGAGCTCACACACACACACCCACACACACACTTAACACTTAACACAGCCACTGAGCTTGGAGGCAGTGCCGTCACTGTCACTTCCAGGGATACTCTGGGTACCAGCGACGTCACAACAATTGCACCGATTTTCTCGCCGTACTCAGCGGGGCATTTCCTCAAGAGGAATTTACTACTCTCCATGGATGCCAACCGAAGGGTATTGTCCATGCTCTATCCTTTCAAATGCTGATCGTCAAGCAAGGAAGCAGCACGTACCAAATTTAAAGTCTTTCGTATGACTTGAACCGGTCCAATCCAAATAGGTGTTTTTTTAGGAGACACCATCTCCTTACTGGATGGCCGTTGGCTCCCTTTGGGAGCTCATCTGCCCTTTGCCAGGTGTTGTTTTTACTCCTGGCAGGGTGTCAGTCACCCTCCTCACTATCAAAGCAAGTGAGGGGTGTCGGTTTAGTCGCCGAGAACCTGACCATGCGGCAGGAAGCACTGGGCAGTGGCATTACCAGTGTAATGTAACCAAACTGTGTAACATTGTAATGTAATTACCAGTGTACATGTAATTACCAGTGTAATGTAACCAAACAGTGTAAGTGTAACGTAATGTTACCAGTGGCAGTCCCAAAGGACTGATCCGACAGAGGAACTAGGTAATTCCAATTGAATGAATGATCGTTTTAAGGCCATTTTCCCCGCTGGAGCAGGGGTTAGCCTTGCGGGCCCCATGACAATCATGGTTCCCTGTTTGAGGCAATGTTTTTATGGCAGGATGCCCTTCCTGACGCCAACCCTTGGTCATGCTCTTACGATGTGCAGGGATACGGTGTACCTATTCTAAATCGGGGTACACACCGTGATCATTCATCCCAGCAAGCTGGTACTCAATTTGCCGACCTCGGAAGGATGACAGGCTGAGTCAACCCCCTTGGCGTTAATTTAGCGATCGTTCGGGATTCGAACCCAGGATCCTAGGATCCCAAGCCGGCACCCTAACCGCTAAGCCAACACCAGGTAATTCCAATTGAATTCTATATTTTGAACACTGGAGAACACGAACCTGCATTTCAGCAGTGTTTTTCCTCTGAATTAGCCAAATTGTAAGGAATCTCGTCCTGAGTGAGCATGTGCACAGGGGAGGAAGATACATTTTTACTTTCCCTGTCTGGCAGTCAAACAAATTTAATATCATTCCAAACAGGAAACTTCCTGTTTTTAAGGATGTTATAAAAGACACAAATGACAGGCATGAATAACTAACGTAACGTGTTAAATAATGTGGTGTAAAAGACGCTGCATCACTGACGGTAAACGTCCGAAAAGATTTTTCTACAACCTTAAAATCGTTATTATTACCTCCGCCACCAAAGGTGGATGGATGTTATGTTTTCACCCCTGTCTGTTTGTCTGTTTGCGAACAAGATGTCTCAAAAAAGATGTGGACGGATTAGGACGAAATTGGGTAGAGATGTAGCGTATGTGACACGGACGAAATGATTAGATTTTGGTGAAGATCCGGATTCGGATCCGGCTCGTATAATTTTTTAAGTGATTCTTCACCATTGGGAGATAGGGCCAAAAATTATACATAGCAGGATATCTCAAAAAGTTGTGGATGGATTTGGACAAAACTTGGTGGACAGGTTGTGTGTGTGTGTGTGTGTGACAAGGACGATTCGATTCGATTTTGGTGAAGATTTGGATCCGGATCCGGCTAGAATAATTTTTAAAGTAATTCTTCACCATTGAGTTAAATGGCCAAGAACATTACATAGCAGGATATCTCAAAAAGTTATGGACTAATTTAGATGAAACTTGGTGGACAGGTTGTGTGTCCGACAACGAAGAATCGATTCAATTTTGGTGAAGATCCGGATCCAGCGAGTATAATTTTTAAAGTGATTCTTCACCATTGAGTGAAATGGCCAAAAACATTACATAGCAGGATCTCTCAAAAAGTTATGGACTAATTTAGATGAAACTTGGTGGACAGGTTGTGTGTCCGACAACGAAGAATCGATTCAATTTTGGTGAATATCCGGATCCAGCTTGTATAATTTTTAAAGTGATTCTTCACCTTTGAGTGATATGGCCAACCAGGTGGAGGTATGCTCTCTTCTGAGTGCCGTTCTATTATTTCAATTGAATTATATATACACAAAGAATTAAGTTAAGCACCCCTACACAACGAATTAAGGTAAGCACCCCCTAATATATATTCTTTGTGTATATGTATACATTGGCATATATTCTAAGGTATGTGAGATCAAATAATGATTGGTATGACATTAGCAATTATCCATTGATGTAATGCAGATGAGTGCACTCGTAGGGTTGAGTTGGGTTGAGTAGTGATCCGATCACGTGGGTCCTACACACGTTATTGACGCAAAGATCGCTAGAGGTCTTCTCAGAACAATGACTGTACGTTAGAAAACATAAACGTCATCCACACTGTCCGTGATGGACCTATAGCTCCATACTTAAATTGAGGTGAAAATATGCCTAAAATTCCCAAATAATTTCACCTTAAATTATTCAGTATAAAATATTGAAAACGGCATGATTGTTATGTTTTTATGTGACCATAATATCACTTCTCCAGAAAATATAGCAATATCATGGGTATATTACACTGTTTTGACGACAACAAACTTGTAATGTGCGAGGTTGTAAAAAAACGGGGGGGGTGCTTAACTTAATTCTTTGTGTATACTTGAACACTGCAGACATAAATCACCTCATTGCCACTTTCAGAAACCCCCCAGAAAAAAATATTTACACTGTCATTTCTTGAGGGCAGAGTACCTGTGAGATCACTCAGATTCAGCACTGAGACAAACAAAGCGGCACCTAGTGCTGTTTGTTTTGTGCAAAAACGCAAAGCACCCGTTTAACAGACCATTCCCATGTCCTTTTTCTCAAGATGTGTAAGGTGTTCCACAAACTCTAGTTTTTAAAGCAACTTTATTAGATGGTAGTGGTGTTGCAGGCCCAAGGTCTTGACAGACCTTTGGGGCATTCACAACGTCTCGAGGGCTAAGAAATAATCCTGGACACTCCATCTCATCGTGTGGAAATTTCTACTGGGCACCCATGGGAATGAAACCTCTAACTGTGAAGGGAATTAAACAAGGCTTTACCCACCTAATCGCCAGGCCACTCAACTTTACTAGAAGGCGACTATCGGGTACGCCTCTTCGTGGTGTTTGTACCCCATAACGCAAGTCGAGGCATTTATAGCGTTGCATTTGAAAACGTGATTATTGATGATGATGATGATGATGACGATCTCATCTCTCTCTCCTCTCTCTCCTTTTTATACCTTTCCCACCTGATCCACAGGGATTTATCGAGTAATCTGATTGGCTGTTTGACCCGAAACACCTTTTTGGGGCTGCCAGCTCTACAGAAGCTGTGAGTCTCTCTCAGGCCTCTCCGTCACAGGCCCATCTTTATCCGTTCACCAAGCTCCTCTAGACGCCACATTTGATGAAGCATTTCGCATCAAGATAATTATGCTGCCATCAAAACTGCCATGTTCAATTAATACCTCTTCCATTTGTAACTGAAATTGTGAAAGCCTTTTTGCTAAAAATGTCTAAGCCTTTTTGCAAAAGCAGAATTCTCTGTTGATACACACGTTGTAGCGTCATCGTTTGTCATCATCCATGAAACCGACAGCTGGTGGTTTACGTATGCCTGCTCCCGACCACCGGCTGTTTTTGATGACTTTCAAAAAAGGAACAGAAGCGATTATATGTTTTGTTGGGAAAAATAATCAAATGAACGTATGTACGTTTTTTTCTACTTTTTAAAAAATCATTAAAACTTTTACCAAAAAACAATTGATCGTTGTAATCCTGTCGCAGGAAAATAGTGATTCAATTCTTTGCTTCGGACCAGATTCCGCTGCATGCCAGCATACTAGAATCATCTGCAGATTAAACAAATGTCGGTGATCAGATTGCTGCACATTCTGGCTCCAAGATTAACTACTGCTAAAAACATGTGTTGTTACCTCTGCCACCGAATGTGGATGGAGGTTATGTTTTCTCCCCTGTCTGTTTGTTTGTGAACAAGATATCTCAAAACGTTGTGGACGGATTCGGACGAAATTTGGCAGCGAGGTTGTGTATGTGACGAGGACAAATTGATTCAATTTTGGTGAAGATCCGGATCCGGATAGTAGAATTTTTAAAGTGATTCGTCACCATTGGGAGATTGGGCCAAAAACGATACGTAGCAGGATATCTCAAAAAGTTGTTGACGGATTTGGACGAAACTTGGTGGACAGGTTGTGTGTGTGACAAGGACGAATCGATTCGATTTTGGTGAAGATCTGAATATGGATTCAGATACGAGACTTATTTAATTTTTAAGTGATTCTTCATCATTGAGAGATCGGGCGAAAAGCGATATATTATAACATGATATTTAAAAAAAGTTATGGACGTGTTTGACTAAACTTGGTGGGCGAGTTGGTTAGGTGATAAGAACAAGCCGATTAGATTTTGGTTCAGGTCCGAATCCAGATTTGGCCCATCATTGGGATACAAAACATAAATTGTTCGTTCAGCCTGGCAGAGGTATGCGTTCTATCGAGTGCTGTTCTAGTTGTATGTGTTATCATCAAATTGTGAAACTTGTCACAGTAAGTTTGGTCGTTTTTAATTCACATGGGGCAGCATCTTGTAAACTCATCACAATTAAATGCTACGTTGTACATTTACTTATTGAAAAGTAATTTACAATTATTTTCAAATTTACAACAAATTTACAACAAAAATTTACAATTAAATGAAGGTATTAGAAAGGGTGTTGGAGAGGAGGATAAGGAAGAAAGTGAAGATCGACGAAATGCAGTTTGGATTTATGCCAGGAAGAGGAACGACAGACGCGCTTTTCATTGTGAGGCAGTTGCAGGAGAAGTACATGGAGAAGAGGAAGAAGTTGTTTCTTGGGTTTGTTGATCTGGAGAAAGCATTCGATCGGGTTCCACGCAAAGTATTGACATGGGCATTGAGGAAGTTAGGAGTGGAGGAATGGTTGATCAGAGTAGTGATGGCAATGTACAAAAGAGCGTGCACAGCTGTAAGGACGAAGGACGGGAACAGTGGTGAGTTTGAGGTGAAGGTGGGAGTGCATCAGGGGTCGGTACTAAGTCCACTACTATTTGTAGCTGTGATGGAGGTGCTGGCTCAGAACGTAAAGGAGGGTTTACCGTGGGAGTTGTTGTATGCAGATGATCTGGTGTTGATTGCGGAAAGTATGGATGGACTGAAGGAAAAGATGAACACGTGGAAGGAATGTATGGAGACAAAAGGTCTGAAGGTGAATATCGGAAAGACGAAGGTGATGGCAAGTGGTAAAGCATGTGGTGAGGTGGAAAGAACTGGGAAGTGGCCCTGTGCTGTGTGTAGGAAGGGTGGCGGAGTGAACTCCATTCAGTGTACAATGTGCGCTGAGTGGGTTCATCAAAAATGTAGTGGTCTGAGAGGGTCATTAACCAGTGTGGCAGCTACATTCAAATGTAAGGTGTGCACAGAGGGAGCTGCAGATGGAGGAAATGTTGAGTTGGATCTTGGAGACGGCGTGAAGCTGGAAGGTGTGAAAACATTTTGCTACCTCGGAGACATGCTGAATGGAGAAGGTGGATCAGACTCGGCAACGGTTGCTCGAGTGAGATGTGCATGGAAGAAGTTTCGGGAATTGAGTGGCGTGCTGATGATGAGGGGAGTGTCGTTGAAGCTGAAGGGAAAGGTGTATGCTGCATGTGTGAGAAGTGTTATGATTTATGGGAGCGAGACATGGGTAATGAACGTAGAGCAGCAACGAAGGTTGGAAAGGGTGGAAATGCGAATGGTTCGACGGATGTGCGGAGTATCGTTGAGAGAGAGGAAGACAAATGATGAATTAAATCACAACTCAAAAAAATCCAAAAAAAAAACATATCCTTCTCTGTTCTCATTCGTTTATTCATTCTTATTCGTTCGGTCGTTCGTTCTTCGACCACGTGTTTCTCCCCCATTTCCCCAGATAGATTGTCAAATTTCAACTCGTTATTTTATCGTCCATGCGTTATTGTTTTGATTATAGTTACTTTTGGTTTGAATTTCCTGTAACTTGTAATTATTTAATCGTGTTCTGCTCCTCGTGTGCGGCCTTGTAGTTGTACCCCCGTCGGTGTTTGTTATCTTAATCGTGTTTTGCTTGGCTCTTAGTTTTTTTTCCCTTCTACCCCGAACATAATACTCTGTCTAACGTTCTAAATCCCCACCTCCCCCCCCCCCCCACCCCCAAAAACCAAACAAACAAAAAAAAAACCAAAAACATTTATTTTCCTTTCTCCACGTGTACTGTTGACTCATCCTGTATTTTCTGTCCAGGTGTGCTGTTCGCCCCGCCCCCATTAACTCCTTGCCATCCACCGTTTGCCCTTCACGTGACTCGTGGTGGTCCCTCTCGGCTCTCCCCCCGTTGGTATTTTTGTGCACATAAGATTGTTCACGGTTCTGTTTAAATATTATTTAAATATGTATAACCTTTCCCCTTCAGTGTTTTACTCAGTGGTATTTTACAACACGCTGTTTTTCTTCCTATTTAAAAGGCTTTTCTCAATTTCCTCTCCAACTCATTCCACCTCAAAAAAAAGAAAGTCAATATCTTATACGTCTCCCTCACTACATGGTCTAAATTCACATTCATTCCATCCCTCCTCCATCATTCTGAACCGGATTGCTAACTTGAAAATCACAACAAACCCAATTTGTTTTCAATGTTCGTCTTTCATTAATCATTTGGGTAGCGGCCCTGTTGGGTGCCCTGGTGTTGGGCTAGCGGCTAGGGTGCCGGCTTAGGATCCAAGGATCCTGGGTTCGAATCCCGGTCGATTGCTGAATTAACGCCAGGGGGGTTGACTCAGCCTGTCATCCTTCCGAGGTCGGCTAATTGAGTACCAGTTCACTGGTAATTCCCTGTTTGTCGTTAAAGGCAGCAAAAAGGGTTGGCGTCAGGAAGGGCATCCGGCCGTAAAACATTGCTTCAAAAAGGGGACCGAAAAACAACAACAACCACGGTTCCCGAAAAAGGCCAACCCCTGCTTTGCGGGGAAAAATGGCCTCTAAAGGTGTTTTTTTTTCATTAATCATCCACTTTCTAAACTCCCCTCTTGCCCCTCCCATCCAAATCCCTCCCATTGCACCTACACTCCTAAACTCCCCCCTTGCCCCGCCACTCTTAAACTCCCCCCCTACCCCTCCACTCCTGAACTCCCCCCTTGCCCTTCCACTCCTGAACTCCCCCCTTGCCATTCCCCTCCTAAGCTCCCCCCTCACTCCTCCCCTTCAAAACTCCCCCCCAACCCCTCCCATTCAAATCTCCCACCATACCATTCCTCTCCAATTCTCCCTCCTCCCCCCTCCTCCTCAAAGCTGCCTCCTCCCCACTTCGTCTCCCTTCTATCTCATACCTCCACCCCCCCCCAACCTTCTTCTTTCCTCTGCCCCCCCTCAAACAACCCCTCTCTGTGCCTCATCGCTTCACCTTCAAACCTTTCATCCTCCTCATCCTTCCCTTTCTTGGAACTCTTCTGCAATCGCTGACACACTAACAACTGCTCTCCCTACCTCCCCCTCTCATCCTTCATCTTACCCTACTCCTCCCCTCCCCTGTCCTGTACCCGATGCTCCCCCTCTCTCTTCATTAACGGTATGGACCTCAAACATCCGGGGCCTTCGCTCAAACCTGACTGATCTCTCCATACAGGTTGCTTCTGACAATCCAGACTTGATCTGCTTAACAGAGACTTTCCTCCTTCAAGATGTCTCTGATTCCTTAATATCTCTTCCTGGTTACTCCCTCCTCCGGTATGATAGACCTGAGCCTCGGCCTGGTGGTGGGGTGGCTATCTTTATCAAAAACTCTCTTCCTCACTCTCCTTGCACTGCCCTCTCTCCTCCTCACCCCCAGGAGTACCTCTGGCTACGGCTTCCTCTCCGCTCCCACCTTTTGTTCATATGTGTTCTGTACCGTCCCCCAAACAGTGATGACTCCATCTACATTTCACTGTCTGACAACATGGACCAACTTCTATCCACTCATCCCAACTCTCTCTTCCTCATATGTGGTGACTTCAATTGTCATCATGCCACCTGATTGGGTGTGGGTTCCTCTCTCACCAGTCATGGCACCTCAGCAAAGGACTTCTCTGACTCACTGGGATTGACACAATCTGTCAATTTCCCGACTCGGATCTCAGCCAATGGAGTATCTTCTCTTCTAGACTTGGTTATGACTAACTTCCCTGCTAATGTCTGCTGCTCTTCTTCTGCTCCAATCGGTTCTTCTGATCATGTGCTTGTCAAAGTGGACATCTCTCTGGCCATTCTCAGAGAGCCTCCTCAGCGTCGACGAGTCTGGCATTTCACTCAGGCCGACTGGGACGGTCTTCAAGCAGCCATCAATCGTCTGGATTGGTCTCCCATCTCCACTGCCTCTGACATCAATTCTTCCTGGGAATTCTTCCAAAGCAAACTGATCTCTCTCATGCACAGATTTATCCCATCTCGCCTTCAGTTGTCTTACCCTTCCTCCCGTCCATGGTACACTGAATCTTGTGGTGAGGCAGTTGCCCTGAAACAACTTGCCTTTGCCTCTTGGAAGGCTAATCCAACTGAAGGAAATCTCAGTTCCTTCCACCAAGCTCGGAACAAGTGTGTGTCTACCCTCAGGAGTGCCAGGAAGCACTATCTCTCCTCACTCAAGAATGAACTCTCAAACCTGTCTCCTTCCTCCAAATCCTGGTGGCGTCTGGTCAAATCCGTTTCTGGTGTTTGTTCCCCCTCCATCCCCTCCCTTACCTCAAATGGCCACACAGTTGACATCGCACGTGACAAAGCCGAATGCCTCAACTCTGTGTTTGCCTCAAAATCCTTAGTCCCAAACCCATCTCTCTCTGTTCCCACCTTTCCCAGTCGAACCAAACTGCTCCTGGACTCTGTGACCTTCTCTCCTGACAAGGTGGAGGAGTTTTTGTCAAACCTCGACTCTGATTCTGCAACTGGACCAGATGGCATCAGCCCACGGGTCCTAAAATCCTGCTCTGCCGCTCTATCTCACCCTCTCTCTGTTCTTTTCACCCTATCTTTTGCTCAAGGTCATCTGCCAGCATCCTGGAAATCAGCAAACATTACCGCTTTACACAAAAAAGGTGCAAAAACAGATCCTTGCAACTACAGACCAATCAGCCTGCTCCCAATTATCAGCAAAGTCATGGAATCCATCATTGCTTCGGATATGAAATCTTTCCTCTTCTCCAATGGCTTGATCTCTGATCATCAATTTGGTTTCAGACCAGGTCACTCTACTCTGGACATGCTGCTTCTGCTGTCTCAACAATGGATGGAGGTCCTCAATGCCAAACAGGAAATCAGAGCTGTCTCCCTTGACATATCACGTGCCTTCGATACGGTCTGGCACCCAGCTCTGCTCACCAAACTCTCCTCCTATGGTATCCATGGAAATCTCCATGCATGGCTTGCGGACTTCCTCTCTGGTCGTAGTCAACGTGTGGCCCTGAATGGATTTCTCTCATCTCCCCTTCCCGTTCAGGCTGGAGTTCCCCAAGGCAGTGTGCTGGGCCCTGTGCTTTTTCTGGTCTTTATCAATGATCTCTCCGACTCTCTGGAAAATCCTCTGTATCTCTTTGCTGATGACTCCACTCTCTGCCGCTCCATTCCTCTTCCCTCAGATCGGCAGTCTGCAGCCTCCTCACTCTCTGAAGACCTGGACAAAATCACAGACTGGTCAAACATGTGGAACATGTCTTTCAATCCTGACAAATCTCACACTCTTACTATGTCTCTCCGAAAAGATCGACTGGACAACCCTCCCATCTACTTTCTCAACAATCCTCTCCAAGAAGTTCTGTCGCTCAAGCTTTTGGGTCTCACCATCTGCCATGATCTTTCTTGGGAAAACCACATTTCCAAGCTGGCCTCCAAAGCCAGTCGCCGACTGGGCATCCTCCGTCGTGCGAAGTCCTTCTTAGGCACACCTGAACTCCTCACCACATACAAGGCTTTCATCCGCAGCTCAATGGAATACTGTTCTCCCCTATGGGCTGGTGCTCCTGCCTCACACCTGGCTCGGCTTCACGCTGTTGAATCCAAAGCTTTCAGAATCATTGGAATCTCCCGCGATGAAGCTATCTCTGAGGGCCTTTCACTCACTCACCGCAGGCAGGTAGGTGGTCTTTCTGTCTTCTACCGACTCCTCTCCGGCCTTGCTCCCCCAGCTCTCTCTGTGCTCTGTCCCCCAAATATTCCTACAGGTCGCACAAGATCTCCCAGCCACCCTCTGATGGTTAAACTGCCGAAATCTCGGCTCTCTGCTCACCTTCACTGTTTAATTCCTCTTTTCTCCTGCCTCTGGAACAAACTCCCACACTCACTTCAATCACACTCCTCCCTCCAGGTCTTCAAAACAGCTGTTCACCACCATCTCTTATCTTCCCCCATCCAAAACCTCGATCTTTTCTACCCCCACTAATTCACCCCAGATCCACCTTGTTTGAAATTCCAACTTCTTTCCTGGAAGTCTTGGCAGTGTCCATATGTTTTATACCTCTCCCACCCCCCCCCCCCCCCCTTCCCATGCCTCCTCCCCAAAGCCCTCTCCCTCCCACAGTTCTCTCGATGTCTCCATGTCTCTCGGTCCCTGCTCTCAAATGTTGTGTTTGTGTCCTTCCCCCTCTCTCCCCATCTTGTCTACCGCTCCCGATGTTATTTGTTTTGTGTGTCTGTTTGTCTTTCTGTGTGATTAATGTTCGCTCTTTTACGAGCCTCGATCTTGTATACAAAAAAAAAAAAAAAAAAAAAAAAAAAAAAATTGCGAAAGATGATGGGAATAGAGCCTGTGATTGATGCTGTGAAGAGGAACAGGTTGAGATGGTTTGGTCATGTGTTGAGGAAGGATGAAAGTGACTGGTTGAGAAGAGTGATGGAAATGAATGTAGAAGGAAGTAGAAGACGGGGAAGACCGAGAAAGACTTGGCTAAAGATGGTGGAAGAAGAAATGCGGGCAAGGGGGTTAACAAGGAGAGATGCAGAAAATAGGGCAAAATGGAGAAGATTGTCATGGGGACTGCAAGGCTAACCCCCGCTCTAGCAGGGAAAATGGCCTTTAAAATGCATGTTGTTGTTGTTGTTGTACATTTACTTTCTGTGCTCAGTTATCTAAAACTTGTATTACTGAACACAATTCAAACAAAATATAACATTTTCCAAATGTAAAGAAAAGTTAAACAAGCTAAATCATGAACTTGTAAACCAACTTCTTTGTCGATGTACAGGTAATGTTGTCAATGTTGAGAGCATCTATATCATGGAGTAACGTGTCACTGTCTTTGTCATTTCATCATCTCAGTAATATCTCTCACAATATCTTCTCGAGCCTTCAACCTGGTGTATTTGACAAGCTCACAGCCCTCCAAGTTTTGTAAGTTTATTAACTCTCATGTGTGTACGATTTTCCTATCTTTCCTCATTTTGTACATAAATACATTACAGGCCTGTCTTTTACTTTCCAACTTCATCCTGATTATGACTTTCGTCACCCGATCATTTTTCGACCTTCTTTAACCCATTCTTAATGTTACCATCCTCAAGCCCGTCTACCTTGTCCTTGCCATCTAGTTTGACCTATTTGACAATGCCACCTGAGCAGATAACATATGATGCTGGGATTTCCGTTCCTCCACCCCCAACGGTGTCACCTTCCCTCCTCGCCCAACGGCGTTGCTGTCCCTCCTCTCACTCCAACGTCCTCACGCTCTAGTGTCGCATGTCCCTTCCATCGCATGCTTCCAGATCGCAATCCAGACTTGCGCTCCTGTGCCATGGTCTGGCCTCCGGATTCCGCATCACTGTCCTGCCATGCGCTCCTGCCTCACTCTCCCACCACACTCCCCCCCCCCCCCCCAGCTCCCTCATGTCCACCCCTCTTGCTCTTTCTCCCCCATGATTCCCTGTGCCCCCCCATCCTGCCCCGGGCACCTCATGCCCCCCTCGTGCCTACACCTCATGCTCCTCCCTTGCACTCCACCTCTATCGCTCCCCCATCTCCATCCCGCATCTCCATTCTGGCTCGCACTCCCACAATTCCATTTCGCCTCATGCCCCTGCATCACCATCCTACGTCACCATTCCATATCACACTCCCGCATCACATTGCCGCATCACATTATTGCATCACGCTTCCGCATCACGTTGCCGCATCACATTACCGCATCACATACCCGCATTACGTTCCCGCATCAGGTTCGCGCGTCACGCTCCCGCATCACGCTCCCGTGTCTTTCACGATGATTTTACTCACACCTTTGACTTCTGTCTTCACTCAATCCTCAGGGACGTTGGTTCAGGGCGATTGGTCTGCGATTGCTCCCTCCGTTGGCTCCTTTCATGGGCTCGCTCACGCAGTTTGCTTTTAGCGCCCAATTCTCGATGCTCCTTCCCTCGTGCTCTACGCTCCACTCGTCTCCACTTGCTACAGCCAGCCCAACTTGCCTGCGGTCCTACACTTTTTTGCTTTGTACTGTTTATCTACTGATGCATTCTTAAACAGTTGTCCAATCACTAATTTTGCTATTTTTACTATTGTTATTTATGCCAATGGCAATGTTGCATTTTTGCTGAGGTTTTGTTGCATTTTGCTTTCTTTGCTCATGCTAATATGCATCTCAGTTATTATAAACTAGGGGAAAAGCCTGTCAAAATGGGTGCACAAAATTCAACACAACACAGAGGATTACAATTAATACAAAGGAACACACTTCCATATTTTCATACTACTCAGCCTTGAAAAATCAGGTTAAAACCAAAATTACGTAAAAAAAACAAAACCCTTCATTTATTACATAATTTGTTCGTCCCTTTATTTGGGTTGTGTATAATGCCACAGATCGCTGCCCAGTCGTCCCAAAATAATAAAAAATAACCCAGTGTACATGCATCAATCACTAACATGCGTACTGCTCATTTGCATATATAACACGTCATGGTTATTTACTTGGGACAATTCCAATTCCACTGGGCTATGGATTGATACCCAGGCGTAAGGCCTAAGTACTGCCATCTATGTTGCTTCACAAAATGGCAGCACATTATTTTCATTGTTGGTGGAGTTGGGCGAGCTGTCCAACCAATGAGGCGAAAGCAGTCGTGACATCACTCCCATGAATGTGAGGTCATTTCCTTTGTGACTGAAAATAAATACACAGGGCTTTATATATATACTGTATATACAGACTTGGCATTTAATATGGAATATTTTTTTTGTGGGGGTGAACTTACTTTTCAAGATGTCTTAGAACCAAAAGTTCATTGGAATTATGTTGAAATTATTCTAGATTTTGTTAATGTGACCTTTAAAAGAAACAAAAACCACATTTGACATTTCGAAACAAATAAATTGATCCTTGAAAGTGATGTAAACTGATATCAAACTCAATTCATGGACAGTACTGTGTTAAACTTCTGTACGTTTTCCAGAAGTATCTCTTTATTTTGCACATTAGCCAAAATTTTTTTTAACAAAAACAAAAGTTAAATTACGATTGGGATTACGGACAGTAAACTTACAGTTCAGTACTTCGTGTAACCCCCACGAGCATTCAGGAGAGCACGTACATGTTGAGGCATGCTGTTCACGAGATTTGCCAAGGTTTGGACAGGAATCGCTTGCCATGCAGTGACAATAGCCTGCTGCAATTCACGCACAGAGGTCGGCTGCTGGTCCAAGTGGTCGATTTGACGCGTTAATTCTGCTCACAAGTTCTCTATCGGATTCATATCCGGGGACATGGCAGGCTACTCCATATGCTCTACACCACGGTCAGCAAGAAAGTGTTGGATCATGCAAGCACGATGAGGCCGTGCATTGTCATCTTGGAAGACAAAGTTTCCTCGAAAGGCTGCACGAACAAATGGAAGCAATGTTTCTTCCAGAATGGCCCTGTACTTGAACTGGTTCAGGTTTCCATTCAGAACAACCAGGTCAGTTTTGCCCCCTGCATGAAAAGCAGCCCAAACGGTCACCCCACCACCTCCAGTTTGGACTCTTGGCACTACACAATCTTCGTTGTAGGGTTCGTGCACTTGTCCGCACACTTGGACGTGGCCATCTTGACGATAGACCAGAAAACCATACTCTAGACTGCTGCAATTTTAGCTCTTTCACGAGCCTCGATTCAGTATACAAAAAAAAATAAAAAAAATCTAGACTCGTCACTGAAGATCACATGATTCGAGTGTCCTGGCTGCCATTGACGGTGTTCTCTGGTCCACTGCAATCGGCGCTGGCTGTGTTGTCTGGTCAGGCGTGTCTTTCTCAGGGGACGCCTGGCACGATAGCCTGCTTGAACCAGTCGTTGGTTGACTCGCCTTCACGATACAGGCACATTTGTCAGTTGCTGCCACTCAGCCCTAAGCCGATTAGCTGACTTGGTACGGCCATTGCGGACTAACCGGTGCAGCTGGCGATCATCCTTCCTTGTGGTTCTGCGGGGACGTCCTGGCCTCGGTATTGGAGTAGGGACACCCCTCTGAGCATTTCGTTTCAGGATCTTTGACACCTGACCTTGAGTGATGCCATACTGCCGAGCAATAGCACGCTCTTTCATGCCGTAATTTCGTAAAGCCACCACTCCATGACAAACAGCATTGTCGAGTTGACGGACCATCTCCAGAGGAAGCGGCAATAACTTTTGGAGACGTGCAGCAGTTGTTTTCCACTAATACAGAACGCAACAACCCTTGTATACCCGACTGTGAAGCCAATCGTCAAATGCACCTGTCCGTACATTTGCCACGCCACCTGTGATATAATCCTGTTGTTGACTTCTTGCTGCGACAGACAATCAGTGACATGGTTCTTTTAACAAATAAATCACCAAAGTGTAAAAGAAACTCACCAGATTGATATACTGAGTTAAGAAAGTAAACCCAAGTCAAGAAAAAAAAAAATTCTATATTAAATGCCAAGTCTGTATATATAATATATACTGTATATATATATATATATATATATATATATATATATATATATATATATATATATATATATATATATATATATATATATACGTATATATATATATATATGTATATACAGTCGCGTGAAAAAGTAAGTACACCCCATGTAAAGTTTTGACTTTTTCAACATATTTCAACATACAGCTATTTGATCTTCATTTCAACAATATTGATAGATAAAGGTTAGGGTGCATCAAACGCCCCATGATTTTCAAAAAGTTGTTGTATTTTAATGTCTATTCCCTCAAATGTTACACTTGTTGGTAGAAGTATGTATGCAAAAAATAGATGAAATCAGAGGTGGTCCTGGGTGGCCACCGGCCACTTTTATATATTTAGGGCCATTTAGGGCCACAGCTAAACTACTTTACAAGATAATGTAAAATTAACTACAAGATAATGTAAAATTAACCATTATACCTATATACAAAAGTAAAGTCCTACTTTTACTAAATGCCTAATATCAAACAGTTAAAACAACCTTACATGTCAATGTAAAATTAACCAAAATCGTTCTTCATATTACAAAGTTGTAGTACAGTGTTGTAGTATTGTACTTTCATTGATTAAAAGTTTGAAAATGTATTAAGCACAACGCCAATGTCACTACTCCAACTTTGCTCGTTTCCGCAAATTTGGCCTCGCTTTGCGGTCACATTCAACCACTTGAAGAAGATTTTGGAAGTGGTCTTCTCTTCTTGCAGTTGAGACAAAATCAGTTGCGAGCTTTACTGCTCTCTCCGCAGGGTCATTCACAACATTAAGCCCATCCACAATGGACTTGGCTGCCTTGAAGTGCTCATTGTTCTGCCAAGTGTCAACATCCTCTGTTAGGAAGGTCATATCTAGGTGAAGAAGGTTTACTGTAAACCACGAGTCCTCGTTCACAAGATCAGCCAGGGTTGTCGCTTCTGTAATTTTTGGAAATGACGGTTTGCCATATCCAGAACCGTAGCGGTGTTTTGGAGTGCTTGGCATTTCATCTGGTTGTATGGCCAGTAACACATCTGCAAGGGCACGACGATCCTTTTGAGGAATTGCATTGCTGAACAGTGCCAAAACAACCAGTTCTGGGGTTAAATACCACAAATGTCTATCAAAGGCTTTCACAGCGCTGACTGAAATGGTTGAGTTGACAGCTTTATAGTTGAGCAGAGTCTTGTAAAAGCACAAATCAAACTATGGGGCATTTGAAGCAGACTGACATATGAGCCACCAATCACAATAAATATAAACAACAAAAACAACAAACTCCTTCAGTTTTTTCTGTTGATGTTGTGTTGTTACAGTTCCTCGAGGTAGTAGAGAAATTTGCTCTTCAAGTAGGCATATTTTGATGGAATAAAGAATCTTTGACATCCACCTTGCTTTATGCATGGCCCCTGGTCTGTGGAGTGTTCCTTGTTTTGTGACATCATCATCGAGGACTACCTGGCAGAGTTGTGCCATTTCCTTGTAGTCTTCCCTACAGTATGAAGCGCTTGTGCGGATTGTGCTTAAAACCTTGTTTTTGCAGGATAAAAGCAGCTGTTGTGCATAGTCATTGTACATGGAAATGTCAATTTTGGTTAAACTTTCATTCTTTGCATGCGATATGCGTTCCCAATTCTTCTGGAATTTTTGGAACAAAGATACTTCTGGAGACTTTGATGCCTCAATTTTGAGAACGTCAAACACATGATCCAGGATTACCTCTCCAACATGATGGCGACATGCACACCACAGAAGAGCACGGTCCAGTTTTGATTGAATGGTAACACAGGCAGCTGTAACGTGTCCAGTGTTTGATGCTGATGTGTCAAAACATAAGTTGACAACTGATTGTTTGCACTTCCATGAATGTAGATACGTGTAAGTGTGCTCGGCAATGATGTCACCTGATGACCTATCACTTCCAGGAGGATATCTAGCCACCCCCAGTAGCTTTACATCAGTGGCATTCCCAACCAACACTGGCAATCTTTCTTCCTTGACATTCTTGTTTGTGAGCGTTGGTATCTGCTTGCCATCCCAGTGAAGTGTTGCAGCTGTTGGGGTGATCCAATTTTCTTGAATATCTTTGGCGATAGCACTTGTTATTGATCGTCGAGCCTTATCAGCAGTTGAGTACGACTTGGCCACACGACGTGGATCACCTCCTGCCTCTTGAATTACAGCTTTGGTGAGCGCAACCTGTTGAACAGGAGTTATGTTTAGTCGAGTAGCAACAGACACAACTGAATGTCTTTTCAGAATATCATGAGGAATAAAGGCAGATGTACCTGCATATGTTGATCTGTGGTGACTACGCTTCCTTTGAAACTCTGGAATCGCCTCTTCTTCAGTTTCTTCCAAGCTATCTGCAGAGTCACTATCATCAGAGCATACAGAACTAATTGTCATCTCTTGTACACTGGATGATTCATGACGTTCTCGTCTTGAAGCTTCCGCTAAGAGGCGTTTTTCTTTTCTATGATCTTTATCAACTTTCTTCTTGTCAACACCACCAAATGAGGCTACTCTGTCAGATTTCATTGACTCTAAAAATACTCTATCTTCCTCATTCTTAATGTTTGTCATTGCATCTTTTGTCCATACACCAAAGGTCTTATCAAGACGTTCATTCATGGTTTGCAACTTAGCCAAAGTGCTTGGAGATTCTCGGCGAGAAACAGGTATTTGACGCAATTTGTTATTGTCATTAAGAAGGTCAAGTATTAGTTTGCAGCATTGATGGTCTGAAAGCATAGGAATATTTGCTTTAGTGTAGAATTTTTTCAGCTGGATAAGGACGATGCTGGCAGATTTCCATTTCAGTGGCTGAGTTTGTTTGCCTTCACATATTTCTTTCTGGATGTACCACATCACGCATCGAAGAACCTGCCGGCAAGTTGGGAGGCGGACTCCTGTCAATGTACCATCTGCTTCTGTAAAAGCATTGCCAAGACCAAAAATGGCACTTGCTAATCTGGTCTTCTTATCTGCCATCTGAAAGAAAATAAAGGATATTATTAGACTACTAGTATGGGACCCACGATTAGACCTCCGATTTCATTCATGTAAAAATACAAACTAATTATCAAACCATCGTTTTTTGCATAAAATTGTTATATTTGTATTCCTCTCATCAAGACCTTCAATTTGATACCAAACATGACTAGGTTTGGGTGTAAAATAACAAAATCAAACATTTTTACATAGTGCGGCCCCGAAAATGGCCCTAAATATATAAAAGTGGCCGGTGGCCACCCAGGACCACCTCTGATTTCATTTATTTTTTGCATACATACTTCTACCAACAAGTGTAACATTTGAGAGAATAGACATTAAAATCCAAGAACCTAAGGGCGTTTGATGCACCCTAATAAAGGTGATATAATATTGTTACGGATCCCGGACGTCGGCTCTCCCCTTATCAAGGGGGGGGGGGGGGGGTTAATCCCCTTGTCTTGTTATCTGGCCGACCCGAGTCCTGGGGGTTATAACGTTCCTTCCGGTCGGTGGTAAGTAGGGTTGTTCGTCGAGTCTTAGTCCAATTACCTAAGTACTACCACCGGCCGTAAAGCAAGGAGATAACTCCCGCTCGAACCACGGATATGATGGAAAATGCCGAGCGGATAGGAATCCGCGATCCGAGCCGTTAACAAAGTGACTAAACCCGATTCTAAGCAGTTGCGATCGTGCCACGTTTACCCAATGAGAGAAAGGACGGATGCGATCGGATAAGAGGAAACCAAGAAAGAACAAGGCAATTTATTACAAATACACAGAAAGCAGAGGAAACAAAAGAATGTACAGGATAGGAAGAGGAAGAAGCAGAACACAGGGCAGTCTTAAAACAGTCTTATTCTTAATACCCAGGACACACATACACACTCACACGGGGATTGTAGAGGGTTGATGGAACAGGTAGAGGGTCCGGCGATGGGGTCCAGGCTCCGGTCCAGCGGGCGAAACCTGGCAGGCAGCTCCGCGTGTCGTTGAACGCGATGGGACAGTTTATATAACGGGGGGAAGCTGGTGTCCTATCGCGTATGTAATATGTGCACCCTCGTGCCAAACGCCCCCTCTCCAAAGTCCTCTTAATCAGCGCGCCGTATATCTCATGAGTCCTTCTCAATGCGCTCTCTCCCAGAAGTCCTTTGTACTGCACGCTGCCGCTGGGAGTCCTCTTGGTAAATGTGCTCGCTGGCAAGTCACCCGCGCAGTCCTCTTTCAATAGCGCTCTCCCAATTAGTTCTCTCCAACAAGCGTGCCTCCGACAAGCCCCGTCAAAGGGCTTTGCGTTTGCGCTTATATAACTCACCCAAGCGATCACTCCGCCACCCCAAAGCCACGCCTGTCGGCGATGTCACTTCAGCCCTGGTTGGCTGGTTAAGGCTTACCGGCTCCGCCTTTGACGGCTGGATGACGTGGCCACACCTTCTTCTTGGCGTTCCGCCCCCTTTCTCGGGCCTCACCACGTGGCTTATGGCGGCATTTGGACGGAAGCCCACCGAGGCTGCGAACGCTGCTAACAAAGGCGCGTAACAAATTGGGAGAGCCATAGGGCAGAGTGGAGGGCGCGTAATGGCGTCGCTTGGAGAGTGAGGTTGCAAACTGAACGGTATGGGGCCTACTCCTTTGACACAACGCAGATTCAACTATTGGAAGCACGGCCTTATCTAAAACACATACTAATGAAATAACTGGAATCCTATGGTGCCCTACGTGTTGCTTGTGGACTAACTATGGGGTGCAACTTTTAACCTTTAATGATGTTGAATTTATTTACACAAGTGAGGGTTCTCAAAACCGCAACAATATAACAAATATCATGAAACATTTACATTTTGTAGTCCATTGTATCATTTAAATAAACATAAATGCAAATTTCGCATGTGGAAAAAGTAAGTACACCCCTACATTTATCACCACTTCAAATACCTAAAATTAGAATCAGGTGAACCAGCTCAGGTGTAAATGATTAAAACATTGTTAGAGAAGGTCTTGGAGGAACCTGTCTTATTTAAACCTCAGACATTTAGTTTGGTTTGCTCTTTGTTGTTGAAGTGTGCGGCGTCACCATGCCTAGATCAAAAGAGCTCTCTGAGGCCTTCAGAAAGAAGGTTATAGATGCCTACGAGTCTGGGAAGGGATTTAAAAAGACCTCCAAACAATTTGAAATCAATCATTCGACTGTCCGGAAGATCATCTACAAGTGGAGAAGACTCCAAACAACTGCCAACTTGTTCAGGCCAGGCCGCCCCAGCAGGTTCAGCCCGAGAGCAGACCGCAAGATGCTGAAAGAAGTCTCTAAGAACCCCAGAAAGTCATCACGGGACCTACAGGTAGCTCTTGCCACTGTTAATGTCAAAGTGCACGAGTCTACCATTAGAAAGACGCTGCACAAATTTGATCTACATGGGAGGTGTGCCAGGAAGAAACCTTTGCTGTCCAGAAAGAACATCGGGGCAAGACTAAAGTTTGACAATGAACACCTAGGCAAAGACCACCACTTCTGGAACAATGTACTCTGGACAGATGAGTCAAAGGTAGAGCTATTTGGCCACAGTACCAGAAGACATGTTTGGCGAAAACCAAAGACAGCATTTGACCACAAGAACCTGATACCAACTGTAAAGCATGGTGGTAGAAATATTATGGTTTGGGGCAGCTTTGCTGCATCAGGGCCTGGGCAGCTCACCATCATATAATCCACTATGAATTCTTCATTGTACCAGAGGGTGCTTGAGGATAATGTGAGGACATCTGTCGGAAGGTTGAAGCTCAAACAAAGGTGGACCTTGCAACATGACAATGACCATAAACATACCAGTAAATCCACCAAGGAATGGCTGAAAAGAAAGAAATGGAGGGTTCTGGAATGGCCAAGTCAAAGCCCGGATCTAAATCCCATCAAGATGTTGTGGGGGGATTTGAAACGAGCTGTGCATGCAAGAAACCCCTCAAACATCGCACAGCTGAAAGAATTCTGCATGAAGGAGTGGGCAAAAATTTCTCCCAGTCGATGTCAGAGACTGGCAGACAGTTATAAGAAACGCCTACTTGAGGTTGTTTCTGCCAAAGGGGGCAATACCACCTATTAGAGCCAAGGGTGTACTTACTTTTTCCACATGCAAAATTTGCATTTATGTTTATTTAAATTATACAATGGACTACAAAATGTAAATGTTTCATGATATTTGTTATATTATATCACCTTTATCTGTCAATATTGTTGAAATGAAGATCAAATAGCTGTATGTTGAAATAAGTTGAAAAAGTCAAAACTTTACATGGGGTGTACTTACTTTTTCACGTGACTGTACGTATATATATGTTATTTGCTCACTTTCATCTATCTATAATTCCATTAATCTCTGTGTGTATGTGTGTATGTGTGTATGTGTGTTTGTATGTTTGTCTGTGACCGCTGTTTCTCGACAACCACGGGTCCGATATACTTTAAACTTGCCAGGTATATTGCTGGGGACCCGAGGATGTGCCTTTTCAAGGTTTGAAATTAATCGGACAAGTACTTACCGAGCTATGGCGATTTAGCCGTTCGCCGTTCGCTTTGGCGTTGCGAATGGACCAAACCATTGCATGTAAATAGAGGGGGGGGGGGGGTTCTGTGGTCGTTGCGAATGGACCAAACCATTCATGTAAATAGAGGGGGGGGGTTCTGTGGTCGTTACTGCCACGTGGTTTCAAAGTTTTTTTTTGTTGTTGTTGTTTGCACGCATGTTTTTTTGCACCCACGTACGGGCACGCCCTAGGATGTTTACACACACACACCCCTACACAAATTTTTTTTTTTTTTTTTTTTTGGCAAGGAACGGGCACCCACGTACGGGCACGTCCTAGCTTATATATAGTACGGGCATGCCCTAGTATATTTAATTACTATTGAAACTCGCAAGTTGCCCGTGCCCGCACGGGATTCTAAACGGGGTAGGGATGAAGTCGGCAAAAATGCAAATGGCATCTTCTGTCATCGAGCCGGCAAGGTGGGAGCAACATTTCGCATATATTGCTGCCTCTGATGCAATTTAAATGCTCTAATGGCGGCTAGATGATACAGTTGAAACATTTTGTTCGATATATGTAACTTTTTGATGCTGTTAGGGTCCGAAATAAACAAATAGTATTTGTGTCAAAGCCAGTGACCAGTTGCAAATTAATAGTAGGTTTTATTCATTCACTCAATAGACCCTCTTTATATTGTTTGATCTGATTGTTATATTTATTCTCATTCTCTGCTTTTTGTTATGTTTTTGTAAAGCTTGTTGATTGGGAAAGTCTAACATTGCTTGATTTGTATTTGGTAGATGTTCATTTTACCAGATATATTTGCAATATTATTTATTCGCCACCATATTCCTGCTTTTTTATTGCTGTTCTCTCATTTTGCCCACAGATGGGCCTCCGGACCTACTGGTGTTCCAGCTGCTGCCCCGGCTACCCCAATTGGTGTTTGAGGGTGATCCCCTTCCACTGGCCTGTGCTGCCTCTTTGCTTCCCAGTGCACCACCTCGCCTTATCTGGCTGCACAATGGGCAATATGTGGCAGGGGGTGATGTGGGGGCCCAGGGCATGAGAAATGACTTCAGATCTGAGAGCAAGGAAGATACAAAGGGACTTTCAGAAGTGACAACAGTTCATGATTGTTCGATTGTGACGAGGTACCTTTCCCCCTTACCTGAGATCCGCAACCCCCTGCTTGTGCGTATCCTCTTCCTGAATTCTTCCCTAACATTTAATTTTGATTTTGTGGATCCTTCTTTATCTTCCATAACTGAGCCGTCATTCTGGGTGGTTCCGTTCTTTTCTACCTGTGGTGGTGAGAATGCTTCTGCTGTTGGTACCTCATTTCCGCTGTGGGCCATGTTGTCGGGAGCAGGAGAGGTGGCCGTCGTTCAGTGTTCAGGGCCCATGCTCAGCCCCTGAGGGCAGCGGCCTGCATTCTCGCTCATGGCTGCACAGAGTGACCAGCTTGTGTCTGGGGGATTGTTCATGGCTCAGGCCATGACACTCCTCTGAAACATGTCATGTTCCAAGACATCTGCCGCTGTGGAAGCTGCGTTGAGACGCTCATGCTGGCCAAGGAGCTCTATTCTGGGGAGGTAATGTTCTTTGGGAAGAGGGGGGCATGGCTGTGTGGGCAGTGTGCTTTCCATGGACACCATGTCAGGTGGTGAACATCGCGTGTGCCCTGAGGGAGGGGTTCAGAGACCAAGGCTCCCTAACCATTGCCTCCAGAGGCTGTCTTTTCAGCCAGCTAGGCCGTCACCCTGGTGGTTGCCGGTAGTGGTCATATTGATGGGCAATGTCAGAAGTGCTTCGCAGGGCACGGCTGCTTGGCCTTCATGTCAGGTGTGCAATGGGCCCTGTGGAACGCTCCTTCAGCAGTGGTAGCCACTGCGACGCTCCATCTTCTCGCTCCCCCTCCACTCCTCCCCGGCACGTGGTGACTTGAGGAGGCCTAGCAGGAAGCAAAATGGGGACATTGAGATTCTTACTGCTTTATGTTCATTTTTGTCCCTTCTTTTTATTGCTTTGCATTCATTTTCTTTTCCCCTTTCTGTTATTCTGTAATTGTACATAATTTAGGACAGCTAACAAGTGTAATTTCAAATAAACCATTCAACAAATTCAATCATTCATCAATACATTTTGATTCTTCATTCCTCTCAAATTCCCCTCTGTTCCACTTCCCTTGCTTTTAACCATATTTCCCCCCCCCCCCCCCCCTCCTCACCCTTCGTTCTCTATTTCAGTAAGGTTGTGTTGGAGGCTGTGAAAATGGGACAGGCAGGGAGGTGGGAATGTCTTGCATTGTCTCCCAGAGGAAACCTCTCCCTCTCCGTCGTCGTGTCTGTGCTGGGAGAGGGAGTCCCAGGCTGCCTTCCACAGCAACAACGCAACAGTCGAGGGGACTTCCGGTGAGAGACTCTCCACCTTGGTATGTAGTACGCAGGCCTAGCTGTTCTTCACTTGAGCATTGAAGCTTTTATCTTGCCATTGATGACTTTGAGGCACAATCACATGCCCAAGACTAAAGTTTTGAAATTTGAGCCAAAACGCAACCCTCTGCGTTATTTTTTATTTCTCTGTACGGATCATAATCTCTTATTGTATGAGCTATCTTAATCTGTTATCTTCTTCAGATCTCTACATCTCTCTCCCTGACACACACACACACACACACACACACACACACACACACACACACACACACACACACACACACACACACACACACACACTTGGTCCTTTCCATTGATCAGTCAATTCAATCTGACATCATTGATCATCATAATTTCTTGTGAAACCCATGGTTGGTTTGAATCAATGCCTGGAGTGCAACCTTGCTGCTGAGGTTAGAGGCTAGAGCAAGTATTTGTAATTTTTAGGGTGCTAGTGATAACTCACCTACTCATTAAATTAAATTGATACATGTGGGGAAATTACACGCCCAGACCAGGAATCGAACACACATCCTCCAGTGAACCGTACCAGTGCTCTACCATCTGAGCTCTGCCATAGAACACGATAACCCACGCAGTGTTCACGTCTATAAACAAATAAAATAACCATTCCTTTCACGCTGCAGAGGCACTTTCATTGGCTAAGGAGTTCAGTCCTGGACGGGTCCGCACTCCGACGCAGCATAATCGAACCACCACTCAACCTGTTTGCAAACTCCTCAGCTACCCTTTCATCCTTGAGCTTGCCAACATCTAGCCTAGGTTGGCATTCTCTGGTACAAGCTTACCAGTACCAGTAAGCTGGTACTCATTTTGCCAACCTCGGAAGGATGACAGCCTGGAGTCAACCTACCTAGTGTTATTAGTCCCCTACCGGTGTACACCGGAGAGGACTATAGGTTTGCACTCCGTCTGTCAGTCCGTCAGTCCGTCACTCCGTCACGCAAAGAACAGTTTTCCGGACTTTTTTTCTAAACGCTTAATGTTAATGATTTCAAACTTGGTACATGGTTTCCTCATGATAAGTTACAGATCAAGTTCGAACTTCACGACGTTTCGATCATTTTTAACAAAGTTATGGCACTTTGAACTTTGGGAATTCTGATAATTCTGATGATCCTTAACTCAGTGCCATTTTAAGTTTTAATTTCCTTTAAAAAAAGATTTTCTCTGCAATAATAGGATCGATTGAGATCAAATTTTCACCATAGGAGGGACTCGGTCTGTAGAATATTTTAATGGTAATTATGACGTCACAGGTCACGTGGTTCGGCCGCCATATTGTTTTTCGTGAAAACACGAAAACCCCTTTTTCTCTGCAATGGCATGAACAGATCGAGGCCAAACTTTGCAGACACAATCTCATACCCATGACGAACAAAAAAAGTCAGCGAGCATGATGTCATGCATCACATGGTTTCAGAGTTATGACGTTTTTAAGCATGAACCTTTAAAACCAAGCTCCTCCCTCATTTTTGATCCAATCGAGGGGAAACTTCACAGATCTGTTCAGCATGTCAGTCTACTAAAATGTCCTTTTGCAATTTGCGATAGGGCATGTGGTTTGGCAGGTATCGTTAATTAATCGAAAATATTTTTTAAAATGGATATCTCTTGAATCGCTCGTACCTCAGACCGTGAGTTGGTAATTATATAATTCACACAGTGCAATACGTGCATGCCGCTCCACGGAGCGACCTTGCGGGCTTATCAATGAGGCGAGGCGTGACACACATGTGTCTCAGCATACCTCAGATCAAGTTTGAAAACCAGCATCAACCATGCATAAATTTGCATATTCGATCATTTTTGACAAAGTTATGGCACTTTGAACTTTGGTCGGGGACATGTATTGCAGCGCAATACTCAGAATGCTTGTTTCAATGGCTCAACAGGGGCTCAAACCCAAGACCCTAATCCTAAGGTTTAAGGCCCAGTTGCATAAATAATCCTTCAGGAAAGATTTGAGGATTTACTTAAATATTTCCTTAAGTTTCCCCGTAATGACACCCTTAATTTGAGGATGTTGCATATACGAATAGTTCTTACGTTTTTCCTTAAAAGCTTCTTTAAACTCAAGGGTGCACCCCTTCCACCTACCCCCCTCCCCCCTCCTCCACTCCCCTCTCTCCACTCCCCCCCCCCCCTCCACCCTCAAAGACCAACCTTTGAGTTTCCAAAAGGTGCTCTTCATGGAAATCTCTCAGGAAGAGGACGTTTATTGCAGCGCGACGCCAGAGGCTCATCGAACAATACTTCCGCAGTTGAGAAATGATTGTATATTGTTAACCACGCTGACTTGAGCGGAGGCTCTGTGACTTGGATGACATTTTCACTCTTTTGTGACATCCAGAATATTTTGGCTGATTTTGCACTCGTATTTCACTTTCATAATTTCACACTTCCACCATTCTCGGAAAGTTTCCAAACATTTACTGCACACATTACCTCATTTACAATAAAATGCTCAATGAGGATCGAATGAATTTTACACAAGAAACATTTTATTCCTCCTACGTCCAGAAGCACGTGTTCCTCATGCAACATATAACAAGCGTCATTTAAAATTACATGTTAATTATGCGTACTTGCTTTCGGACGCCTTCCTATCTCTAATCTGATTGGTTGTCTGGCATAGCAGCGGCTCCTAAGGATTTCCTCAAGCTTAAAGAAATCCTTACTTGAGGATTTCCAAAGGGTTATTTTTGCAACACCCTTAATGAAAACCTTCGCTAAGGAATCACAGCGTACCTTAAGGTAAATATTTCCTTTCGGATTAGGGAATTTTATGCAACCGGGCCTTAGATCTTAAGCCAGGCACCTTAACCGTTAAGCCAACACCAAGCATATTCAAGTAGTTAAGTGCTATTGAAGCACTTGTTCACCACTCTTATACACCACCCTATTTAATATATCCAAGTACTGCAAAACTAGAGGTTCTTGGAAGTGACAAGAAGGTGATTTGTGTTCTACAGTATTTAAGTATATAATTCAACTTAAATAAAATAAAGATTGTAAAAGGCGTATAAATAAATTAATTCCAGAATTTACCGCCGTTTTGCCCAATGTCTATTACACCACCTTATCTAACACTACATTAGTTCTCTGTACCTGTTGTACATGTTCTTTATGACGTTCTTAAAAGCAGTAAGTTTCCTGTTTGGCATAACTTTCTCGTTAGACACAAACACTCGTTAGACACAAAGTCCGACCTGCCATAGCCAAGGATTCCCCAAAGAGACCTTGTATCAAAGGCGTAAAGTCTTTGTTTCAGATCCTTGGTCAGAGAGGTCACACTTGGTCAGGTCAGACTCCAGGTCTCACATCCGTAGAGCATGGCTGGACGCACCAATGACTTAAAGACTTGGACTTTCATCCTCCTGCATAGATACCGACAGCGCCACACCCCATGGTCCAGTAAATCCATGACTCACCAGGCCAGACATAGATGTCTATTGACTTCTAGCTCACAACACGCAGAGACTGTCACTGCCAAGGTAAGTAAATCTCTCCGTGACCTCAACATCCTCGCCATAGTCAGGATAGCAGCATCCAAGATGTCATTGAAAGCCTGGATCTTGGTCTTGATCCAGGAGACCCGTAATCCCAGTGGCACTGATGCATCATCCTTCACCTTTGAGGCCCCCATAAGGATGTTCAGATTCTCCACAAAGATGACTGCATCATCTGTGAAATCAAGTTCAGAGATCTTCACACCCAAATGATTCACCTCAGCTAGATCTTTCCGATACCTCCCTAGATTTCTGTCCATAGAACTGCTTAAAAGCATGGGGCCTAGGACACACCCCTGACAAACTCCAATGGCAACTGGAAATAAGTCAGAGATGGAACCATCTCACCCTACAGCACTCTCAGTACCATTGTATAGTTCTGAAACCAGATTGATCAGCATCGCCGGCACCCCATGAAAACTGAGGATCCTGCAGAGGGCATTATGATTCACTGAATCAAACGCCTTGCGGAGATCAACATAGGATGCAAAAGCTAACCCTGATGAAACTCTCACTTGCATTCGGGGAGGGCCCAAAGGGCAAGGATACGTTCAATCATTGACCTCTTTGGTGTAAAGCCAGACTGCTCTGGGTGCTGGTGCTCAAGCAGATAATGGCGAACCGTAACAATAATTGTCCGAGCAAAGACCTTGCCCGGCACAGAGAGCAACGTCGCCCATCGGTGATTGTTGCAGTCCTGGAGGTCAACATTCCCTTTCCAGAGAGGAACTACTCTTCCTGCTCAACCGTCTGGTCTCTATCTGCCTCTACCTTTACACTTCGCTGGAGCATGCTTACTCTGCACCCTACACATTTGCTCCTTTCTCATTTTGCTCCATGCCCATGAAGGTTGCCCATTTCTCTGATGCAGACCGCACACTCATTAACTTTACCCAAGATAAAGCTCCCAAATCACTTCTCATACCCTCAAAGTTTTGATTTCTTGTTTAGCCTGGAATTTCAGCTTTAGGGCCAGGGTGGAGATCCGGTCTTTTGTATGACCATGCATTTTGGCCTTAGGGCGGGAGTGGAGAAGTGCTATGCCATGGTTCGTCGACAACTTTTTGAGATATCATGCTGTATATAATTTTAGCTCCATCACCCAATAATGAGGAATCACTTAAAAGATTCTCGGATCCGGATTCGGATCTTCACCAAAGTCGAATCAATTATTCCTTGTTACACTCCCAATCTGTCCACGTCCATCCACCTTCTGTGGCGGAGGTAAAGATGAAGATTTAAAGTTAAAGTTTAAAGAATGCCTTTATTTATTTAGCTGTTGGCTCTTCATGGCTTCCACTTGTTCGATCCAACCCTTTTGTCTTACACTCTTTCTTGACCCTTAGATGGCCGCGGACCCTCACTGGCACGACGGCCTCCCTGCCGTGTCCTTGGCCCCGGTCAGAACACAGGGATGAGCGAGAAAAGTTTGCCTGGAGGAAGTGTGGCCAGGCCGGGGTCTGGTTTGCAGCCGACTACTCGGCCTGTCAGCACGCTGCCGAACACACCCGTGTACTCTACACATTCAGCCAAGTAAATGCACACCTGCTTCTGATGCTTCTACCACTTTTCATATTCTTCTTCTCACCAGTTCCCCCAACAGTCTCACTCTCTTCTCGATATCGATGGAATTTTTGTTTTCTCTTTACCTCTGTCCTTCCCACAACCCAGAGTGCTGTTAACATAAGCAACGTGCTGACATTTGCTCACCAGCTGTTGCTCTACACAGCTGAGTCTGCTGCTTTCTCTGACCCGCTTGATGCCATATTCCTCACGGAAATCATTGAGAAACTAACCTTGTTTACCTTACATATTCCCGAGGTAAAACACTTTCCACTTTTGATCCACTTTTCTTACTCATTGCTATTTTCCAAGTTATTCATTTTCAGTTTTCTGTCATTAACCAGCACGCGAAGCGGAAAGCGGACTTGGAACAACTGCTTCACTTTGTCTGTCTAGCTGTCTGTCTACAAACGTCGTTTATGATGGAGGAACAACTCAATTAAAATTGAATGTTATATTTTGAATGCATCGGAAAAAGAATCGGAACAGAAACCTACAGTTTAGCAGTACTTTGGCTCTGAATTTGGAAAATTGTACAGAATCTCATCCCGATCGCACATATGCACAGATGTGTGAAGATTTTTTTTTTTTTTTTTAACTTTGTCTACCTGTCTGACAGTCAAATAAAATTGAAAATCATTCCAAACAGGAAATTCACTGTTTTTAAGGACGTCCTAAAGGACACAAACAACGAATGTAACGTGTTAAATAAGGTGGTGTAAAAGTTGCTGCATCATCGGCGGTAAACTTCCGATTTTTTTTTCTACAATCTTTAAAATCTTTATTTTATTTCAATTGAATTATATATTTGAACACTGTAGAACACAAATCGCCCATTTGGCACTTTAAAACCCTTCCGTTTAGCAGGACATGGACAAAGTATTACGGAATTTTACATCATCACGACCAATGTTTGCCGCTCACAGGCCCCACTTGTCATTTTTCCTCAAGACTGTGGCGTAAGGTGTTTTATGAACTCCCTTGTTTGCTGGTTTTTATTTTCCATATCTAGTCTCTTGGAAGAGCAGGGTACACAGGGCAAAAAGGCAATGTACTGACAGTGGTGCAATGGGTCGACGCAACTGTTACGGGGTCAACCTCGAGGGGAGCCCCAGCAGAAAGATGTGTTGTCCTTGGTTGAAAACAAGCCAATCAATAACGAGTCCACACCAAGGGTTACGAACAAACCACAATATATTATAAATCCCACACAGGAATCACGACCCACTTAATACAGCACTTCACAATATAATTCCTATCTACAGGTAGCGCCACCTTACCAAGCCCCTTAACCCCAAAACTCATGGCCCTTGCCCCAATGTCTCTGTACGCCTCCAAGGCGACGTCGATTCGCTCCAGCGATCGTGGAATCAATTTCCGATTCCAATCTGGGGAAGCGGAGTCGATCGAACCAACCCGCAGGCCACGTGGTCCAATCTCCAGCACGATGGCGGTAGAATGGGAAACCTCCCCAAAGACGATTTCGGGTACGTACCCGGTTGCGGTTCAATCCGCGAGTCTCCTCAATAATCCTCCCACAGCCACTGACTTGTACAGCCATCCCCGGCCGCCCGCCGGAGAGTAACGCCTGGTCGACACGCCGCAAAAACCCGGTCACTGCCGGTGATGCGCGTGGCGAAGATGGCGGTCGGCTTTCTCTTGCACCTGGGTTTGGAGGTGAGGATACTCGGCAACCTCCACGAGGATACCCGACTACGCAGGCGCCACAGCAATTCGGCGATCTCCTCTCGTGTGGACTTCTTTTCAAAGAGGCAAAGTTCCCTTGTCCTGCCCGTTCGACTGCTCGGTCTGGAGCTGCAATCAGAACACGTCTCCTCACGATCTTCCCCGCTTCTCCGCCTCTTCCGGTCTCGATCCGGATTTTTTCCACATTGTACCAGGAGCGCTTTTAAAACTTTTACTCACAACAACCCGTTCCCTTAAGTCACCATAAGCATAATATCTAGAATACTTCGAACCAACAGCAATACTCATAACCACAATCATTAATCCGTAAAAGCAACAAACAATTCAATAAACAAATAGGAAGAGAGAGGAGAGGAGGGGAGGAAACACTGCAGTTAACCTGCTCTGTAAGAGAGTTGGGTTTAGATAGGGTTAATGTGGTACAAAAGAACGCAGGGTAGGGTCCCTGTTCCGCGCTCGGCGCATCTAATCTCGTCAACTTGGCGACCACGTCCTGTAGAAGAAGAAGAATGCCAATGTGCTATTTTCTTTCTTTTCCTTCCTTTTTGGAGTTTATTATTTATTTCCTTACTGGTTAGCTCACCTTGAACAAAGTTCCGGGGAGCTTTTGCGATGGCGCGTCGTCCGTCCGTCCGTCCGTCCGTCCGTCTGTAAACACTTGCAACTTCTTCTCCGAAACCGCTGAAGGGATTGTGACCAAACTTGGCACAAACGATATTTGTTATGTTGTGACTAAAGTTTGTTCAGGGCATTAAAAGAATCTGGGTCTAAGGGGGTTTACTGGGGTCAAAGTGGATCCAGGCTTAACCCCTCAAATAGGAATTTGCTATTTCCTCTGAAACTACATACCATATTTCGATGAAACTTCACCACAACCTTCATCACCCTAGATGTACCGAAGTCTGTTCATGGGACTAAGAAAATCGAAGTCTAAGATAGTTTAACGGGGGTGAGGGGGTGGGGATGGTGATCAAAGTGGGTCCAGGTTTGCCCCCCCCCCCCCCCCCAAAAAAAAATAGGTATTTGCTTTCTTCTCAGAAACTACACACACAACTTCGATGAAACTTGACCACAACCTTCACCACCCATGATGTACCAATGTTTGTTCAAGGCTCTAGAAAAAAATAAAATCTGCCCCTTGGGGGTCTTCAGGGTGTGGCGGAGGGGGGGGGGGGAGTTGCCCCCCAAAATAGGTATTTTTATGTTTGTTTAAAGTCTTATGATTATGCTAGTATAATTCTACATGCTTTACTGTCTTCTAGCGACCATTGAAATTGGTTTAAAATACATTTAGTCGGTGCAGTATACTGTTTATTCCACCAGGTGAGCGCCAGGGGTATTGCCCCTATGCTTTTGTGTTATTTCATTAATTTCTTCACCACAAATGTCCGCTATTCCAACCTCATTTTAGTTTTATTATTCACTCGATATCCTTGGCTTTCCTTGTCTGTGTATTTGTCAGTGTACCTTCTGTGCTCTCCCATGAGCCTCTCCTTTTGTTATATCGAACCAAAAAAATCAATCCCTTTCAATTATGTCTCTTTTGTCTGCTTCATTCCCTTCCCTATTCCCTTGCATCTCTCATCGATTTCCATTATCCCTCCCTTCTTTTCAACAGTTAGCAACTGTTGTTTTGGAGCTCTGCAGCAATGCATTGTGGGTACCCACACAAGTGCTACACGAGGCAGAGAATTTGGCTGGGGCCTGCTCTCGGTTAGCCCGCTGTGTGGCACGTGTATCATCACCGATGTCACCGTCCTTGTACTCCGTTTCACCAAACTTGCTCTCATTCTCTAAGGTGAAAGCCGTAATGGATAGTTCCTTTGCCATGATGTGATGGAGGTTTGTCTCTTTAGATGGAAGTCCACCCCTTAGTTAAAACGTTAGACTGAGCCTTTGACTTGCTTGACAAGATTTTGTTTGCATTTGCAACAATTGTGATGCATAATATGTTCTCATCAAGTGATCTTCAATCTCTCAATTCCTCCTGTGTTCACCTTTACCCTGTTAGGCCTCGACCAACCTCGCAGTGATCTCCCTACCCTTGCACCACAAAACTTACAAAGGCCTGTCCTGCCTAGCCTCACTCCAACGTGACTCTCGACGAACCCTTGGGTCCAAGACTACCAAATCCTCCCGAAACACTAAGTCTTCCTCCTGGCAACTTGGAGTCAAGTGTACTGCTAGCAATGGTTCGCTGAGCTATCTAGGACCACCAAGAAAGGTTCATTTTGCAGTTTGTAACAGCCACATTGATTTATAGATGTGTTGAAGAATTTTTTTTGTTTTCTTTATTAAAAAACAACCTTGCATCAGTAATCTTAAAGGCTTATTATGTCTGTCCCTTTTTAGTCCCCTCCCGGTTTTACCGGAGGTGACTATAGGTTTTCTCTCAGTCCGTCTGTCTGTCCGTCCCACCTGGGTTTTCCAGGCTTTTTCCCCATACTTTTTAACATATCCAATTGAAACTTGGTACATCGCTTTATTATGATAAACTACAGAACAAGTTTGAGTTTCGGGGCGTTTTGCCAATTATTCACAGAGTTATGTCCTTTTTGGACTCTTCTAAATATCACATGTTATATGCAAGGGTCATTTTTCCAGACTTTCCCCTTTACCCTTGAACATATTTATTATATGTTAACAGCTTTAACATGCTTTAACAGCTTTATTATGATAAGTTACAGAAACGGCATACCTAAAAAAAATTTGTCGAGCCATACGTGGCTCACAATTGCCGAGAGTTTGGAACAAGAACATTAATTAGGACCAGTGGGGAACATGTATCGCAAAGTAATTCTCCCTCTTGTTTTTTTTGTTGTTACCCCGCGCATGCAAAGTGAAAAATGGGGTTAAGCAATTGGTTCATGTCTGTCAGTTTATGATCGAGGAACAGCTTATTTAAATTGAATGTTACATTTTGAACACGAATCGGAACACGAATATGAAGATAAGCCTTTAGTTTTAACGTACTGTTATGTCGGGAGGGTAGAGCAATATCTAGTCAGGTTGATCTGAATAGGTAACATGCTTCGTTTGTCGCGATAAGGAATCTGCCCTGTAATAAGTTCTGTATGTAGTCTGGTTTGTCGGTTAAGGAGTATACCTGTGAACATACCAGGATGTTCGTGTGCTAGGTAGTTGTAGGGATTAAAGATAACAGCCTTGTGTGTCAAACCTGGTAATCAAACCTTTGTCCCTTATGGCAATGCACACCCTCATAAACACTTAGATAGGCCCTTAGTGTAACATTAAATAATCCCTTTCCCTTACCACAACGACTTTGGAAGACGGACAGGAAGCCAGATCAAGACACCGCCAATGATGGCTGCCGCCGCCGCACCACCAGCTCGCCTGGAAACATCGCGTGGTACGGGATGTGATTGGTTGGAGCGGGAGGCACTCGACCAATGGAAGAAAGCCAGCGAGTGCGAACCTGCAGCCAACCAAGGGGAGGAGAATTAAGACGCAGCTGGGAGGGAGGTGACTCATTTGAAGGAAGGGTCTGGAAAGTTCGACGGGGAGGAGGAAGGTTATAAAAAGGGAGCGCTGCACGACATTCACTCTCTCAGAGCGTGCAGTCGCATTCCTTTCTCTTGGCTTCTTCTCATCTAGACGCTGTTCTCTCCTCCTGCACTCTCCCCGTTCCTGTCTCTGTGTGCCTCGTGCTTGGAGATCGGCCCCCTTCGGGTTGGAGAGTGGTCTCGTGTGGGGATCGCTGGCGGTACTGTGGTGCTTGTGGTGCTTTTGGTACCGCGTGGTGCTTTTGAGGTGCTTCTGGACGCGTGGTGCATTGGCGTGGTGCTTGGAGCCGGACGAGGCCGCGTTGGACGACGGACGTACCACAGATAAGGCTGCACTCACGCCCCACATTTACAAGTACATGATGTTTCTTTTTATTAATCCATTCCTGTGTGCTGTTTCTGAAGTGAGTTGTGGGGACGTCCCAATTTAGGACTTTTATTTAATATCGAGTTTAAATTTAATAAATTTAATATCGAGGTCCTAAATATCGAATTTAG
Organism: Myxine glutinosa; assembly: GCF_964187855.1. Classification (NCBI taxonomy): domain Eukaryota; kingdom Metazoa; phylum Chordata; class Myxini; order Myxiniformes; family Myxinidae; genus Myxine; species Myxine glutinosa. The sequence continues at coordinate 348,013,783 of NC_136261.1, forward strand.
GACCAATCCCTGGTGTTGGGCTAGCGGCTAGGGTGCCGGCTTAGGATCCAAGGATCCTGGGTTCGAATCCCGGTCGATCGCTGAATTAACGCCAGGGGGGTTGACTCAGCCTGTCATCCTTCCGAGGTCGGCTAATTGAGTACCAGTTCACTGGTAATTCCCTGTTTGTCATTAAAGGTGGCAAAAAGGGTTGGCGTCAGGAAGGGCATCCGGCCGTAAAACATTGCTTCAAATAGGGGACCGAAAAACAACAACAACCACTGTTCCCGAAAAAGGCCAACCCCCGCTTTGCGGGGAAAAATGGCCTCTAAAGGTGGTTTTTTTTATTTTTATTTAATATCACGTTTACCTGTCCCAACCCTTTTATTACAATGAACCCTTTTATTATTTTTCATTCCCTTCAAATCTTGTGTTCGTTTGAGTTCGTTCCCCTTCCACAGTTACGCGCTTTTACCTCATTTTCCGCTTCCCTTCTTCTCCCGTGCGGTTGATAGCAAAAGCAAAATCCGTGTTTGGTCGTCACCTCCAGTAGATCCGTTTGGTCCATCCGCGGTCCCTGGTGTTAACCGGAGGGATTCGCACGACAGTACATTGTCTCTGAGTTCGTCCCAATCACGGATGCACATATAGCATTGAGATAATATTTTTACTTTGTCTATTTTATTTTAATTGAAAAATCATATCCAAACAGGAAACGTGCTGTTGTTAAGACGTCATCAAGGACACAAGCAGGCGTGAATAACTAATGTAATGTAATGTGTTAGCTGCGGGGGATGCAATAAACACTGGGTAAAACCCGGAATTAATTTTTTTAATGTTGAAGGCTCCAGTCACGGACGATACAGTCCTCATCGAGGCCAGGCCTTAAATAAAATCGAAGAAAAGTGTATGATGTTTGTTTGCGAGAAAGAGAGATTGAAGCTAGCCCGGTAGCTGTAGTTTGAATGAGACAAGAAGTAAGACCAGCAATCCTGACACGGAGAGTATAAGATTGTTCCGGGCACCACTTTAATGCTCCTAAGTCAGAACGGTAGTACTACCCTGTGCGGTTGCTTTTGACAACCTACTACCTAAAAGTAAGTAGTAAAAGTATTTATATGACTTTTTCAATCTTTGTTTTATTTGAATTGATTGTATATTGAACAATGTAGAACACAAATCACCTGTCATAATTCATAATACATCTAAAAACCTCCAGTTTTGCAGTATTTGGACATGTTAAAAATATGGTGGTGTATAAGAGTGGCGTATAAGACTGCTCCATTAGTGCTAACCTTCCAGATTTTAAAAATGATCTTTAAATGTACTATTGTATTAAAATTGAAGTATATATTTGAACACTGCATGGGGTATCATGTTCTATGAACTCTATGGCTTGTTTTGTTTCCTGACACCTTGTGATTTGACATGCTTTCCACCTTGTATTTTGCTCAATCCTTCAAACCAGATTTCTCTCCCTCAAGCGCTGATATCATTTCCTCCATCTCTCCTGTCCAACAACACGTGCTCGTCTCTCCAATGCCGTCTGGTCATCATCGTGTACAGAGATCACCAACTCTTCCCTACCCATGGAGCCCCAGAAACCTCAGATGCTGTTGAAGGATTTGGAAAAGCTGGAGGGATTATTGTGTCTCCAGTGATTTATGCGGAACTTGGTACGAGTAGCATTTGTCCATTTTGAATATTTCCTGCTTCTTCCAAACTTATTCACGTGTCACTCCGATTTCTCACTGGCATTGCTTTTTTCTCCCCAATAGACGGCACGCCCATTACTTCTTTCCCGGATCCCATTGCTCTTTCATTTCGTCTCACATCTCCTAATGGACGTCTAAGCACCTTTCGTTTTAAGCTCGGTGGTGTCAACACAATGGGAGGCGGAATGTGGAGAGATGCCAACTGTGACCTCGCTCTACCTCAAGGGAACGTAACGCGTCTAACATGCAACCATCTGGACTACGTTGCTGTTGTATCGGTATGATGTCACTTTTTTGTCAGACACCTCACAGTTCATTTGGCTGATGTATAGGCTTCAACCATTCAGAAAGTCGGAGATAATCTACCTTGGACAATTACCATTGAGAGATAGGGCCAAAACACGATATCTTAAAACACGACGGATTCAGATGAAACCTGATGGATGAGTTGGGTGTTGGATAAGGACGAATTGATTCGATTTTGTTTAAGATCTGGATCGGGATACGAGAATTTTTTATTTTCAAAGTGATTCTTCACCATTAAGAGATAGGGCCAAAATTATACATAGTAGCCTGGTGTTGGCTTAGCGGTTAGGGTGCCGGCTTGGGATCCTAGGATCCTGGGTTAGAATCCTGGTCGATCGCTGAATTAACGCCAGGGGGGTTGACTCAGCCTGTCATCCTTCCGAGGTCGGCAAATTGATTACCAGCTTGCTGGGATGAATGATCACGGTGTGTACCCCCGATTTAGAATAGGTACACCGTATCCCTGCGCATCGTAAGAGGCGACCAAGGGTTGGTGTCAGGAAGGGCATCCGGCCATAAAAACATTGCCTCAAACAGGGAACCATGATTGTCATGGGGCCCGCAAGGCTAACCTCCGCTCTAGTGGGGAAAATGGCCTTAAAACGATCATTCATTCATTCATTCATATGCTATTCAAACAGTTGTGGACATATTATGACGAAACTTGGTGAATGAGTTGCGTCGGTGACATTAACAAGCCTGTTAGATCTTTGTTCCGATCCGGATGCAAATTCGGCCTATCAGTAGGATACAAAATGAAAATTATTCAGCCTCTACTGACGTTGCAGTGCAAGTCTGTGCTGTGCGACTTGATGGGAAAACATTACAATTGCTTTGGTAACAGATTATAATGACCAGGCTTCGTACAGACCCAACTACTGCCAACCCAAACCCCTACCATCCGCCCAGCAGGAGGAAGGGAATGCCTAATGCTTTCCCTGCTTGAAACCTCATGTAAAGTCAATAACAATTTATTATTCATCACATATAAGTAATTTTTCAAAACATTTGTGTATTCCCTTGTTAGTTGTGTTGTATAACGTACTTTGTTCTTCCCCTGGTGTATACATTTATATTGGAGAGAGGTTGGGAGAGTGGTGGTGGTTTATGAAGAGGTGGTTGTCATTTGTCAACAAATGATGTTTGCCGAGCAGGTACCAACAGCTTGGCCAGGGTGGTATCGCCAATCCAGACATCTGCATCCTGCTTTGCTTGCTGGCTCTGCCTTCCTCTTCCTCTGCTTGCTACTCACCACTCTCACCTATGTTCTGCTCCACAGGTAATGAGTTTCAGCACTTCAATGCTCTGAGCCGCAAATTGCTAGTTTATTTGTCACACTTAGGACCTCACACATTTTATTATCTGGGCAACAAGACACGTTGATGGGAGTAAATGTGTTGTTGAGTGTGCAGGAGTATCCAAGTGGCCCGGAAAACATGGCACATGGTGCTCGGTGTGAGTGCCAACTCTGCGCTCGCCACGGGAGCATTCGCAGGCGGCATCGTGTACACACAGCCCCCGGAAGTGTGTCAAGCGGTGAGAGGTTTCTTGGGAATGGCGAAGCAGAAGGCAGTGCTCAATAAGGGTAGATAATTGGGTGCAACCCTTCTCTTTATCCTTTTTATGGCTGCTTATAATATTCCGTTTTGGTCACAATCAAGTGGAATGTGCAAAAAGGCCATTTGACCCATCTTGCCCATGTCATACCACATCATCCCACGTTTGAGAATGACACCGACACTCAACACAGCCCTGCTTTGAAAATTCTTGCTTCAGCATTAAGATGTTATGAAGACAAAGTTATTACCCTCGCCAGAGGAGAGGGTATTGCATTTGAGTCTGTTTGTTACTTGGCAAAAAAATAAATAAATTTGTAAGTATGTTGATCACTCCGGTTTGTGTGTATTTGTTTGTATGTGTTTGTGTGTTTGTCGTCCGCTCACTTATACTTGCCTACAGCTCACAATTTCAAACTGATCTTCACGAAACTTCACCAAATGGTAGAGTTCGTGGTCCGACAAAATCTTATATATTTTAAGGTCAAAAGGTCAACATAGGCCAAAGGTCAACCACTTTTTTCAAATTTCTAAAATCCTCAATTTTCATCCGATTGACTTGAAATTTGAATAAGATTTACATATCGGCTAAATGAATTCAACCACCAACTATTTTTGACATCAGCTTAGGCCAAAAGGTCAACATAGGCCAAAGGTCAACCACTTTTTTTGAATTTCTAAAATCCTCAATTTTCATCCGATTGACTTGAAATTTGAATAAGATTTACATATCAGCTTACTGAATTCAACCACCAACTATTTTTGAGATCAGCATAGGCCAAAAGGTCAACATAGGCCAAAGGTCAAACACTTTTTTTTATATTTCTAAAATCCTCAATTTTCATCCAATTGACTTGAAATTTGAAGAGGATTTATACATCAGCTAACTGAATTCAACCACCAACTATTTTTGAGATCAGCGTAGGCCAAAAGAGCAACATAGGCCAAAGGTCAACAACAATTTCAAATTTCTAAAATCCTCAATTTTCATCCGATTGATTTGGAATTTGAATGGGATTTTCATGTCAGCTAACTGAATTCAACCACCAATTGTTTTTGAGATCAGCATAGGCAAAAAGGTCAACATAGACCAAAGGTCAACAACTATTTCAAATTTCTAAAATCCTCAATTTTCATCCGATTGATTTGGAATTTGAATGTGATTTTCATATCAGCCAACTGAATTCAACCACCAATTATTTTCGAGATCAACATGTCACAAGGTCAACATAGGCCAATGGTCAACCACTTTTTTTGAATTCCTAAAATCCTCAATTTTCATCCGATGGACTTGAAATCTGAATTGGATTTGCATATCAGCTTACTGAAACCAACCACCAACTATTTTTGAGGTCAACATAGGCCAAAAGGTCAACTTAGGCCAAATTTCTAAAATTGTCAATTTTCAACCGATTAACTTGAACTTTGAAGACGATTTGAATATCAGGTCACTGAATTCTACCACAAATTATTTTTGAGGTCAAAAAGATGCTCTACTGAGTGCCATTCTACTTTGTTCTGTTTTGCCAAGTGTCACTGAGTGATTTTTCATTACTTGCCGGAATAGATTCCAGCAAGTATATTGGTTGGTTGGTTTGTCTGTCTGTTTGTCTGTGCGCAGTACTACGTCTACATCGTTGCACATAGCATCGCCATAATTTACACACATATTTGCCTTGCCCTGGAATAGACTGTGCCCAATTTTGAACTATCTAGGCCCAAGGTCAAGCTCAAGGTATCCCAAAACGTTAAAAATCGTTAGATTTTAATCTTACAGCCGCCATGTTGGTGATTACCGTCACTGCGATGCGAAGCGAAACACGCGTCAGAGCTGTCACATTCACAATCGCTATGTCGTATGTACTCCTGATACGTGTTTCCTTCATTATAAAAACTACCAAGTCAACAGTTAAAAGGATTTTGAGCCAATAGGTGTTACGGCCTTGGCAAGATCAATGGAGACAGCGATCTGTTAGCTTATACACCGCCCAAATAGCTATGCTGGCTATGCTGCTAATTATACACCGCCGGCAAGAGTATACATGTATAGATTTCAAGAGAATACATGTATAGATTTCAAGAGTATACATGTATAGATATAGATTTCCCGCCATTTTGAACCAAAATGGGCCATTAAAAAAAGTACATTCCGGCAAGTCCTCGGTGTGTCTGACTTTCTTTTTTTTTTTTTCTTTTTTTTTTGTCTGGCTGTCCGCACAGAATAAATATGATTTTCTCTGCAACCGTTGGTCTGATTGACAGGAAAGTTTCACCATAGCTGCACCTCCATCCACCTATATAATTTGTAATGCTAATTATAACGTCATAGGTCACGTGGTACGGGTGCCATCTTGGAAAAATTGAAAAACTTTGCACCTCAATATCTCTGAAAGCGCTGAATAGAAAAAATTGAGACATGGCTCATTGTAAAGAACTCTCCATGGGGAATAACATATGTTAATGATGATGTCATAGGTGCCTCCATTATGACGTCATAATTCGACAAGTACAAAACTTCATCCGATGAAGATGAAATTTATTGAGTGTCATCTAGGGATAAATTGTTTGAGAAAAAAAAAAAGATGTCATCAGTCATCTGGTTCGGCCGCCATATTTGTTTTAATGCAAAAGCCTTAAAAAAAACACTAAAACACGTCATGGTGAGTGTCTGCCAATCTCTAATTGCTCTTTCTTGTTTATACATTGTGCTTATCCTATTGGTGTTGCCATTTGAACCCCTGCCTCATGATGTGAGGCACCTGAGTTTAAATCCCATAATCCATGTACCGTGCCTTCAGAAAGTATTTACACCCCTTGACTTTTTCACATTTCGTTGTGTTACAGCCTGAATTTAAGATTGCTTAAATTGAGATTTTTGTCACTGATCTACACGTAATACCCCATAATATCAAAGTGGAATTAATTTTTTTTTTAGAAATTTTTAGAAATGAAAAATGAAAACCTGAAATGTCTTGTCAATAAGTATTAACCCCTTTGCCTTGACACTCCAAATTGAGCTCAGGTGGATTCAATTTCCTTTAATCATCCTTGAGACGTCTCTGCAATGTCATTAGAGTCCACCTGTGGCCAATTCAATCGATTGGAAATGATTTGGAAATAAACCCACCTTTCTATATAAGGTCCCACTCTAGACAGTGTATGTCAGAGCAGAAACTCTACCATGAAGTCCAAGGAACTGTCCGTATAACTTTGAGATACAATTGTGAGGAGGCTTAGATCTGGGGAAGGGTAAAAAAAAAGAAACACTTTCTTGAGTGTTGAAAGTTCCCAAGAGCAGAGTGAGCTCCATCATTAGGTAATGGAAAGAACGTGGAACTACCCAGACTTTTCCGAGAGCTGGACGTCCAACCAAACTTAGCAAGCGGACAAGAAGGGCCTTTGTCATGGAGGTGGCCAAGAACACAATAAACACTCTGACAGAACTACAGAGTTCCTTGGTTGAAATGGGAGAACCTGCCAGAAGGCCAACAGTCTCTGCAGCACTTCGAAAATCTAGGCTTTATGGGAGAGTGGCTAGACAGAAGCCATTCCTGAGAAAAAGGCACATGACAGCATGCCTGGATTATGCAAAAAGGCACGTGAAAGACTCTCTGAGGGCATGAGGCAAATGATTCTGTGGTCTGATGAGATGAAAATTTAACGATTTGGCCTGAATTTCCGGCAGAGCAGACCTCTCATTCAGCAGACCTTAATGGCCAAATTAATAGAAAAAAAAAAAAACGAAAAGTATAGCATGCCATGTCAGGTCCAACCCATTTTATTGAGCCTTTGAGCCTGTGGATCCCAGACTATTGCAGTGTCCATATGTTTTATACCTCTCCCACCTCCCCCCAAGCCCTCTCCCTCCTAGAGTTCTCTCGATGTCCCTGCTCTCAAATGTTGTGTTTGTGTCCTTCCCCCTCTCTCCCCATCTTGTCTACCGCTCCCCTTATTTTGTGTTTTATGTCGGTTTGTGTCGGTTTGACTTTTTGTGTGATTAATGTTAGCTCTTTCACGAGCCTCGATCTTGTATACAAACAAAAAAAATAATAATAATAATGTCAGGGAAAGTAAGATAAAATTTAATAATCGTAAGAACCTCCCAAATTCATTAAGATGTCTAATAGTTGGTTCAAGTGGATGTGGGAAAACCTGTTTGCTTTTAAAGATGCTCCTTACTCCAAAAAATTTAGATTATGAAAATTTAATAATTTTCACAAAGTCAAGTTTTCAACCAGAGTACCAACTACTATCACAAGGTTTTAATGCCGGTCTTCAAAAAGAAGATATAATTGGGTTATTTAAGCTTCGTCTGGCAGAAACTGAACACAGCTCATCACCCATCTAACACCATCCCTACCTTGAAGCATGGTGGTGGCAGCATCATTGCTATGGGGATGGTTTTCAGCAGCAGGGACTGTGAGACATGTAAGGATAGAGGGAACAATTAATGTAGCTAAGTCCTTGAGAAGAACCTGCTTCAGTGTGCAAAAGACAGACTGCAGCGAAGATTTACGTTCCAACAGGACAATTATCCGAAGCAAACAGCCAAAGAAACACTGGAATGGCTTCAGAACAAGAACGTGAAAGTCCTCGAGTGGCCCAATTAAAGCCCAGATTTAAATCCCATTGAGAATTTGTGGAAAGACTTGAAGATTGCTGTTCACTGACACTCCCTATCCAACTTGACAGAGATTGAGCAAATCTGAAAGGAAGAATAGGAGAAACTCCCCAAATCCAGATGTGCAAAGCTGATATAGACATGTCCAAGAAGACTCGAAGCTGTAATCGCTGCCAAAGGCACTTCTGCAAAGTATCGACTCAGGGGGTTGAATAGATATTTTTGTAATCATTTTTAATTACTTTATAATAATTCCTAAAAAAAAAAATCTACTTTTCATTATGGGGTAGAGCATGTGTAGATCATTGACAAAAAATCTCAATATCATCCATTTTTAATTCAGACTGTAACACAACAAAATGAGAAAAGGTCAAAGGGTGTGAATACTTTTGCACTGTATGTTTTTGTCCATTGTCTACTAATGCCCATTTAATTCGAAATGATTGGAACTTGGTGGCATAATGGTTAAAGCGTCTGTTTTGAGTCTGAAAGATCAGCGGTTTGAACCTGAACCTGATGAATCATATGAAATATTTAAAATGTTTATCGCTAAAGCAAATTTAAAACTTCATGAAGAGTAGGAGAGCTACCACTGGAACCCTGAACACATTGCTAATTCCTGTGCTAACCTACAGAGGCTATTGCATCAGCGGTAGAACCACGACCAGTGACCCCGTAGCCTTGTGCTGCATACAAAAGAAGAAAAAGTTGGATCAGTGCAGCGAATCAGAGCCAGGTTCCTGGAGGTTGGCCCCAAGCCCCGCAGGGTTAAGTCTCCACAATGCGTGGACTAGACAGACTCGCTTCTGTGGCTCGAGGCTTGGACGTGGGTCTTGGCTCTTCAATGTGGGGCTCTGCATTGTGTGGGATGGATGAGGTTTTTGAACGATTTAAAAAGTGGCCTCTTCTGCCCCAAGTGTTGTTTTTTTCTTTGGTGCATTTCTGGACAAAACGTTTAAAAGTGCACGTGATACAAGGGACTTATTCTTGTTCAAATTTTTTTTCAATGCCTGGACTCTGTATAAGCTTCTCCGTGTGAGGTCTCTGCAGTATAGGGCCAATGTGAATGCAAGAGCCAATGCTTCTGCAACGCTATACAAGGTGGTCTGAAAGTCTCTTTAACCCTCCCTTGTAAAGCATTCTTTCTTAAACTCTTAATATACAGGTTTTATTGTACATTACTTACAATAATTAATCAGTCATTATATCTGCATGAGCTCCATCATTCTCCTCACACCACTGAATTTGTCGCCAAGTCCTCTTAGACATTTTGTGGTCACCTGTGAGAAAAAGGCCACGACTGCAGTGCGCAATTCTTCAATCGTCCTATACCAGTTTGTCGACAATCTCTTCTTGATGAAGCCCCCTCAAAGCATTGTCTGGAGCTGTTCGATCGTGGTGGCTGTGGTAGAGGAGCTGGTGATGTTGATGACCCATGTCCAAACTATCGTTGAGGGAACGTTTCATTGAGAAAATCCCAAACATGCAACGCAAAATGTGTGTGTGTGCTGTCTTGTTGAAACGAGACACTTTCAAATATTCTCGCAGGAACAAGTTGTGGTACCAGCCAGTTTCTTAATATATTCTCGTGAACTGTGCCATTTACTGGTCCATCAAAAATAGGGACAAATATATGTCGAGGTCATTCCTGCCCTGTGTGGAGGACAATGTTCCAATTCCAATGTGAAATGTGGATTTTCCTTAGACCACAACACTATATCTCATTCCTGTGTGTGAGGCTCAATAGATGGCACATTCATCCGAAAACAACACTTTTCCTCAAGACAGGACAGTCGGGAAGATGTCAAGCAAGACATCAAGATGCACAGCACCAATTCATGTCGGCATCAATCGGTTCATTCACAAATGATGGACGCCAAGGTTTCAACTGAAGATCTTTTTCATGCGAGTTTGTGTAGTGGTCTGCGGTATGCCAAGTTCACCGGTTCTCTCTTGTTGACTTTCTCAGCGACCAATCAACTAATGCCAATACAGCAGAGCACATGCTTCTTTGTGTTACCGGTCTTCCACTGCACTTCTTCTCCTTCACATTTCCTGTTTCAAAAGCTCATTTCCCCACTTTAACAACTTCTGCTTTGGTGGGAATGGTTTTCCAAACTGTTCTGTGAAAGCTCCCTGTAATCTGGAGCTGATCTGTAATCTGTAATCTGTAAGATCTGTAATCTGGTGGTGAAAGAAGGCCGCATTCCAGTGGATTGGGAACTGAGTACCCTCGTCCCTCTATACAAGGGGAAAGGTGACCCTCTGGAGTGTGGCTCGTACCGAGCGATAAAGTTATTGGAGCATGGAATGAAGGTATTGGAAAGGGTGTTGGAGAGGAGGATAAGGAAGAAAGTGAAGATCGACGAAATGCAGTTTGGATTCATGCCAGGAAGAGGAACGACAGACGTGCTTTTCATTGTGAGGCAGTTGCAGGAGAAGTACATGGAGAAGAGGAAGAAGTTGTTTCTTGGGTTTGTTGATCTGGAGAAAGCATTCGATCGGGTTCCACGCAAAGTATTGACATGGGCATTGAGGAAGTTAGGAGTGGAGGAATGGTTGATTAGAGTAGTGATGGCAATGTACAAAAGAGTGCGCACAGCTGTAAGGACGAAGGACGGGAACAGTGGTGAGTTTGAGGTGAAGGTGGGAGTGCATCAGGGGTCGGTACTAAGTCCACTACTATTTGTAGCCGTGATGGAGGTGCTGGCTCAGAACGTAAAGGAGGGTTTACCATGGGAGTTGTTGTATGCAGATGATCTGGTGTTGATTGCGGAAAGTATGGATGGACTGAAGGAAAAGATGAACACGTGGAAGGAATGTATGGAGACAAAAGGTCTGAAGGTGAATATCGGAAAGACGAAGGTGATGGCAAGTGGTAAAGCATGTGGTGAGGTGGAAAGAACTGGGAAGTGGCCCTGTGCTGTGTCCGAAGCAATCGGAGGGTGTCCAAGCGAAGGGTGTCGGAGTGAACTCCATTCAGTGTACAATGTGCGCTGAGTGGGTTCATCAAAAATGTAGTGGTCTGAGAGGGTCTTTAACCAGTGTGGCAGCTACATTCAAATGTAAGGTGTGCACAGAGGGAGCTGCAGATGGAGGAAATGTTGAGTTGGATCTTGGAGACGGCGTGAAGCTGGAAGGTGTGAAAACATTTTGCTACCTTGGAGACATGCTGAATGGAGAAGGTGGATCGACTCGGCAGCGGTTGCTCGAGTGAGATGTGCATGGAAGAAGTTTCGAGAATTGAGTGGCGTGCTGATGATGAGGGGAGTGTCGTTGAAGCTGAAGGGAAAGGTGTATGCTGCATGTGTGAGAAGTGTTATGATTTATGGGAGCGAGACATGGGTAATGAACGTAGAGCAGCAACGAAGGTTGGAAAGGGTGGAAATGCGAATGGTTCGACGGATGTGCGGAGTGTCGTTGAGAGAGAGGAAGACAAATGATGAATTGCGAAAGATGATGGGAATAGAGCCTGTGATTGATGCTGTGAAGAGGAACAGGTTGAGATGGTTTGGTCATGTGTTGAGGAAGAATGAAAGTGACTGGTTGAGAAGAGCGATGGAAATGAATGTAGAAGGAAGTAGAAGACGGGGAAGACCGAGAAAGACTTGGCTAAAGATGGTGGAAGAAGAAATGTGGGCAAGGGGGTTAACAAGGAGAGATGCAGAAAATAGGGCAAAATGGAGAAGATTGTCATGGGGACCGCAAGGCTAACCCCCGCTCTAGCAGGGAAAATGGCCTTTAAAATGCCTGTTGTGTTGTTGTTGTTCTGTGAAAGCTGTCCACTAGGGTTGGCCCAAAAATGAACTGAAAAAAAAAATGTTTGAGTTCCTATTCTCCACAAGGCTCTTTCTGTTCGATATCACAAAAGAAGCCGACATGCAAAAAAATCCGGAAGATCGACCAATATTTAAAGGTCGCGACCTCAACGTGAAGATCTCTAAATTCCGTAATTTCACTAATTTTGAGTCATTATTGTGTTCTACTATAAATATTTGCCGCCAAACGCCACTGTAGACATCAAACCTATATCCAAAGAATCGCTATATGATAGTAACGTATTTTTCCACTCGCTCAGTTGGCCGCCAGGTCTTGGCAGGTGTAGACGTGTCTCTGTTGCGCTCCAGCTTGAGCAATTGCTTGGCCTGTGTGGGCCTTTTCATGCACCCAAACATAAACAACCAACCACTCTTCAACACTGTAACAACTTGTGTCCATCATGCCGTCTACCATCCTACTGACTCCTGAGTCAGGGTTGCCTCATAGCCATGGTGGGGGAGGGCAGAGGGGAAGGGAGGGAGGCAGGTGTGAGAAATTTAGCAGGGGTAAAGTGACTTTCATAGCCACCTTGTACAGAACCAGAAAACAAGTGTGAAACTTACCAATTTGTTTCCTATCGAAGGTTGAGGCACATTTTGGTACTAGGCACCATGGTTTACTGATTTCCTTGGTAATCTCGCAATATATCATGAGGGGTAAAAGGGATAAGTTTTTGCCTTGGGAGAAAAAATAATTCGGTTTAATGTCATCTTTTGGGGTTTGCAAGAAGAGAGTCACCAAAAACAACGGCTTTGAGCAATCGTTTGGAGTTTAGGCGACTGGGAAAACTGGCATCTAACCTTGGATCTTCCCATCTCAGGTGGGGATGATCCTGCATTACTCATCACTGTCCGTCGCCCTGTGGGTTGCTTTGATGACTCGTGGAATTTGCAGAGGTCTCGCACCGCACTTTCCGGAGAGTCTCTCTGAGGGAGATGAACCCAAACTTCCTCGACCTATGCTCAGGTAGCAGATTGACTCCGCCACCTGCTGGACTCTACCGGCTTAGCACTTCCTCTTCAGCCTTTCCTCACTTATTTTACCAACTTCCTTTGCCTCTTCCAGGTTCTATCTCATTGGCTCAGGTATCCCTCTCATCGTTTGCGGCATCACTGGAGCTGCCAGCTTGGAGAACTATGGGCAGATGCCTGATACTGGATAGTAAGTAGAACTTCAAACACCTTGGTTATTCCAGCTTCCTCAATCTTTATTATTGTCTATTGCTAAATACATTTTGACTAACTTGCATCGTTTAAAAAGTCCTGTTTATTGTTGAGTTGCTACGGGTCATCCTATGCTTATGACTACGTCTTTATACCCCCACCCAATCTCCTTCAGTTGTTGGATGGCATGGGAGGCAAACATGGGAGCCTTTTTGGGTCCTTTGACCATGATTCTTCTGCTCACCGTGGGATACCTCATTGGCAGCACTGTTCGTCTGGCATCCGTAGCTTCCTTGACCCCTTCAACAGACTTGCACCCAGGCCTTTCTGGCCTAGGAACCTCTACCTCACTGCACCTCAACAATCTGAACAGGCCATCTGTCAAAGATGTGGGTGAGAAGGCTGAGGGGAAGGTGAGCAGTGCAAACAGGACAAAAGAGAGATTGGAAAGGAGGGAAGAAAGTCTGTCACAAAGTGCTGTAGAAGACTGGGATAAAGAATATGGTCCAAGCACTTGGCTCAGAGCCTCGGGGACACATCTGTTCGGCTTCTTAGCCTGCTGGGCACTTGGCGCAGCCGCAGTACGGCGGGTTGATGTCCCGTTGGAAGCCTCAGCCTGGGCTACCCTGTTCGCCATAGCAGCCATAATGTTGGGTGGCTTCACTCTGTCCCACAATGTGGTCCGCAGGCAGGATGTCCGCCGGGGACTATCGAAGGCTTTTCTGAGCTGCATGCCTTTCATACATCCTCTGAATAAATCCAAACCACAGCCACAGGCTGGTGTTAGGCCTTTACCATCTCCCTCTCCCTCACCCCCTGCACAAACAAAAATGAACAATCTAGAAGTCGCCCAAGGCCTTAATAAGCCAGCAGACAGTTACCCAATAAACTTGACTGAAAACGAGGATGCAATTCACAAAGGTTCTAGCACCAAACACACTGGTTCTGGCAAACACTGCCCATCGCTATCTCCTCTGCTCTCTCCATCATTGCCAGCATTATCGACAGGGCAATGCCTCAAGAACCGGGCCCGATGGCAGCCATCAAGCATGCCGACCGAAGTGCAAGCGGTTTTGGCCCAAAGAACAAGCAGGGGTCGAACCAGCAGAGCTGCCGTAGGGTCAAAATCGGGGCTTAGAGCATGCCATGGCAGGGATGTGGGTGGTGAAGATGTGGAGACTCTGCCATTCAGACAGGGTGAGTGTGATTTAAGGTCATTGAGGTATAGTATGAATATTAAATAATATGGTTTCTACCAATTAGCAGATTTTTCACTTTTTGCTTCCAAATTATTTGATATTTTGACTTTTATTTATTTATAATTTTTTGATAAGTCAACCACCCCGCCCCCATCTACTATATAGGAGAGCCGTTGTGTGTGTGTGTGTGTGTGTGTGTGTGTGTGTGTGTGTGTGTGTGTGTGTGTGTGTGTGTGTGTGTGTGTGTGTGTGTGTGTGTGTGTGTGTGTGTGTGTGTGTGTGTGTGTGTGTGTGTGTGTGTGTGTGTCACCAATTTTCTCAGAGATGGCTGAATGGATCCTCATCAAATATTTCAGAGGTTCATCAGTGACTACTTGGGAGTGTTTTAGGCAAAAAAACAAAAACAAAAACAAGTTCGTTTTGTTGGATGTTTTATGAATCGCTCTATCGTGCCGCAACCTTTTTGATTAATGACAGTTATATACAAGTACACATTTGCATAAATAATTACAAAACAATCACCAGACATTTGAACACAAATAATCAAACAATTCTGGAAGCGGTTGGAGTTGGTGGCAAGGCTTCTTCTTCTTCCTGACGTTATCAAACTTAACTCAGAAACGTGATCTACGGTACATTCAGCAGCATATATTCAACGAAAAGGTAAAATGATGATTTGACATTTGTGGTGGATTCTGATTTGGATGTAATTGCTTTTCTCATTATATTTGCCCCCATTTCAAATATGTTAATGTTTCTTTCTCGCTTGAGCAACGCCGGGCACTCCAGCTATATCCTCCCCCCCCCCCCCCCCCCAACCCCCCCACCGGCAATGCCGGGTACTCCTGCTAGTATTACATAACCACGCTGTAAACCTGGGCGGTGTAGAAGTGGCTTTGGATCTTAGTTGAAGACCAGACTGGGTGCGACAATTTTTCCATGCAACAAATTTAATACTAATCTTTTCATTCTAATGGTGAAATAATCACGTGTCATCCTTACTATAATTCATGGACTGGTGTTTGTGTTTGTTTGTTTGTGGTGCTATTCCTCTTACAGTTCTGGGCCGATTACATCCAGTCTTGCTGCATAGGATCAGCATGGTCCCAGTTAGTGTATAGGGGTGTTTTTATATTTGCCGTGGTCTTGGAAAAAGGGGGGGTGAGGGGGAGGGGAAGGGGTAGGTATGGGAGTGAGGCATATTCTCTATGTTAATGTGTATCGTGTAGCGCTGCCTCCAGGTGGTCCCACACTTTAAAATTACAGTACAGTATTCCTATTCTCACCTTTTCCAGGGCACTGAGGTGTTTTGAATTATAAGGAGTAGGCATTTTTACGGCGTAGCCCATAGGGCCATCCTGTCTAGAACAGTTTGTCTGTCCAGTATGTATGTATGTATGTATGTATGTATGTATGTATGTATGTATGTCCCCTCAAACGTACACCAATCAGAGCTGAGAATCTGGTCACATGACAGGGGTGATGTGATATCATTTCGGTGTTACAACAGCTGACTCCACCCACCGCCATTTTGAATCCTATGCCGTTCAGGCCAGACATATCGTTGATCACGAGCCTCGATATCACGAGCCTCGATCTTGTATACAAAAAAAAAAAAAAAAAAAAAAAAAAGAACCTGTCATGTATCACAATCTGCATGCTTCACCTATACGTTTTTCATTCAGCATGAAACACAAACAAACGCGTCAAATGCGTCAAACACATGAAGTAAAACATATGAAAACTAGAACGCCACTCAGTAGAGTGCATACTCCCGCCGTGGGTCAAGTTGGAATAGTACAATTTCACAAAAGTTTGACGGAGTAGTTCAGTGACAACACAAGACAAGACAACACAAGACAGACATTGCACAGATATATATTTAGAATATATAGAAGATAATGTAAAAAAAAAACGAGGCAATTTCACTTACATTTTCGGATTCAGCGTTCAATTCTATATAAGTGAGTGTATTTTGAGGCATGTGTGACTTCAAATAAAATTGTAAGCCAGGAAAACGTTCGTTTCATTCCTTAGGGATACAACATGTAAAACTGGCCCAAACGCCAAAACAAAACTCGCTCATTTTAAGTCGTGCAAGCTAATGCGACCACTCATTCTTCTGGGACGAATCCCGTGCACATGCTTGTCACACTTATAACTCAACTAAGTCTTTATAAGTTCATCAAATACTGACACGGCGATTGACATTCGCTGAGGTAAATGTTGATATCTCTTCTGAGGTTAAAAAAAAACAAAAACGTTTTAAAGCATTATACGTATCAACCGATACATTTTATGAAACGGGGAAACCTAATACACACTTTGGTGGTTTTAAAATGACAGAATATGTCTTTATTAGAAGAAAAAAAAATGAACATTGAAGACGACGCTGCTAAAAAAATACACCGCTCTAATGCATAACCACGAGTTTAAACTACATTTACAACAAATATGAAAAATATTTTCATATCACAATGTTAAATGTAGAATATATAGAAGACAATGTAAAAAAAAAAATGAGCCATATCTTCCAATGGTAAAAAATCCTTCAAAAAATTCCTGGATCCGGAATAATATCCTGAGCTTCACCAAAAACTAATCAATTCTTCCTTATTCCAAGGTCAATCATCCCACCAACTTTCATCCAAATCCGTTCAGAACATTTCCAGATATCTTGTACACACACACACACACACACACACACACACACACACACACACACACACACACACACGAGCGAATGCATTACTCCCTGGCGGGAGTAAATATCACTACTGTATATATAATTTTGTGGAGGTGGAGGGCTTGGGATCCTCCTGTCTTGAGTTTGAATCCCGATCAGCTGTTGAATTAACACCAGGTGGATTGTCTCAGCCCGTCATCCTTCCGAGGTCGGCAAAATGAGTACCAACTCACTGGGTCCTCTGTCAAGGAGGTTGGTGGTAGGATTTGCACTCCGGCCGCCGTAAAACACCTCATTCCGTAAAACACACAGTGGTGTGTGTCGGGATGGTGCTGAGGTCACTTTGATAGTGTTGACTAACTGACCAACGTATAGAATAAACCAGTGTCTCAATGCAATCTCTTCACGTCCATGGTGACAGACAGCTTAGAGTGAATACACCATCGTTTGCACAAGCGAAAGTCCAGGTGAGCTAAAAACGTGATGAAGCCGAGTGTGTAAGAAGCCTTCAAAGGCTGGAGAGCTGGATTGACTCCACCCACAATCGTCAGGAAGAAAATCCTGCGTCCGCCATGTTTATTTTCTGGTAAGCCTGAGATGTCTTCAGAAGTCTTGTATACACTATTTTAATTACCCGATCTTCATAACCACGATGTATTATGCAGGGTGGGCCATTTATATACACACAGTTTTGAACCCCTGTAATTTTGTTCCTAAAAACAAAATCAAACTAGAACGCCACTCAGTAGGGCGCATACTCCCGCCGTGGGTCAAGTTGGAGCTCTATCTTCCAATGGTAAAAAATCCTTCAAAAAATTCCTGGATCCGGAATAATATCCTGAGCTTCACCAAAAACTAATAAATTCTTCCTTATCCCAAGAGCAATCATCCCACCAACTTTCATCCAAATCCGTTTAGAACTTTTCCAGATATCTTGTTCAAAAACACACAAACATACGAACACACACACACACGGACGGACACGATCGAATGCATTACTCCCTGGCGGGAGTAATAAACCTGAAAATCGCAGAGCCAGAATTATTTATTTGGTCTGGGAAGCCCATGCGGGTTTCTTCTTCTTCAGCCTCTCACAACCCTGGGTGAATATGCGATCTTTTTTTAAAAATTCGGAATTTTGCCAAATCTGTTTTATTCGTTTGTTAATATACCTCAGCCATTGACAAATCTGGAATTATAATTTTATTTGAGGTTCAAATTAACCCGGGAGATTGTGTCAAACGATGCCTGCAAGTCTGTAGATGTGATAAATAATTAATTAATCGTCCATAGTCGAAGACTTCTTCACACAATAACAACTTCTAGCTTCCAGACCGTACATCCAATCATCTTCAAATTTTGCACACTTGTTACTCTCCATCTCTTCTACTACAGTATGAAGTTTCACGTCGATCAATGAAGTGGTTCAAGAGATATACATGTTTTTATTATTTGAGTTTAATTGACGATATCTGCCAAACCACGTGACCTGTCGCAAATTCCAAAAGGACATTTTAGTAGATTGATATGCTGAACAGATCTGTGAAGTTTCCCCTCGATTGGATCACAAATGAGGGAGGAGCTAGGTTTTACAAGTTTGTGCTTAAAAACGTCATAACTCTGAAACCATGTGATGCATGACGTCATGCTCGCTGACTTTTTTTTAGTCATGGGTATGCGATTCTGCCTGCAAAGTTTGGCCGTGATCTGTTCAGGCGTTTTGGAGAAAATTGGATTTTAGTGTTTTTCACTCAAAACAATATGGCGGCCGAACCACGTGACCTGTGACGTCATCATTACCATCAAAATATTATACAGACCGAGTCCCTCCTATGGTGAAAATTTGCTCTCAATCGGTCCAATTATTGCAGAGGAAATGGTTTTTAAAGGAAAACAGGAAAAAAAATTCCCAATTTTTTTTCCTGGATCCGGAATAATATCCTGAGCTTCACCAAAAACTAATCAATTCTTCCTTATCCCAAGGGCAATCATCCCACCAACTTTCATCCAAATCCGTTCAGAACTTTTCCAGAAAGCTTGTTCACAAACACACACATACACACACACACACACACACACACACACACACACACACACACACACACACACGAACGGCACTCTGTAGAGAGCATACCTCCACCAGGTGAACAGTTTACGTTTGGTATCCCACAGTAGACCAGAAAATCACAATACTGAAACACATTTAATCGAAATCATCCATCCACAACTTTTTGAGACATCCTGCTATTTATCGTTTTTGGTCCTATCTCCCAATGGTGAAGAATCACTTTAAAAATTCTACCTGCCCCATCCGTATTCAGATCTTCATCAAAATTGAATAATTGATTCATCCTTGTCACACACACAACCTGTCCACCAAGTTTCGTTCAAATCCATCCAAAACTTTTTTTAGATATCCTGCTATATGTTGGTTTTAGCCCGATCACTCAATGGTGAAGAATCACTTAAAAAATTACATTTTTGTAGTATCCGAATCCATATTCCGATCGTCACCAAAATCGAATCTAGTTGTCCTCGTCACACACACAACCTGTCCAGCAAGTTTCATCCAAATCCGTCCACAAGTTTTTGAGATATCCTGCTATGCGTGCGTGCGTGCGTACGTGCGTGCGTGCGTAGGCGAAGGACCGAATTCTAATTTGGTGTGTGGGTGCAACCCACGTCAAAATCCAAGATGGCCGCCGCCATGTATGTCTGATGCCATGTATGTCTGAAACTTGTGAGCAGAATATCTTGAAAAATAAGCGAAGTACCAACTTCTAATCTGGTGTGTGGGTGTATCTAGGCATAAGGAAGAACGATATTGAAATTTGGTTCGCCACGTCAAAATCCAAGATGGCCGCCGCCATTTATGTCTGAACTTTGTGAGCGGAATATCTTGAAAAATAAGCGAAGTACCAACTTCTAATCTGGTGTGTGGGTGCATCTATGCATAAGGGAGAACGCTATTGAAAATTGGGTCGCCACGTCAAAATCCAAGATGGCCGCCACCATATACATGTCTGAACCTTGTGAGCGAAATATCCTGAAAAATAAACGAACTACTAACTTCTAATCTGGTGTGTGGGTGTATCTAGGCATAAGGAAGAACGCTATTGAAAATTGGGTCGCCACGTCAAAATCCAAGATATCTGCCTTGCGTCTTCAACTTTGTCAACTCGCGTCACTTCACCGACGGGGGGCCTCGGCGTAACGCTTGTTGGTCCTATCTCCCAATGGTGAAGAATCACTTTAAAATTTCTACCTGCCCCATCCGTATTCAGATCTTCATCAAAATTGAATTGATTCGTCCTTGTCACACCAACAACCTGTCCACCAAGTTGCGTTCAAATCCATCCATAACGTTTTTAGATATCCTGCTATATGTTGGTTTTATCCCGATCACTTTGTGGTGAAGAATCACTTAAAAAATTAAATACTTCTCATATCCGAATCCATATTCCGATCGTCACCAAAATCGAATCTAGTTGTCCTCGTCACACACACAACCGCTCCACCAAGTTTCATCCAAATCCGTCCACAACTTTTTGAGATATCCTGCTATGTATCGTTTTTGGCCCTATCTCCCAATGGTGAAGAATAATTTAAAAAATTCTCGTAGCCGGATCCGGATCGGGATCTTCACCAAAATCTAATCATTTCATCTTTGCCACACATGCTACCTCTCTGCCAAATTTTATCCCAATCCGTCCACAACTTTTGAGATAACTTGTTCACAAACGGACATACAAACAGACAATCAAACAGACATACAGAATGAATGAATGAATGAATGAATGAATGATCGTTGTAAGGCCATTTTCCCCGCTAGAGCGGGGGTTAGCCTTGCGGGTCCCATGACAATCATGGTTCCCTGTTTGAGGCAATGTTTTTATGGCCGGATGCCCTTCCTGACGCCAACCCTTGATCACGCTCTTACGATGCGCAGGGATACAGTGTACCTAGTCTGAATCCGGGTACACACCGTGATCAGACATACAGACATGGGTGAAAACATAACCTCCATCCACCTTTGGTGGTGGAGGTAATAATTTACGTAAATATTCATCCTCCCGAGTCAATACTTCATAGAAGCGCTTTTGTCAGCGATTAGAGCTTCGATTCTTCTTAGGTATATCTGTATCAGTTTTGCACATCTGGATTTGCGGAGTTTCTCTCATTTTTCCTTGAAGATTTGCTCAAGCTCTGTGAAGTTGGATGGGGAGCGTCGGTGAACAGCAATCTTCAAGCCTTTCCACAGATTCTCAATGGGATTCAAGTCTGGGCTTTGTCTGGGCCACTCGAGGACTTTCATGTTCTTGTTCTGAAGGCATTCCAGCGTTGCTTTGGCTGTATGCTTATGGTCATTGGTTTGTTGGAACGTAAATCTTCGCTGCAGTCCGAGGTCTTTTTGAAGCAGGTTCCGCTCAAAGGTTTGCCTGTATTTGGCTCCATGCAAAGCGCGATGTCCGGTTCCTTCTATCCTTACAAGTCTCCCAAGCCCTGCTGCTGAAAAGAATCCCCATAGAATGATGCTATCACCACCATGTTTCATGGGAGGGATGGTGTTAGGTGGGTGATGAGCTCTGCTTGTTTTTCACCAGACGTAGCGCTTTGCATTCAAGTCGTGTGCCTTTTTCTCTGGAGTGGCTTCCATCTGGCCATTCTCCCATAAAGCCTCAATTTGTGAAGTGCTGCAGAGACTGTTGACCTCCATCAGTTTCTCCCATCTCCCATCTCTGTCGTTCAGTCAGAGTGGTCATTGTGTTCTTGGTCACTTCCCTGACTAGGGTCCTTGCCTGGTTGCTCAGTTTGGTCGGACAGCCCAGCCAGCTCTCGTAAGAGCCTGGGTAATTCCATATTCTTTCCATTTTGTAATAATGGAGCTCATTGTGCTCTTGGCAACTTTCAACACTCTATACATTGTTTTATACCCTTCCCCGGATCTATGCCTCCTCACATTTCCATCCCCTAAAATATTTTGTTCGATTTCATTTCTCAGCAACAAAATTACAGGGGTTCAAAATCGGGAATAGATAAATGGCCCACCCTGAAAATACACGTAAGCGGTAGGCATTTTTTTTGCTTCATGTACGCAAGCCGGGTTTTTAATTCCCCAGGAATGATCGAGGCACCGGTCTCACCAATAAACCGCCAAAATAAAGGGATGATCAATCTATATTCTAGCTATCTATCGATATATCAATTCAAGTTACACAATTGTGTCTGAATGGGGTAAATGTCGTAATGACAGCACATATAATGCTGGATGATACCTCATTGTACACCGCACCTTTCCTATGCCATCTCCAGGCATTGCAAATCGTCATTGCCGGGCACCGAAGGGGGCTCGGCAGTGACGCACGCTGAAAGGGAGTACTCAGTTTTCACTCTGGTTGTTTGTTTGTTTGTTTGCTTGTCCGGGCGATATCTCAGCCATCCTTTGAGCTCGGAAGCTGAAATTTCGGCACAATAGTGAGCAAGTCCTTTGTCAAAAACGGTATTTTTTGTTTTTTGAATAATCAATTAATTGAGGAGTTATTTAATTATTAGCGATTAATTACGTACTTATTTAATAAATCAAATTTCCTTTCTCTTCTGACCATTAACTCAGGCACCTTTTGAGTTAGGAAGCTGATATTTGGACATGCCAATGACCAGGTGATTTGGCTGCAAAAGCTATTTTTGATTTATTAATTAATGAATTAATCGATTAATTATTTGATTAATGACTAAATTTTTTTTTTTTTTACAGTTACAGATTCTGATGAAATGGTGGTGGTTTATGTGTTCTCTGACCGAATTGATTAATAATTTTATTTTTTTATGATTATTTTTTATTTTCATTATTAATCATTTATTTATTTTCTTTCTCATTTGGCCAATATCTCAGGCACCTTTTGAGCTCGGAAGCTAATATTTGGACACGAGTGACCAAGTGATGTGGCTATCAAGGATATTTTTGATTTATTGATTAATAATTTAATCGATTAATTATTTATTGATTAATTGATTAATTATTTATTCATTAATCAATTAATTATTAGATTTTTTATTAATGACTTATTTAATAAAATTTCTAAAAGATACATCTTCGGATGAAGAACCTGGATTTAGTTATGCTATTAGCCAATTGAATAAGAAAATATTTTGTGATAATCTTTTATTGATTTTAATTACACAATTAATCAATCAATTAGTGTACACCTCTCCCTTCCAATGCAGCCTCCATGAGCTGCACTGCAGTATTGCTGGGCGCCAGAGGCACCCCGGCAATGCCGCGCTGTAGGATATTTAATTATTTGGCATGGGGGCGGTGTACTTTGAATGTATCTGTACTTGTTTAAGATCTCTTTGGTCCGAAGTGTATCTGGACGGCAAAAAATATCGATATTCACGCAATTTCGAGTTGTGTGCATTTTAGTTGTTCATGCTGGTGGTGTATAGGCTCAGAGCCGTTGGTTCACACACCTACCAGAAGTTTAAAAAAATATGTATAACCACAAACTAATCAGTCAATTCTGTCAACGTGTAATTATCTTTCCGTCTGTTTGCTTATATTACACCGAGAAACCTGAGCACATGTCGATTATATTTACATATACATGCTGTTATGAATTTTGGGGGAATTGATATATAGATTCAGGCAGATCTGTATAGGGAGGTGGGTGCTCCGATGATCGTGGGTAGAAAGAACTACTTCGATGTACATAGGTCAGGGACCTGTTTAGCCCAAATGTCGGATTAAGCTTGTATATTTGTGGTCATACGAGGATGGCCTTGTGCTAATTATCGTAGGGATTATGCTAATTCCCCTGTTCGTGAGACCTTGTGATTTATCCTTCGTCCCGTATGGCAATGCACTGGACACGTAGAGCAGGAATCGCACATGAGTACACACATAGCAAATAATAATAAAACCTAACCTGAACCCAGATGACGCACTTGGGCAGACAACCCCGACTTGGCAGACATGCAGGCAGGCCGGGGGCCACGCCCAGAAGGACTCGCTTTTGGGCAGGAGTCGACCAACCAAAGGCCAGAGAAAGGAAGGACTTGTGATTGGCCAGGAGCGGAGCAAGAAGCGACTTGCTGATTGGTGGAAGGAAGCGACGCACTGATTGGCCACCGACCGATGGCATAAGAGAGAAGTGACAGCCATTGGTGGAGAACTGAGCCTGTGATGTTGGCCGGCAGGCATTGGTGGAGAGAGGTGGAGGACGTCATGAGGGATTGATAAAAAGTGGAGGGAGACCGACATTTTCCCTCTTGCGTTGAACCCTCTCTTGCTTCGGACTTCTCGCTCTTGTGCCTGCTTGACGTTCTGGACCTCAGAGCAAGCGGTTGTGTGCCGGCATAGTCTCCTCGTTCCCCTGTTCGTTTGGACGTGAGGAGGAAGAACGCGGACGAAGAGCTGGGTACTCCGTGCGAGCGACGGGCGACAAGGGCGGCATGCCGCTGGAGCGTGACGAGGTAGGGGCGAGAGAGACGTCCGGTGAGGCTTGGAAGCGCGCGATCGAGGCGGACTGTGGCCTACTTCCCGCCAACGACGGGGCGGTACCCGCCAACGCACCGGACGAGCCGATGAGACCCCGAGTGGTTGAGCTAAGCCCACACACACACACACACACACACACACACACACACACACACACACACACAACGCTTTTACTTTCATTTAAATTTTCCCCTCGTGTGTGTTATAAGTTTGGTGTGAGGGATCCCAATTTAGGACATTTATTTGAGCGTCGCGTTTTCCTTGTTCTCGGGTTCCGTTAAATAAACCAGTTATTTTTTGTACATTTTAAATCCGCCTCGGTTTGAGTTAATTTCCACAGGTTTGAAGACTGCCCGGCTGGATCGCGACAGGTAAAAGCTTCCAGTTTCTTCTGCTTTCTTCCTCTCACGTGTAGATATAAAATCCGCTATTGAACACCACCTCCATTAACGCTCGATTTGCTCTCCGTGATTTCCCAGTCTTCATCGAGGGGAATCACAGGACAATACATATATATATATATATATATATATATATATATATATATATATATATATATATATATATATATATATATATATATATATATATATATATACAGCAATACCCCGTTTTACACCATTTCGACCTACGTCAAATCCGACTTTACGCCACTCTTCTAGAGTAAATTTCAGTTCAGCTAACGTCATTATGTGCGACTTTACGTCACTCCTACCTGGCTCTAGATACTACGAACGTCATTATGTACGCGCGATAGCAACCGGCCATCCCACTAACCTCGGTGATTTCGACCCCAATGTGAAGGTGGTGTACTTGCCACCCAACACCACATCGCTCATCCAGCCTATGGACCAGGGTGTGATTGCGCTTTTTAAGCGCTACTATCTCTGCCGCACTCTTCGTCAGGCTGTCGATGCAACATCGGAGGAGGAAGACATGAACATCCAGCAGTTTTGGAAAAACTATAACATCCACCAGGCAGTGCTTAACATCAATGCTGCATGGTTGGAGGTTACGCAGTCGGTGATGAATGGAGTGTGGAAGCGTTTGTGCCCCCACCTTGTTAATGATTTCACGGGGTTTGATGCGCCAGTCAAGGCTGTGTCTAAAAACTTGGTTTCCCTCAGCACTGACCTGGAGATGGAGTTGGAGGAGGAGGATTTCGACGGTTTGATCGAGGCAGACAAGCAGCCTTTAAATAATGAGGACTTAATGGCATTGAAGGAAGAGCACCGCAAAGAGGATGAGCTTCCAGAACCAGAGCCAAGGAAATTCACCGTAGCCGAAATGCAGAAAGGTTTTTATCACCTCTCCAAGTGTCTTGCAATATTTGAGGCACAAGACCCAAACGCCGAGCGTTTCACAAAAATGATGAATGGCACCAGTGACCTTTTTCTCCCGTATAGGACCATCTTAACTGAGAAGAAGAAGCGCACAATTCAAGGGACTTTGGATCAGTTCCTACTTAATGTCGAGAAATGCAAGGCCTCTACTAGTTTTGATAAGTCGCCGAAGAAGCCCCGCATATAGTGTTCATTACTCTTTAAAAAAATATGGCTAAAATGTGTTTTTTGTGTTCAGAAGAGACGCCAAGTTTAAGGTGAATAACATAATTTTATTAATTTTATTTATTATTCTTTACAAATTCATTTATTAATTGTGTTCATTACTCATTAAAAAATATGACTAAAATGTGTTTTTAGTGTTCTTTAAGGTTTAGCGATAGTTATATACTTTCGCGAGTTATTTACTCTAGTTTTACGGTGTTTGTCTTCATTTTAAGGCATTTTTAAGGCATTACGCCCGGTTTACGTCAAAAATCGAGTTACGTCACGACTTATGGAACCAATTAATGACGTAGGCCGGGGTATTGCTGTATATGCAGACATACATACATATATATACACACACATACATATACACATACATACACACACATACATACGTAGTGTGTTCAAAAAGTATCCGAGCGTTATTTTTCGTGCGTAAAAAAAAAAGAAGCTAGGGAGGCGTTGATTGGTGCACGTATGTAGGCGATCCTAATGCACACGCGTGAATTTTTTCACACCTGCAGAAGCTGTCATTCGACGGCAGACGGCCGATGAGTGAGGAAATGTAAGTGAGCGCCGTCGGATTTTAGTTTTTGACAAAATGACGGAAAAACTTGAACAACGCTACTGCATCAAATTTTGTGTTTCATCAAACTTGCATCAAAACTGCAACTTGGTTTCTGGGTCGTACCCATAAACCCAGGACTCATCGCCAGTGATCACTGTGTTGAGGAAGCTGGGATCGCTGTTCACAGTCTCCAGCATGTCCTGTGCGATCTCCAAACGGAGTTGCTTCTGCTCAATCGTTAGCAGCTTTGGTACGAACTTCGCTGAGATTCTCCTGAAGCCCAAATCCTCCTTCATAATGGAATGAACGGTGTTGAATCTTGCGGATCGTTTCCACTTGGGAATCGCCAAGCTTTACAAAAAATTTGATGCAGTAGCGTTGTTCAAGTTTTTCCGTCATTTTGTCAAAAACGAAAATCCGACGGCGCTCACTTACATGTCCTCACTCATCGGTGGTCTGCCGTCGAATGACAGCTTCTGCAGGTGTGAAAAAATTCACACGTGTGCATTAGGATCGCCTACATACGTGCACCAATCAACGCCTCCCTAGCTTCTTTTTTTTACGCACGAAAAATAAAGGTTGGATACTTTTTGAACACAGTAGTATATATACACACACACACACATACACACATGTCGAGATCAAATCTCATTACTGTGGTGGGTACCAGGAAGCAAGTTCCACACCAGCCATATCCTGACCACCATGAAATACCTGCTACACATTAACCTGTAGGTGGTACACAAAACAGTTCTGGGGGCAGCCAGGAATAATGAAAATTTAAAAAAGGCTCTTCTAGGTAAATAGTCTCATCGGCTGCACCTATTAGGCATGAGCTTGGCAGAGCTATGCCCCCTACATCTCCATGGGATTGTACTGCAGGCAATACAGCGAAGAGAAGTCTGGGAGGTCGGTGGTTTAAACCCCCTGCTGAATCATACCAAAGAGTTTATTTTAAAACCGGTACGTGCGGCTTTGGCTTCTTTACTCGACGCTCAGCGTTTAAAAAGATAAAGCACAAACTAACAACGCTGGGAAGGAAAGGGCAAACCACCCAGTACAACCCTTGCCAATAAACTGCTTTGGCAGTACCTGTTTTGTTTCCTCTCTCATTATTTATTGATACGTCTGGTAATTATCACGTCTCGCACATGCACTCTTTGTTTTCTTTCAACAATTCAAATGAGCACGTCAAGTACCGAAAATGTGGCAGAAAGCAGATACAGCCAAGCCCTTTGTAAAGTCACGGTGATGCAGAAGCAAAATGCACATGAAATCCGCCAACAAACTTTTGGCGTTCTTCCAAGCACTTGTCTGCACAAGTGAACATTCCAGTGATGTGTGTTGTATTTTGTGGGAGGAAAAGGATGGATTTGCACGACGGACCATGTCCAGGGAGGCCTTCCAACGGATGATTTAGGGACAATTGTGCTGTTATGAAGCGACTCTTGCTTCTCGGGTGCTGTACCACATTTTTATATAACTCGCAATAGAGTCCTCAGTACCCCCAGTCAATGGTAATGGTGCATTGCGTTGTTAGTCACTCTCGAGAAAATAACGGTGATGGCAAAATGAGTGTCACACGTCCTCACATAGGAATGGAAACTGAACCGGATTTCTGCATGACGACGGCATTTTCGGTTTTTTGTCGGAAGCCGAGGCCTTCTTTAAATGTGTCGTTGCTGGAGACGAAACCGGGTGCCACAACTACAAGTACAATCCAAAACGGAACTGTCACCCAGTAGAAGGCCAACTGCTCCGCATCTATAAAAAGGCCAAATTCCAGGAAGGGAAAAATCAAGGAGCTTCACCACTTACTTACTTACATATACAGACTTGGCATTTAATATGGATTTTTTTTTTCTTCACTTGGGTTTACTTTCTGAACTCAGTATATCAATCTGGTGAGTTATTTTACCCTTCGGTGATGTCTTTGTTGAAAGAACCATGTCACTGATTGTCTTTCGCAGCAAGAAGTCAATAACAGGATTATATCACAGGTGGCGTGACAAAATGTACGGACAGGTACATTTGACGATTGGCTTCACAATCGGGTATATAAGGGTTGTTGCGTTCTGTATTAGTGGAAAACAACTGCTGCACGTCTACAAAAGTTATTGCCGCTTCCTCTGGAAATGGTCCGTCAACTTGACAATGCTGTTTGTCATGGAGTGGTGGCTTTACGAAATTCTGGCATGAAACAGCGTGCTATTGCTCGGCAGTATGGCATCGCTCAAGGTCAGGTGTCAAAGATCCTGAAACGAAATGCTCAGAGGGGTGTCCCTACTCCAATACCGAGGCCAGGACATCCACGCAGAACCACAAGGAGAGATGATCGCCAGCTGCACCGGTTAGTCTGCAATAGCCGTACCAAGTCAGCTAATCGGCTTAGGGCTGAGTGGCAGCAACTGACAAATGTGCCTGTATCCAGAAGACTAGTCAATCAACGACTGGTTCAAGCAGGCTATCGTGCCAGGCGTCCCCTGAGAAAGCCACGCCTGACCAGACAACACCGCCAGCGCCGATTGCAGTGGGCCAGAGAGCACCGTCAATGGCAGCCAGGACACTGGATCCACGTGACCTTCAGTGACGAGTCTAGATTTCTGGTCTATCGTCAAGATGGCCGCGTCCGAGTGCGCAGACAAGTGCATGAAGCCCACAACGAAGATTGTACAGTGCCAAGAGTCCAAGCTGGAGGTGGTGGGGTGACCGTTTGGGCTGCTTTTCATGCAGGGGGCAAAACTGACCTGGTTGTTCTGAATGGAAACCTGAACCAGTTCAAGTACAGGGTCATTCTGGAAGAAACATTGCTTCCATTTGCTCATGCAGCCTTTCGAGGAAACTTTGTCTTCCAAGATGACAATGCACGGCCTCATCGTGCTCGCATGATCCAACACTTTCTTGCTGACCGTGGTGTAGAGCATATGGAGTGGCCTGCCATGTCCCCGGATATGAATCCGATAGAGAACTTGTGGGCAGAATTAACGCGTCAAATCGACAACTTGGACCAGCAGCCTACCTCGGTGCGTGAATTGCAGTAGACTATTGTCACTGCATGGCAAGCGATTCCTGTCCAAATCTTGGCAAATCTCGTGAACAGCATGCCTCAACGTGTACGTGCTCTCCTGAATGCTTGTGGGGGTTACACGAAGTACTGAACTGTAATTTTACTGTCCGTAATCCCAGTCGTAATTTAACTTTTGTTTTTGGTGAATTTTTTTTTGGCTAATGTGCAAAATAAAGAGATACTTCTGGAAAACGTACAGAAGTTTAACACAGTACTGTCCGTGAATTGAGTTTGATATCAGTTTACATCACTTTCAAGGATCAATTTATTTGCTTCGAAATGTCAAATGTGTTTTTTGTTTCTTTTAAAGGTCACATTAACACAATCTAGAATAATTTCAACATAATTCCAATGAACTTTTGGTTCTAAGTCATCTTGAAAAGTAAGTTCACCCCCACAAAAAAAATATTCCATATTAAATGCCAAGTCTGTATATATATATATATATATACAGTCACGTGAAAAAGTAAGTACACCCCATGTAAAGTTTTGACTTTTTCAACATATTTCAACATGTAGCTATTTGATCTTCATTTCAACAATATTGATAGATAAAGGTGATATAATATAACAAATATCATGAAACATTTACATTTTGTAGTCCATTGTATAATTTAAATAAACATAAATGCAAATTTCGCATGTGGAAAAAGTAAGTACACCCCTACATTTATCACTACTTCAAATACCTAAAATTAGAATCAGGTGCACCAGCTCAGGTGCAAATGATTAGAACATCGTTAGAGAGGATCTTGGACGAACCTGTCTTATTTAAACCTCAGACATTTAGTTTGGTTTGCTCTTTGTTGTTGAAGTGTGCGGCGTCACCATGCCTAGATCAAAAGAGCTCTCTGAGGCCTTCAGAAAGCAGGTTATCGATGCCTACGAGTCTGGGAAGGGATTTAAAAAGATCTCCAAACAATTTGAAATCAATTATTCGACTGTCCGGAAGATCATCTACAAGTGGAGAAGATTCCAAACAACTGCCAACTTGTTCAGGCCAGGCCGCCCCAGCAAGTTCAGCCCGAGAGCAGACCGCAAGATGCTGAAAGAAGTCTCTAAGAACCCCAGAATGTCATCACGGGACATACAGGTAGCTCTTGCCACTGTTGATGTCAAAGTGCACGAGTCTACCATTAGAAAGAGGCTACACAAAATTGATCTACATGGGAGGTGTGCCAGGAGGAAACCTTTGCTGTCCAGAAAGAACATCAGGGCAAGACTAAAGTTTGCCAATGAACACCAAGGCAAAGACCAGCACTTCTGGAACAATGTGCTCTGGACAGATGAGTCAAAGGTAGAGCTATTTGGCCACAGTACCAGAAGACATGTTTGGCGAAAACCAAAGACAGCATTTGACCACAAGAACCTGATACCAACTGTAAAGCATGGTGGTGGAAATATTATGGTTTGGGGCAGCTTTGCTGCATCAGAGCCTGGGCAGCTCACCATCATAGATCCACTATGAATTCTTCATTGTACCAGAGGGTGCTTGAGGATAATGTGAGGCCATCTGTCGGAAAGTTGAAGCTCAACCGAAGGTGGACCTTGCAACATGACAATGACCCTAAACATACCAGTAAATCGACCAAGGAATGGCTGAAAAGAAAGAAATGGAGGGTTCTGGAATGGCCAAGTCAAAGCCCGGATCGAAATCCCATCGAGATGTTGTGGAGGGATTTGAAACGAGCTGTGCATGCGAGGTGAAACGAGGTGTTCATTGGCAAAATTTATTCTTGCACTGATGTTCTTTCTGGACAGCAAAGGTTTCTTCCTGGCACACCTCCCATGTAGATCAAATTTGTGCAACCTCTTTCTAATGGTAGACTCGTGCACTTTGGCATCAACAGTGGCAAGAGATACCTGTAGGTCCCGTGATGACATTCTGGGGTTCTTCGAGACTTTTTCAGCATCTTGCGGTCTGCTCTCGGGCTGAACTTGCTGGGGCGGCCTGGCCTGAACAAGTTGGCAGTTGTTTGGAATCTTCTCCACTTGTAGATGATCTTCCAGACAGTCGAATGATTGATTTCAAATTGTTTGGAGATCTTTTTAAATCCCTTCCCAGACTCGTAGGCATCTATAACGTTCTTTCTGAAGGCCTCAGAGAGCTCTTTTGATCTAGGCATGGTGACGCCGCACACTTCAACAACAAATAGCAAACCAAACTAAATGTCTGAGGTTTAAATTAGACAGGTTCCTCCAAGATCCTCTCTAACGATGTTCTAATCCCGTGGTTCTTAACCTGGGTTCGACCGAACCCCAGGGGTTCAGTGAGCCAGTCTCAGGGGTTCGGCGGAGGTCCTCTGAAACGCATTGCAATTTTTTTTTTTTTTTTTTTTGTATCAATTTTGAATCTGTGTGTAATTACGCTTGTTATTAATATTATTATTATTTTGCTATGTATGTTACGAACGAATGGAAATGTTATTTGTAATTGTATTCCCATCGCATTCATGGTTTCTCTGGTCTGTGTTTAAGATAAGTTGTTTCACACTGACTGTAGTAAGTTGAATCAATGTGCAACTTGCTAATTATTCTCTTGATGGTGCTTACTTGCTTACTTACTTACTGGATTTTGGACTTTGCAGGTGTTTGGAAATTGCAGTGAATAGCCTCGATTAGCTTGCCGTGTGCCGTGCGTCATTGGTTGCGCCTTACTTTGGAGTTACTGATTAATTGAAAAGTAAGTTGGAAATGTTTGTGGATATGCAGGGCGGGTTCAGAGTTATATTAAAGTCAAAAGTGGATGGTGATTATAAAATATGATTGAATTACTCAGAAAATTAGGTGGATGTGATATAACTCCTTTGGTCGCAATTCGAAACTAACAATTCGCAGTTTTCTATGTAATATTATAATGGGATTTGAGGTGACATCGAGTTGAGTAGATAATAAATCCCGTCATCGTAACTATAAGTTATGTTTTCTTCGTTAAAATTTCTCAGTTTTCAGAGGGGTACTGATTATATTTAAGCATGTTCCTTTTTTAATTTTTTTCATATAATTATTTGCCCGAACTCAATTAAGATCAGTTTGTTGCTTTTTTTTCTTTTTTTTTGCAGTATGTCGAGCAAAAAGAGGAAGTGGTCGGAGGATTACGTGCGGTACGGGTTCACGTGTTTGACGGAACGGGACGGAAGTCAGCGTCCTCAATGCATGCTTTGCAATGTCGAGTTGAGCAACTCCAGCCGAGCACCAGAAAAACTACGGGAACGCTTCAAAAAACTGCACGGCGAGGGGCAGTACAAAGACGCAATGCTGGATGAATTCAAATTGAAGACAGTCCGATTCGATGCAAGTGCTATCTTGCCCACTCTCGGCTTCGTTCCAACAAACCGATCCTCACCGTGTCTTATGAAGTTGCGTACCTGATCGCAAAGCAGGGCAAACCGCACACCGTTGGCGAGACACTCATCAAACCGGCCGCATTGAAGATGGCCAACATCATGCTGGGAAAAGCTGCTGAAAACAAGTTGTCTCTCGTTCCACTCTCAAATGACACCATCAGATGAAGAATCGACGACATGAACGACGACATCCTCGCCCAGGTAGTTGCAGATTTAGTCACGAGCCCGACGAAATTCAGCCTTCAACTCGACGAGACCACCGACGTTTTGAATTTTAGCCGGCTCATCTTATTTGTGCGTTATGTCAAAGGAGACGAGACAAAGGAAGACTTTCTGTTCTGCAAGCCTCTCACAACAACGACGAAGGCAGCTGACATGAAGAAGCTTGTGGATGACTTATTCAGAAGCAACAGCCTCTCGTGGAACATGGTGTCTGCAGTTTGCTCGGACGGAGCTCCAGCCAGGCTGGGATGCAACTCCGGTTTTGGAGTGCTGGTGAAGGCCGATGCACCACACATCATCGTCACGCACTGCGTCCTGCACAGACACGCGCTGGCATCAAAAACCCTGCCTCCAAAACTGGCCAATGTTCTGAAAATCGTCGTTGAAACTGTGAATTACGTGCGAAGCCGTGCTCTGAATCATCGCATCTTCAAAGAGCTGTGCAATGAAATCGGCTCTGAATTCGAAGTCCTCCTCTACCACTCTAACGTTCGATGGTTATCACGAGGGAAGGTAGTGAGCCGTGTTTTTGCCCTACGTGTAGAATTAGCACTGTTTTTGCGAGAACACCAGCATTGCCATGCAACGCACTTCCAAGAGTCAGAGTTCATCCTCGCCATGGCGTACTTGGCTGACATCTTCGACGCACTCAATCATCTCAATTGCCAGATGCAGGGCGGTGGAGTGAATGTCATCGAATCTGAAGAAAAGCTGAGCGCTTTCTGAAAGAAGTTACCGTTGTGGAGGAGGCGAACAGAGAACGACAACTTCGTGAACTTTTCGCTACTGGACGAGTGCGTGAGTGGGATCGAAGATGAGTCTGAAGTTGGAGGCACTGCTGTACTGGGGAGCTGAAGCAAGCGATTGCCACGCACTTGGATGAGCTGGGAAAGTCATTTGATGGCTACTTCCCCCGACCAAGAGCAATACCCAGCATGGGTGCGGCAGCCATTTACTTTTGACGTTGCAACGGCAGATATCAACGACCAATACCTCGACGACCTCATCGAACTTCAGCAGAGCCAGACTCAACAACAACTCTTCGGCACAACAACGCTCTCAATGTTTTGGTGCCGCCAAATGGAGGGGTATCCTCACATCGCCAAAATTGCTCTTGAGATCCTCACGCCGTTCGTTACAACGTATCTCTGCGAGCATGCGTTTTCGAAACTGGTGGACATTAAAAGAAAGAAAAGGAGCAGGCTTGCATGCGAAAATGATTTGAGGGTGGCCCTTGCCAAAACAAATCCACGCATTTCCCAGATCGCCTCCCGAAAAGAAGAACAGAAAACGCATTATGATGCAATTCTTCTTAATTTTTTGGTCAAATTTGAGGGGTTCCGCAAGTGTTCGATGAGTTTCGTTAGGGTTGGGCCCCTTAAAAAAGTTAAGAACCACTGTTCTAATCATTTGCACCTGAGCTGGTGCACCTGATTCTACAGACTTGGCATTTAATATGGAATATTTTTTTCCTTGACTTGGGTTTACTTTCTGAACTCAGTATATCAATCTGGTGAGTTTATTTTACCCTTTGGTGATGTCTTTGTTGAAAGAACCATGTCACTGATTGTCTTTCGCAGCAAGAAGTCAATAACAGGATTATATCGCAGGTGGCGTGACAAAATGTAAGGACAGGTACATTTGACGATTGGCTTCACAATCGGGTATATAAGGGTTGTTGCGTTCTGTATTAGTGGAAAACAACTGCTGCACGTCTACAAAAGTTATTGCCGCTTCCTCTGGAGATTGTCCGTCAACTTGCAATGCTGTTTGTCATGGATTGGTGGCTTTACGAAATTCTGGCATGAAACAGCGTGCTATTGCTCAGCAGTCTGGCATCACTCAAGGTCAGGTGTCAAAGATCCTGAAACGAAATGCTCAGAGGGGTGTCCCTACTCCAATACCGAGGCCAGGACGTCCACGCAGAACCACAAGGAGAGATGATCGCCAGCTGCACCGGTTAGTCCACAATGGCCGTACCAAGTCAGCTAATCGGCTTAGGGCTGAGTGGCAGCAACTGACAAATGTGCCTGTATCCAGAAGGCTAGTGAACCAAACGACTGGTTCAAGCAGGCTATCGTGCCAGGCATCCCCTGAGAAAGCCACGCCTGACCAGACAACACAGCCAGCGCCGATTGCAATGGGCCAGAGAGCACCGTCAATGGCAACCAGGACACTGGAATCATGTGACCTTCAGTGACGAGTCTAGATTTCTGGTCTATTGTCAAGATGGCCGCGTCCGAGTGCGCAGACAAGTGCATGAAGCCCACAACGAAGATTGTATAGTGCCAAGAGTCCAAGCTGGAGGTGGTGGGGTGACCGTTTGGGCTGCTTTTCATGCAGGGGGCAAAACTGACCTGGTTGTTCTGAATGGAAACCTGAACCAGTTCAAGTACAGGGTCATTCTGGAAGAAACATTGCTTCCATTTGCTCGTGCAGCCTTTCGAGGAAACTTTGTCTTCCAAGATGACAATGCACGGCCTCATCGTGCTCGCATGATCCAACACTTTCTTGCTGACCGTGGTGTAGAGCATATGGAGTGGCCTGCCATGTCCCCGGATATGAATCCGATAGAGAACTTGTGGGCAGAATTAAGGTGTCAAATCGACAACTTGGACCAGCAGCCTACATCTGTGCGTGAATTGCAGCAGACTATTGTCACTGCATGGCAAGCGATTCCTGTCCAAACCTTGGCAAATCTCGTGAACAGCATGCCTCGACGTGTACGTGCTCTCCTGAATGCTCTTTGGTGTTACACAAAGTACTGAACTGTAATTTTACTGTCCGTAATCCCAGTCATAATTTAGCTTTTGTTCTTGTTGAAAAATTTTTTGGCTAATGTGCAAAATAAAGAGATACTTCTGGAAAACGTACAGAAGTTTAACACAGTACTGTCCGTGAATTGAGTTCGATATCAGTTGACGTCACTTTCAAGGATCAATTTATTTGCTTCGAAATGTCAAATGTGGTTTTTGTTTCTTTTAAAGGTCACATTAACAAAATCTAGAATAATTTCAACATAATTCCAATGAACTTTTGGTTCTAAGTCATCTTGAAAAGTAAGTTCACCCCCACAAAATAGTCAGGTTCACTATGTTTTTTCGTTCAAAATCATGGTAGATTAGCAAACCTATACATTTTTGGAAACGTTTTTACATGGAAAATCTGAAAATCAATGTTTACATTTGCCAATTCCGACCAATTCGATTCGGACCAATCGACCAATTCCATTCGACAAATTCGACCATTCGACCAATCGCTTCGATCGACCAATTCGATCGATTCGATTCGATTCATCGAATTCGATTCGATCGACCATTCGACCAATTCGATTTGCCAATCAATTTGACCGACCTTTGCTTGTGTGGAACGGACTGTGAAAACGATGCGGACTATATTGTCGGGTACGACACACAGGACAGTGATGACGAACTCTAAATGGCATATTCTGTAATCGTGTATGTTTGATGCCATTGACTGCCTGTGTATATTTTGTCATTGACTGCCTGTGTAGATGTGAAGTTATACTGACTGCATGTGTATATATGATTTTGCTGACTGCCTGTGTATGTTTGGTGATATGAATTATTGTGACACATTTTGATGTTATTAATCCCTGGTGTTGGGCTAGCGGCTAGGGTGCCGGCTTAGGATCCAAGGATCCTGGGTTCGAATCCCGGTCGATCGCTGAATTAACGCCAGGGGGGTTGACTCAGCCTGTCATCCTTCCGAGGTCGGCTAATTGAGTACCAGCTCACTGGTAATTCCCTGTTTGTCGTTAAAGGCGGCAAAAAGGGTTGGCGTCAGGAAGGGCATCCGGCCGTAAAACATTGCTTCAAATAGGGGACCGAAAAACAACAACAACCACGGTTCCCGAAAAAGGCCAACCCCTGCTTTGCGGGGAAAAATGGCCTCTAAAGGTGGTTTTTTTTTGTTTTTTTTTAACTGCCTGTACAAAATGATAACATGTATTTGATTATGCAACTTATCGCGAATATAAAGACAGTATTTTGCAATTCAAAACCTTTGATTCGTTTCTTACCATTCCCCATAGCAGTAATTTGATACTTTCATTGGATTCCTTGTCCCTGAAAATATAGGTTTAGTATATTTTTAAAAGTTTTTAGGGTAATTAGAGGCAGAAATAGAACAAAATATGTATTTTACAGTGGCCATTTTGAAAATCCAAAATGGCCGCCATACAGGTATCTCTCCAAATGTAAACATTGATTTTTAGTTTC
Organism: Myxine glutinosa; assembly: GCF_964187855.1. Classification (NCBI taxonomy): domain Eukaryota; kingdom Metazoa; phylum Chordata; class Myxini; order Myxiniformes; family Myxinidae; genus Myxine; species Myxine glutinosa. Next base: position 348,051,320 of record NC_136261.1, read on the forward strand.
CTTATGCTATAACCTTTCCAAAAATGTGTAGGTTTGCTAATCTACCATGATTTTGAACGAAATATAATTTATTGACATAGTGAACCTGACTAAAAAAAATATTCCATATTAAATGCCAAGTCTGTAATTTTAGGTATTTGAAGTAGTGATAAATGTTGGGGTGTACTTACTTTTTCAACATGCGAAATTTGCATTTATGTTTATTTAAATTATACAATGGACTACAAAATGTAAATGTTTCATGACATTTGTTATGTATGTGTGCGACACACGCACACACATATAAAGACACGCACACACATATAAAGACACACGCACACACATATAAAGACACACGCACACGTATATAAAGACACGCACACACATATAAAGACACACACACACACATATAAAGACACACACACATATAAAGACACATGCACACACATAGAAAGACATGCAAAGACACACGCACACACATATAAAGACACACGCACACACATATAAAGACACATATAAAGACACACGCACACACATATAAAGACACACGCACACCCATATAAAGACACACGCACACACATATAAAGACACACGCACACACATATAAAGACACACGCACACACATATAAAGAAACACACGCACACACATATAAAGACACACGCACACACATATAAAGACACACGCACACACATATAAAGACACACGCACACACATATAAAGAAACACACGCACACACATATAAAGAAACACACGCACACACATATAAAGACACGCACACACATATAAAGACACACACACACATATAAAGACACACACATATAAAGACACATGCACACACATAGAAAGACACGCAAAGACACACGCACACACATAGAAAGACTCATACACTAACATAAGTTAATTTATGTTTTTGAGGTTTGAGTGCAATTTCCCTTTTTTAAGTGGAGGTAAATGTTTTTGATCCAAAAGCATAAAATGTGAGGATTTATTCACAGATTCGACTCTTGGCAAAATATATTTTTTGCCTTGCACTGAACTTCATCTCTCTCAACAGGTTTGATGGAAAGTTGTCATGGCAACCGCGTTGTACGCCTGCGACCACGCCCACCACGCCGTCCACGTCACAGCAACAGTAGCAGTGAAGAGGGTGGTCACCACAGGAGCGTTATCTACAACAGCGGTCTCGTCGGTTGCAGTGACCGTCGCAATCATGACGGCCGTCGTCGCTCCGACGGGAACCGCGACGTCCGTACCAGTTTGCAACGAAACCGAGTTACCCCTGGCACCGGTTTCAACAGCAACTGTGACGGCCCTGGCCCTACAAATAGCTTCCATGGCAACCACGATGCCAATCGAGATGATGATATTCACGCCGAAGGCGATGCCAATGGCAACGGTTGCCAAAGTTCACTGCGGCCAATAACGGAATTTCGGCGTTCCCGGTGGTCACATGGGGTGAACCTAGCCAGTGGCGGAGTTGCGGGCGGTGATGGCGGTGAGGGGATAATTAGTGGCGGGGAGCACGAGGGAGTCACGGAGCATGGCGCTGGGGTTCGAGCCCCAGGAGTGAAGCAGAGAGGTCTCTGGTGGAACGAGACGTCCGTGTAGCATTAAAAGGGAAACGAACGATGCTCCGCTCATCGGTACCGGTTAACGCTTCTTCATTATTGGTACTTTATCTATTGTTCTTAATGTTTGTTAAATTTGTTGTTTTTTTTTAGTACGTTTTGAAAACACTTTTGTACATTGACGTTAGCGAACGATTAAAAAATCTTTTTCACAAAAAAGAAGTTTATGTTGATTTATTGCCATTAAAAAAAAGTTATTCATAAGATGTAAAACTCATTTGGGAGGAAAAAGTCATTAAAGGTTGTTGGCCCTAACAACCCGAACCCTAACACGAACAGCTCTTGATTGATTTGGGGGAGAGGAGGGGGGAGTCGTTCAAGGTTGTTGGCCCTAACACAACCCTAACCCGAACCCAACCCGAAGCCTAACCTAACCCTAACCTAACCTAACCCAACCCTAAGCCTAATCTAACCCAACCCTAAGCCTAACCCAACCCGAAGCCTAACCCAACCCTAACGCTAACCTCACTCTAAGCCTAACCCAACCCTAACCCTAAGCCTAAGCCTAACCCAACCCTAAGCCTAACCCAACCCTAAGCCTAACCCAACCCTAAGCCTAACCCAACCCTAAGCCTAACCCTAAGCCTAAGCCTAACCCTAAGCCTAAGCCTAACCCAACCCTAAGCCTAACCCAACCCTACCCCTAATCGGACAGGAAATTGATAATTCAACAATTTTTGTGTTTGAGACTTCTATACAGTATTGAGGGACATCATTAGATTGACAGGAGATGGAGTAAGAGGAGGGGTATGTAGAGAGTGTACCAGGGGCCATAACTAGACGAACCCCAAAATGGTTCCTAAGATCCCCCTGAGTATGAATGGGAGATAACGTGGGGGTTTGGGAGTTGGGATGAGGGGTAAGGATTTCAAACGGACCATCACACAGATGTTTCTCCACTCATAAGAGAGTGCGTACACATTACACGAACCTGAATACCAGACTACTCTCAAATGGACACGATCCATGAATAAATAAATAAATAAAAATTCGGGATTTGTTTTATTTTTTAATATTCTCATCACAACCAAAATTTTAAAACAAAATAAAATAAAAATTTTACCCTAAATTCTGATGTTCTGCCCGGAGGAAGGTTCAGTGCTGAGGAAGCAGGTTCCTGGCGGGGGTTATACTGGGTGGTTTGCCATTGCCTTCCCAGTGCGCCTCGGTGTCGGTGTTACTCGTGGGCAGTGAGTGTACGTGCCTTGTACACACCTGGGTAAATGCGAAGGCGGTGATTAATGGCCGTAACTAGGTAACCATCTCGGTGAGGGCCCTCCTGTCTCCATGGACCTCGGCTGCGTGGATTAAGGACAGTCGGGAGATTACTGTAGCTCACGAACGTCCTCGTCTGCGACTCCGGTCCATCGCAGCGATCGTCTCAGGTAGCTACGGCAGGTGACCTGTGCATAGACACATTTCTGTAGGAGCGTTTTGTTGTTGTTGTTTGATCCCTTTTAATAAATCTGATCTCGCACCCCCTCCGTAAACCCCCACCCGCCCCCCTCGTCTCCGCATCGCGCCCCCTCCCCGGCTGGACCTCCATCTCCGACTCCCCGGGACGAAGGACGCGGCGACGCCATCATCCAGATTCCCGCGTCTTCCTCAACGTTTTCTTCCCATCGCTGCTCAACAACACGTCAGGTAAGGCGGTTCAACCACAATGTACCTGCTCTCCGTCCGCCTCGCTTACCCGGCGGTGTGTGCTCGGAGCCGCTGAGCGTCCGTGTGCACGCGCGTTCTCTTTGGCCGTGCACCTGTTTGTACGTGCACCTGTTTGTACGTGCACCTGTCTTATGCGGCAGGGATTAATATGTTTGGCAACTTTGATCGAACCTCGACTGATTTAGCCATTTTGAACGATTGCGACCACTTTTGCTGACAGGAAGGCAGAGACCCCAGGGCGGTGCAGGTTTTCTTGATCGGAGGTCCTGATGGATCAAACGACGTACTTTAATTTCCGCGTCGACCTTTCATGTTATATCATCGACTCTATCGATGGTAGGGGTTTGGACCCATGGCCAATAAAACATTGACCAAATTTCCTCTGTGGGTCTTGCTTCGTGGAGTCGTGATCAGGAACCTTCCTGAATGTTTTATAACTTCCATGACGACCGGATGAGACTCCATGAATGGAGTCACCAAGGTGAGATCACCATGATCTGAACATCTGATGCGCCAAGTCTTTAGTTTACTGTCTATATATCTATGTCACTGATCTATCCTCCATCTTCTCTTGGTGTGGGCAACCCACCCCCCACACACCCCCTCATCACCTCCACACTCCCCTCATCCTCCCCACCCTCCGCCCCACCCCCCCACCCGCGCTCCTCATCCTCCCCACCCTCTGCCTCATCCCCCCCCCCCCACCCACGCTCCTTCTCATCCTCCCCACCCTCCGCCTCATCCCCCCCCCCCCCACCCACGCTCCTTCTCATCCTCCCCACCCTCTGCCTCATCCCCCCTCCCCCACGCTCCTCCTCATCCCCCCCACCCTCCCACTCATCTCCCCACCCTCCGCCTCACCCCCCCCCCCCACCCACGCTCCTTCTCATCCTCCCCATCCTCTGCCTCATCCCCCCCCCCCCACGCTCCTTCTCATCCTCCCCACCCTCTGCCTCATCCCCCCCCCCCCCACCCACGCTCCTTCTCATCCTCCCCACCCTCCGCCTCACCCCCCCCCCCCACCCATGCTCCTCCTCATCCTCCCCACCCTCTGCCTCATCCCCCCCCCCCCACCCACGCTCCTTCTCATCCTCCCCACCCTCTGCCTCATCCCCCCCCCCCCACCCACGCTCCTTCTCATCCTCCCCACCCTCTGCCTCATTTCCCCCACCCACGCTCCTTCTCATCCTCCCCACCCTCCGCCTCATCCCCCCCCCCCCCCCACGCTCCTCCTCATCCCCCCCACCCTCCCACTCATCTCCCCACCCTCCCATGATTGATTACATGTAAGGTCTCCGTATGACTGATTGAATGTAGGTATCTGTATGACTGGATACATGTAGGTCTCCATATGATTGATTACATGTAGGCCTCTGTATGATGATTACATGTAAGGTCTCCATATGACTGATTAAATATAGGTCTCTGTATGGCTGATTACATGTAAGGTGTCCATATGACTGATTAAATATAGGTCTCCATATGATTGATTACATGTAAGGTCTCCATATGACTAATTGAATGTAGGTATCTGTATGTCTGGTTACATGTAGGTCTCCATATGATTGATTACATGTAGGTCTCTGTATGATGATTACATGTAAGGTCTCCGTATGACTGATTAAATATAGGTCTCCGTATGGCTGATTACATGTAAGGTCTCCGTATGGCTGATTTAATATAGGTCTCTGTATGAGTGGTTACATGTAGGTCTCCATATGATTGATTACATGTAGGTCTCTTTATGACGATTACATGTAAGGTCTCCGTATGACTGATTAAATATAGGTCTCCGTATGGCTGATTACATGTAAGGTCTCCGTATGACTGATTGAATGTAGGTATCTGTATGACTGGTTACATGTAGGTATCTGTATGACGGGTTACATGTAAGGTCTCCATATGACTGATTGAATGTGGGTATCTGTATGACTGGTTACATGTAGGTGTCCATGAATGATTACATGTAGGTCTCTGTATGACGATTACATGTAAGGTAATGATCTGAACATCTGATGCTCCAAGTCTTTAGTTTACTGTCTATATCTTTGTCATTGATATATCCTCCATCTTCTCTTGGTGTGGTCCACCCACCCCTGTCCTCCTCCCATCCACCTCCGCCTCCCCCTCCTCCCCATCCACCATCGCCCCCTCCCATACCCCCACCATCGCTCCGATTTCCACCAACACATCCTTATCATATGTTATGTTACATGTGAGGTATGGTTATGTTATCATATGTTATGTTACATGTGAGGTATGGTTAGTGAGGCTGTTACATGTGAGGTCTCCGTATGGCTGATTACATGGTGAATTGTTTCTTTTTGTTACATGTGGGTCTCTGTATGACTGATTACATGGAACAGATGAATGAACGGAATTGTTGTCTTTCGCCAAAGAGAGAACCCATAATGTTGTTGGTGTAAAGTTTCTCGATAGAAAAGAAAATGTGGAAGAACCTCCTCTCAAGGGTCTGTTCATTTATTATATACGCAAAGTATGGGGAGGGGAGGTTGGGGTTGAGAAAATGAAAATTGAGAACAAGCAAGAGATCTCGACAGGGTATTGCCATGGACTGCGAACCATAAGGAGCAGTGAAATAAGGGAGGATGCATGATGGGAGAGAAAGGGAAAGGTAAGGGAGCGTGGGGGAGAGACAGGAGGGAAGGAGGACGTGAGAAGCTGAGTAAGCATACCAGATAGGTGGGATCCTTCACATGTGCGTACGAAATAAAAAAATATGCTGTTTCTGTTGTGATGAAAATTATATAATTTTCCCATGAAAGTAGCTTTTCTCTGAAGTTTCTGCCGTTGCTCTAAATTCCGGGCAAAGTCAAATTCTACGAAAGCTGCTCAGTCGAGTGTGCTGCAGTACGGAGCATGCTGTCCTTCAAAGGAAACATTAAGCAGGCTGTCCTGTCTGCTTTGTGAACTTTGGACCCATAACCCAGGCAAGTTCCAAATGTTTAATGGGTTCGAGTTTTGACCACTTTGTCTCACCTTGTTTTCCTGGACTATAACCTCTGTGTGGTGGCTCACCCATGACGTCTGCGCCGTTTATCTGTCTGTCTGTTTGTCCGCACAGAACGTGAGTATGCTTTTCTCTGCAACGGTTGATCCGATTGACACGAAATTTCCACCATAGGAGTGCCTCCTCCTGTATAATTTTTAATGATAATTACGACGTCATAAGTCATGTGGTACGGGCGCCATTTTGAAAAAAACGAAAAACTTTGCATCTCTATCTCCGAAACCACTCCTTGGAAAAAAATTGAAGCGTGGCTCATTGTCAAGTACTCCCCATGAGGAACAACATATGTTCATGATGATGTCATGGGTGCCTCCATCATGACGTCATAATTTGACAAGTAGAACGCTTGATCCAATCAGTTTGAAATTTATTGAGCATGATCTACACAAAAAATGGTATGGGGGAAGTAAATTGATGACGTCATCGGTCACGTGATTCGGCAGCCATATTGGATTGAACATAAACGTCCGTTGTCAATAAACCACACAAAAACGTCCTGGCGAGGGTCTGCAATCTCTGATTGCTCTTTCTTGTTTGTAATGGTTTCCAATTAATTGATGGACATGTTTGGTTACAGCCAGCCAGGTTATTAATCCTCCTGTAATTTATGTATAATTACATGAATGTCTGCTGACGTCTTTGCCCACCAAGTGATGGCTGGCATACATGTTCCTCCATAAGTGTTTAGATCATTGTACAAAGGTCTTGATACTGCAGCAAGTTTGCTCATTAATGTTAGTACGATGTTTTCGACGTAGCAGTAATAAGTTTTTGAAAGGCTTTTTCTAATGTTGTGTACAAAATAGTCATAGCTGAGGTTATATTGAGTGATGTGTATGTGGTCTAAGGAGCCACCTATGTATTCCATAGACAAGAGGTGGGTTTTTGTCCCCCGTCGCACTGCGGAGCGAAAGGGGGACTATGGTTTTCCCCTCCGTCCGTGTGTCCGTCCGTCCGTGCGTGCGGGCGTGCGTGCGTGCATAAGCGAAGGACCGCATTCGAATTTGGTGTGTGGGTGCAACCCACGTCAAAATCCAAGATGGCCGCCGCCATGTATGTCTGATGCCATGTATGTCTGAACATTGTGAGCGGAATATCTTGAAAAATAAGCGAAGTACCAACTTCTAATCTGGTGTGTGGGTGTATCTAGGCATAAGGAAGAACGCTATTGAAAATTGGGTCGCCACGTCAAAATCCAAGATGGCCGCCTCCATGTATGTCTGAACCTTGTGAGTGAAATATCATATCATAGCATGTTTTCTGCGTCTTCCACTTTGTCAACTCACATCACTTCCCCGACGGGGGACCTAGGCGTAACGCTTGTTTCAATTAAGAGAAACCCAATTGAAAAGAGGAAGAGATTGGGAGGGAGGAGGGTCAGAGAGGAGCTGGGGAGGAGGAAAAAAGTAAAACAATGTTGGGATTATTTAGGACGGGGTAAATAAAGAGGGGGATGTATGGCACATGGCCGTGTTGGTGGGGTCCATTTTTTTGCATAAAGTTCAGCTTGCTTGATGATAAATGACAAACAAAGAGTGCTGATTAATCCCGGAATATTAGATTGGAAAGCCGTGTCCACCGGATCATACCACAGGGGTTAACGCTGAGCCTATTCATGTTGTGTAATCTCACGATATAACCAAACGGGTGGTATGTATTATCAGATGGTGTAAAGGTCAGAGGTTTCTTAAGGTTTGCTTCTTCTTACCTTTCTTAAGATCTTATTCGTCTTTATCTTCGTCTTCATCTTCTTTTTCTTCTTCTTCCAACCAGCCCCAACATGGTCTTCTTATTCTTCTTCCAACCATCCCCAACAGGGTCTTCTTCTTCTTCTTCCTACAATCCCCAACATGGTCTGCTTCTGCTTCTTCCTTTTCTTCTTCTTCTTCTTCTTCCTCTTCTTCTTCTTCTTCTTCTTTGAACATGGTTGATTTCTCCAAATTTTCGTTTCCACCACCGACAATGTGTCCAAAGTATGACGGTTTCTGTTTTAACATACTTCTAATGTACACGATGGTCTAATTTATTCAACCACTGATTTGTTTGTTCTTCTTGTAGTCCATGAATTTTTTAACATTCATCTCCAACACCACATTTCAAAACTGTTAAACTTTTCCCTTCTTTCTTCACTGTCCATGACTCACATCCATCCATTTTGCTGAAAATACCAGAGCATTCACCTGCCATATGGAAAACTGGAAGTCATACGTAAAAAGAGCTATAGGCATTTTTGGTAGAGGTTTGTAACAGGCTTGCTACAGGTTTGTTGTTGTTTGTAACAACAAGTAAGTAAGTTTAAGTAAGTTGTAAGTTGTTCGTAACAGGTTTGTTTGATAGAAGTCTTGGTAATTTGGACATACTAATTACAAATCTTCTTGACACCAAACATTTGTTTGCATTTTTAACCTCCCAATAAACATAACTCAAACACTGAAAAAAGTAGTTCTGGCACATACTTTCGCTGCAGACAACCAAATTTGCTCGTGTTTTACAGCATTTGGTAGAGCGCGTATCTCCGCCAGGCTGAACACTTGTATCCCACTGATACTGGATCCGGAACTGAACCAAAATCGAATTGGCTTGGTCTTGTTACCCAACCAACTCATCCACCAAGTTTTGTCATAATCAACCCTCAACTTTTTGAGATATTGTGCTACATATCGTTTTGGCCCCATCTCTCAATGGTGAAGAATCGCTTCCGAAAAAAATAAAAATCATCTATCCGGTATCGGATCTTCACCAAACTCGAATCGATTCGTCCTTGTCGCACACCCAACCTGTTCACCAAGTTTCGACCGAATCCGTCCACAACTTCTTGAGATATCCTGTTCACAGACAGACAGAGGTGAAAACATCATTACCCGTCGGTGGTATGGCCTCTGGTTTGCCTGCTTTGGTCAACATGGTCCAGTGAGCCATGTCTGCAGAGTCAATATGCTCCAACTTGTACGTCCTACATACAAATTTCTCTGCTGCTTCAATCTTCTCTTCTTTAAGTTGCACATCACCGAATGCACCAAGAAGAGTGTGGTGTTTGATGAACACCTTCCAGGTAGATTGCTATGTGTGATTGCATATGAAACATGTGGTGTCATCCTGTCATTGCATGAAAAGGCAGGAGCGATGCTGCAGCCCCAGGAGGAAGCTGGTCAAAGATGTCCTTAATGGGGATATACTTTGCTTTCTTTGCTGTACCTGAAATCACCCATCGATTCTGCAAACACAACAACATTGTTGTTCATGCGATGCAGCACTGGCAGTGTATCATCTGCTTCATATGTGTCACAGTAATATCTGACAGATCAGTGGATATCTGTGATGACTGCACTTCCTGCTGTGACAACATTTCCCTGTCAGGTGGTGCCTTTGCTACTAGCTGTTCTGATAGAAACCTTGCCACGTCAGCCTCGTTCTAGGGCAAAGCAAGGAAGTTTGGCCAGCTAAAGGGAAGAGGCATTTTACACCTATCAATGAGACACCAATTTGGTAGAGTGCTCTTGGTGCGTCGCTTTCTAGTACCAGTCTTGATGGATTCTTCCCGATATCTGTCAAAAACATCTATTTGCCTGTATGAGGGACAAGCAGGTAACATTGACGTTGTGAAGATGTCTTGCAAAGTCTCCAAATGTATTCGCTCCAATGGGCTAGCCGAGGGACACAACTGGTGCCCGTCCATCTATTACTCGACAGGATGACACACCTCGAAGCTCAATGGTTTGATGGCAATCAACGTCTGGTGGAAGTATGTCTGCCAGCACAGATTTAGTGCCAGTTCTCAATGATTCATTCATCTCTGCTGGTGATATTGGCGCCTTCATCAACTCGTGCTTGAGTACATGCTGGAGATCAGCCCTGCAGCCAGCTTCATAGGCAATGATCAGGTGTCGTAGGACACTTCTATCAGCTTTCACGATTGTTATTTTATCCTTGTCTTTATCCGTCCACAGCATTTTAAGATATCCTGATGACTATAGATTAAGTCTTCATGCTGGTTGGCTGGGTGAGGGTACCTCTCACACCAGACATGGCATCTCAGCAAAGGACTTCTGCGACTCACTGGGACTGACACAATCTGTCAATTTCCCGACCCGGATCTCAGTCAATGGAGCATCTTCTCTTCCAGACTTGGTTATGACAAACTTCCCTGCAAATATCTGCTGCTCTTATTCTGCTCCAATCGGTTCTTCTGATCATGTGCTTGTTAAAGTGGATATCTCTGGCCATTCTCAGAGAGCCTCCTCGGCGTCGACGAGTCTGGCACTTAACACAGGCTGACTGGCATGGTCATCAAGCAGCCATCAAACATCTGGATGGGTCTCACATCTCCACTGCCTCTGACATCAACTCTTCCTGGGAATTCTTGCAAAGTAAACTGCTCTCTCTCATGCACAGATTTATCCCATCTCGTCTTCAGTTGTCGTACCCTTCCTCCCGTCCATGGTACACTGAAGCTTGTGGTGAGGCAGCTTCCATGAAGCAACTTGCCTTCATCTCATGGAAGGCTAATGCAACTCAAGGTAATCTCAGTTCCTTTCACAAAGATCGGAACAAGTGTGTGTCTACCCTCAGGAGAGCCAGGAAGCACTATCTCTCTACTCTCAAGACTGAACTCTCAAACCTATCTCCCTCTTCCAAATCCTGGTGGCGTCTGGTCAAATCTGTTTCTGGTGGTGGTTCCCCCTCCATCCCCTCCCTTATCTCAAACAGCTACACAGCTGACTCCACACATGAAAAACCTAAATGCCTCAAATCTGTGTTTGCCTCAAAATCGTGTGTCCCGAACCCATCTCTCTCTATACCCACATTTCCCAGTCATACCCAGCTGCTCCTGGACTTTGTGTCCTTCTCTCTTGGCAAGGTGGAGAAGTTTCTGTCAAACCTCGACTCTGATTCTGCAACTGGACCAGACGGCATCAGCCCACGGGTCCTAAAATCATGCTCTGCTGCTCTTTCACAACCTCTCTCTGTTCTCTTCACCCTCTCTTTTGCTCAAGGTCATCTGCCATCAGCTTGAAAAATCAGCCAACATTACCGCTTTACACAAAAAAGGTGCAAAAACAGATCCTTGCAACTAAAGACCAATCATCCTGCTCCCAATAATCAGCAAGGTCATGGAATCAATCATCACTTCCGACATCAAATCGGTCCTCTTCTCCAATGGCTTGATCTCGGATCATCAATTTGGATTCAGACCAGGTCATTCTACTCTGGACATGCTGCTTCTGCTGTCTCAACAATGGATGGAGGTCCTTAATGCAAAACAGGAAATCAGAGCTGTCTCCCTTGACATAACACGTGCTTTCGATACAGTCTGGCACCCCGCTCTGCTGACAAAACTCTCCTCCTATGGTATCCATGGAAATCTCCATGCATGGCTTGCGGACTTCCTCTCTGGTCGCAGTCAACATGTGGCACTGAATGGTTTTCTCTCATCTCCCCTTCCTGTTCAGGCTGGAGCTCCCCAAGGTAGTGTTCTGGGCCCTGTGCTTTT